>NC_137651.1:9927900-9985526 GCF_963422515.1 Blennius ocellaris | reverse complement strand
ATCCTCATCCATGAAGCAAAATGTCTTGCAGGGAGCCGTTTGGTACTGATAATGAAATTTCATCAGTGGGAATTAGATAAGTAACTGATTGTTTTAATTTTTTTTTTTTTTGCTGTTGTTTTTTAGTCCAATTCCCAGTCATACATCTGTTGTTTGGGCCCGGAGAATTGTACTGTAAAGACTTTGATGCAGCCAGGATGCTGCTGCTGCTCAGAACAGGGGCAGACCGGAGCCCCTCTATCGCCCCCAGCACACAGCCCTGCTAAGCTTAACTCAGCTGTTTGATGCCAAGCTCTGCGAGTGTGTGCTCGCGTTGCATGTGTGTGTTTACTCAGCTCAAGGGTTACATAAACAAGAGCAGCTAGCCTACAGGTAAGACCCACAGGAGACCAGCGAGAGAGTGAGATGCAGCGCCAGTCTCTTACCTTGGCATTCCCCAGGTGTTGTCGCCATTGCTGGAGCTGGATATTTACTAATGAAGGGCGAGCTGGAAAATGACTAAAGGAGATAGTAAACAAAGTTACCACACACGCGCACGCACACATCGATTGCACTCGTACGCGTGTGAGTGTGTTAATACAGTTAAGTTGGTGGAGGCAAGCATCCGCACATGTGTTTGTGTGCATCCCCAATGTATTTGGGGCTGCTGTAAAGAGATGGGAGAATGTGGGCGGATGGGGGATTGGAGGCGGAGGCTGGCAGCAGGGCAGTTGGCCGCTGGTGCAGTGAGAGAAAGAGTGGGGCGGGTGGGTGGGTGGGTGGGAGTGGGGAGGGATACAACGGAGATAAATCATTAGAGTGCAGGTTATTGGAAATGCAGGGAGATAAAAGAGTGAAGAAGCCAGTAATTGCCTTAAAGATCAGACTACAAAGCATTACTTTGGATTTTACAAGGCCAGCCAGCAACAAAAGAGCAGTAATTTATGAGCTCAGTGTAAAAGAATAGCATAATTACATTAAAAATTAATGCTAATGAGGGCTAAAATGGGGAAGGTGGTTATTATGAAAGTTTGTATTCATCTTCCCTGGGTTGAATGATGGCTAGTGGCTTGATTAATGGCTTAATTTCTATCAATTAGCAGGCAAAAAAATCTCCGCTGAGACAGGGCTAAATTGAGCATTGAATTACACATCTTTACCACGGTGGAAGGGGGGCTGGCAGAGGAGGGAGAGGCACGTTATTGAAACCTGGGAAACTGGGAGACGATGCCCTGCTTGAGCATGTGAGCATGTACACGTTGGGGGCAGTCATGGGGTAGAAAAACTTCAACCAGAGGCTTTTTAAAGTGTCTCCTTCATAGAACCCCAATTATATTACAACCCCACAAACTGTTACACCGAAAATGTGCAAAACAAACAAGCAATTTTGGGTCGACAGTTGGTCCTCAGGTTTTATACATAAGATATATTGTTAACAGCTGTTAGGATATATAGGCAATTGAAAGCATTTTCCGTGATCGTTAAAGTTTAAACTATAAGTATATAGGAAGATACACTATGATTTGTCTCTATTACGCTTACAATAGGTTCACATTTAAAACGGCTTGTTGTAATTAACGAGAATGCTTTTTTCCCTTTCATCTTGACCACTTGCTTGTTTTCATCCTGATTGGCTGTGAGAACTGGGCTTTATGTCTTGGTTGTTAGCAGCAGGTTTGGAGAAATGCATGGAGGCAGTAATCAAAGCTTGGAACAAGTCTTTGTGAATTTTACAACTTTGAATCCGTCACACACATAAACTGGCCTTTTTGAAACAAGAGTTCCTTTCTTTCCCCATTTTGTAAAGTAATACATATATATGCTGTACTTCCTTTACCCGCCCTAGATATAGAAGCAGAATGTACCTCCTTTGTTTCAATTTAATACATCCATCAATGTCTTTTAACTCCTCTATTTGCCATGTAATTCCAAAACTGTCAAAGATTTTGCTGCAATTTGCGACATCAATAAAACAAGTTGTTAATTCCACCCTTTATTTATTTTTATTTTTTTTCACAGGACAACAAGTGCAGCTGTAATTTAGCTGGCACACTAGCTCATTCAATTACTGGGATTAATCTGCAGCAGCAATACATTCAGCTCGGCTGCTCTTGATGGACAAACTGTAGACCAAAGTCAAGTATACAAAGGCAACACTGCCTCAGCCCCTGGCCGGCGACACTCCAGATATGTGCTGTTGAACAGCCCCCTCTTCTGGTGGCTCAGTGCAACTGCTGCACTCATCTTCAAGGCTGAAGGAGATGAGCACAAATCTGTTTCCATTGGCTGGTTTGATTTTCTCTCCACCGTCTTTGGGTCTTAATCAATGAAGTGGACAAACAGCTATTTAGAGAGAACAATAGCCTATTGATTCTGAGGCACTCATCAGCACCGCTGTCTATCTAACTAATTTCAGTAATGAGATGGCGAGTGAGTTTTCTGACTCCCTCTTTTGTACGAGCACACACACATGCATGGATGTAATCATGCAAGGATGCAGACGTGCATTGACATGCGTTGCTTAGTCACTATCAATTATTCAAATCTGTACACGCAAGACAAAAGTTTATTGACTGAGTTTGATTCCATTTCCTGCTTCACAGTAATGGTGGTAATACATTTCAGAGACTGAAACATGAAAGTTAATTTTAAATTTTTTTTTTTTTAATTGAACGCTAAGCATGATGTAGGTTTAATTGTCTTCTTTTGTTTTCTTCTCCATTCTGTCTAGTTCTCTGTATCTGTTTTTCTCTCTCTGCTTCCACTTTATCCGCCGCTCATCACTGGCAGAGACGCGTTCCTAATGCGGTGACAATCGAGTCGACCTGTTAAATTAATTTGCCAGATAATGTGTCGATATTAAATATCAACTTTGACCTCTCTGTGCAGCAGAGTGCGCTCGCCCAGCTCGAGTATTGATTTTTGTCTGCCTCTAAGCTTGCTGGGTCCGCACTCAAAGTCCATTATTTTTGATTTTTCTCATGAAATACATATCTTTTCCCACTGACATCTGACAAACAGCATATGGAAGTCATTTTATCTACCAATAATGTGTTTGTCAAAAAGTCTGAGGTCTTAATGGATTCCTGCAGCGCACGCGGACAGCACAGCAACAGACGGGCCTGCCAAGGAGATGCTCGCAGATATGGGAGCGTGTGTGTGAGTGTGTGTGTGTCATTGTGGTCATTGTTTATGGAGGGCATTCATAGTTTTACACATTACAGAAGGAGTGATTGAAAAAAGAGAATTAGATATGGAGAATTAATTGTTGCCCAGTTACGTTTCCAGTGGCAACATGCACGTTTGTGCAGCCGCGTGACGAGCAGTGGTGGTGTGAGTGGTGTGAAGGACAGGCCACAGTCTTCAGGAGGATATTGGTCCAGTGTTCAGGCTTCATCTCAGCCCAGCCAAGGTAATGACTATTTTTGGAGCCGCTGTGCAATGCGTCTCTGCTCACATCTTCCCACACTGGATGACAGGCCGATAGTTTGTCATATAGGAAGGCTTTATTCCTCTTGTCACTCAGTTGTCCAATTCTGCTCTGCATTAAAATCAAAACCAAGTTTGTTTGAGTGCTATTATGAAGTATAATCGTGTGTGTGTGTGTGTGTGTGTGTGTGTGTGTGTGTGTGTGTGTGTGTGTGTGTGTGTGTGTGTGTGTGTGTGTGTGTGTGTGTGTGTGTGTGTGTGTGTGTGTGTGTGTGTGTGTGTGTGTGTGTGTGTGTGTGTGTGTGTGTGTGTGTGTGTGTGAGGTAGATAGCATGTGACGCTTTGCTATGAAAGCTGTAACAAATATTCATTTATTCATTAAACACCAGGGCCATGAAGATCTGTTGTGACACCCTTTCTGTAGCTGCTAATGGATTGAATTAATTCCTGCTATTAGTTTCAGTTGTTCACAGTGAGTGTGCACTGCGAGCATGGATGTGCACGCGCGTATGTATGTTATAATTAGAACATGTAGTATAGTGGATGTTGGAATTTATGCAAGCCACGAGTGTATGGAGTGTATGAGTACCTAAGTTTTCCAAGGTATGTACATGTGGGAGCCCTTGTATCCCATTGCGTGTATCCTGATTTCTGTGTGTGTGTGTGTGTGTGTGTGTGTGTGTGTGTGTGTGTGTGTGTGTGTGTGTGTGTGTGTGTGTGTGTGTGTGTGTGTGTGTGTGTGTGTGTGTGTGTGTGTGCTTGTTTTCATGACACAGCCTACATGAGTGCTGCACAGAAACATGGATGTCTGCTGGATTGACAGATCGAGAGATGGGAGAGTGCAGGAGAGGACGGATGGATGGGGGAGAGAGGGATGAATATTGACTGATCAGTAGAAAGATTGACAGCCAGAGAATAATAGGAGCATTCAGACTGCCTTTCCTTTTTTTTTTTTTTTTCCTGTCGCTAACTTTCCTCGCACACCTATTTTTGCCCTCCTACGCTACAAAGACTGCGCATGAATCCTCGGAGTAATTTATTATCCGATATGCAGAATCCTGATGTGTTTATATCCAAGAGTAATTTATTGGAAACCCTTTTGCGTCTTTTCGTTTGATTGGACAAGCTCAAGCAAAAACACTTTCTGATACATGAAAACTGTATGAAACCTAATCACATTTAGTCTCTGTAATGAAATTCCATTGCAGTGAGTTTGTGTTCATATTCTGATTATTTTAGAATGCATTATCTGAGTGTAATTCACTGTCTGGCTATTACCTTGTTAGTATTTTTTTTCCCCCTTTGCCTTTTGTACAAAGTCTATGCCCTTGGCTAAGTAAGCGTCCTCTTGCACGGAGGCCAAGATTAAAATAGGAGAATATCAGATATTTCATATTGTGTATGTCGGAGGGCATTATACAGAGAGATGGCCGCGTCCAAATGAAATCCGCTGCCTTTCAGAACACGACAAGGGACAGCCAACACTGTGTCTGTGTACATGCGTGTCTGTTCCTGCACACGTGCATGCTTTTTGTTCACCGCTTCCTCCTGTGTAACATGTGTTTCAGAGGGAACTTCTCTGGAGGAGCAAGTGCGAAGGATAAAGGACCTGGAGGCCATCGAGAGTGATTCCTTTGTTCCTCAGGCTTTCAAATCATCCCGGGATGACATAAAGGTGCGTTCTGTCTCTCTTTCTCTCCCTGCCCCTCACTCTCTCCGGCTTTTCACTCGGTCTCTTATTGAATTTCCCCTCCCTGCAAAGCTGTGCCGTCTGTCCAGAGACAGCCCAGACCAAATCAAACATTCCCATTCAGCGCCGCTCATTCCGACCTGAGACGGTTTCATCAGACGCTCCGCTATTCGCCGCCTCCAAAGCGGCAGCACCCACACAAAAGCCACAGCAGGCTACTGCCAGCCTCTTCTCCAGCCCGACCCCCACCCCCACCACCCCCACCCCAATCCTCTTCTGGTGGTGCAGATGCAGACAAAACACAGAAGTCATTATTGAAATGTTCCCGTCTCTGAAGGAACGGCAATTAGATTTGTTTGGGGCTCATGGCTGTTTTGAAAAGATAGGCGACAACATGTGACAGCAAACCCTCACAGGCGTTTGGGATACATCTCGCCGGGTCTGACAAAGGTTGCGACCCTTATGGTTGTACGCGGCATGGACCGACTGCTCATGCACAGCAATAATCTACCTTACCTGGGTAGGAATGTGCTGAACCGCTGGATTCCCCAGGACCGGTCTGGTTGATTTGATGATTTAGACCTTGTCAGTGATAAATATAGAAGCTTCATGTATCTATGTTTTGACACCGGAATAGAGCATTTGTTTGTGCATTTCTGAACAACTGCTTAAATTAGGTTGGCCAAGAGGTTAAAATACTGACTGAAACGTACAGGTGCAACTGAAAACACCAGCATGTCATTGACAAGTTAACGGTTTTGTGCTTGAAGTTTGTGAATGGAGTCTTGAGATTCACATCAAACTTTTTGATCTCGTCCTCAACGTTAATTTGAGATCTTTATCATCGTTGAGAGTCGTTTGGCTTCGGCACAGCCTAAGGAATTAATTGAAAAGTTAATTTTGTCGGTTTCAAGTGTTTTCTACATCTTGGTTATTGCTTCTGGTTAAAAAAAAATCTAATTTCATTAAATAAGTTTTAGATTTTGAGATACTGTATTTTAACTGATCATGAAGTATAAGTTAAAAATGTATTCATTCATTAATTTTCTATACTTACTTTGTTCAATTCTGAGTCAGAGTTGATTCCAGCTGACTATGGGCAAAGGCAGAGTACACTCTGTTTATGTTGCTGGTCTAACATTATGAATTAACATTCTAACATTCTAAAAAAAACATTCATAATTCTAAAATTATGAATACTGTTTAGCATAAAAGGTTTGATTTAACAATATGTTTAACAAATTATAGATGAATTATGGTAAGATACTAATTCAATAGACAAGCGAGCACTAAACCTTCAGAATGATACAAAACCAAAGACATACAATAGAAGTGCCTCACGACGCATGATGAAATATATTGGTTTACTTTTGGGATAAATTATTGGAATACATAAAGAAAACAGTTTTTGTAAGTAGATTAATGAGCTGCTTACTTTTAAAAACAGAAGTGCTTTTAATTAAATAAAAATTCAAGTTTACACCATTTTTGAAAATCTCTTGAGTTTCTGATCTGTCATCTGAATATTGTTTTTTATTGTGGCATAAAAGATCTGGTCAATACCCTCTTGTTTGAAGAAGATTTTTATGCTCTAAGTAAAATAACTTCAGCTTATAATGTCAAGAATTGTCGCTACTCGTATTGGGCATTTAAACCTATGACACGTTTGGGTTTAAATCAAAATGTATTATTAATTAAAGCTTTTTAACTCGATTGTGCCAAAACTTAAATGTTTGCACATAGCTTGATTGTATTTCAGTATTAATGCCCAAGAATACATGCTTGTGAGGTTTATTTAGGATTTTAAAGCAGTCAGCTTTGAGTTGTGACCATTAATAAATTGTAATCTACTGTTAATGAGGCGAGCTGAGTGAGTCCTTTAATATCTCCTACAGTCGCTCTTCAAGAGAAAACCCTGCCTTTTTTTTTTCTTCTTTCAAGCAGGCTGCATTCATTAGAAATGTATATTGAGCATATAGTTCCCAAAAAATGTGATGACTGTTATCTGGTATTTGGCACATCACCATGCTTATTAGTCTGCCTGTTTCATATCTCCCTCACTTTTTGCATGCTGCCAAAGGAATTTTAAATAGACTATTCCAACTGGGTAAACACTTGCTCTGGGGCTGGAATTAGGACTCTTTGAAACTTGAATGGAATTGGCAAAGTATTCATTTTGATTTTTCTTCGTTATCAAGTACAACAAGGGGAGCAGGCCGTCCATTCAAATATGTGTCCTGATTCTAGTTTCCAGGTATGATCTCAGGGCTGGACGGAGAGTTGTTCTGCACGTCGCTGTTCGCTACAGACAGCCACAGAAGGACGGGCTGTTTTACGGAAGTTTTTGTTTCCCCCCTCTATATTTTTTGATTTATTTATTTATTTGCCATATGTACATACTGCAGTTCATCCAGAGATGTTTTGTTTTTCCACCCCCTAATGTTTGCATGTTATAAATGTACTAATCATGGGGCTGTATCGCCGCTGCTTTTCACAACAGCACTCTGGTAACTGATGACGATTATGAAATAAGTAACTCATTTACAGTTTCCGTGAGCAGGTTACGTTTCTGGAAAATGGAAATCGTCGTAGAGCTGCTGTCTCTCTCTGTCCTGCTCGTTTGTTTCAAGAGCAGATGTCACACGACTTGTCTGCCGAACTGCTGAAGTGTATATGAACAGACCTTGATGATCACCAATTAACTCTGGCAAACATGGAAAAATAACAAGCGTCAACCAACATTTGCCGTTCAGCTCAGTAACTCGGTGATCTCCAGTTGAACTGAATGACTCTTTTCACAGACCCACGCAGCGCTAATAACAACACTACGATGATTAAGTATGCACAAATAATTAGAGCATCCAATTGAGTCAGGCACAAATTACTTTTTCACGTCACTATTTTCATTATAAAAATTGATAGTTACTTTGCTACTTCTTGTGTGTGTGCGTGTACGTGCATGCGTGTGTATTTTGCCTCATTTGAAGTCGTTGGTTTTAGAATTGCAGGGTTTTTAAAAAAGGAAGATGTTTTAGATCAGAAGATGAACAAAGTGAAGAATAACGTGCAGGATATGAGCAGAGCCTCTCACTGCTTCATTGTGTCCAGGTTCACCTCACCAGCCAGTCTGTTTCTGCCATCTGCTGGACAAAAGTCATAATGTATTTTGAAATTCCCACGGTCCCTTTTATTTTTCATACATGTCATTGTTGTACATTCTACTTTCCATTTAGCATTTTGTTATAACCTATAGCTTTAGCATTTATTGTAAAGAATAGAGTTCAGTATGCAAATGCAAGGACGTTTCCACCTTTTGTTTTTCTCCTGTACTTCTCAGAGATCTGTCGATAAACTTAACTCCTCACTCTGTTATTTTAATCTTGCTTTATCATTCCTTCTGTGGAACTGGATGGTCGCCACTCCTTCATAGGACAAACAAACAATCATACACTCAACAGCTATACAGCTACGGGCAATATCGTTACCAGTTAACCTGAAACACGTGTTCCTGGACTGAGGAAGGAAAGCAAAGAAAACCCACAGACCCACAGGGAGAACATGCAAACGTCAGTCCTTAACTACCCGGTGAATCTGTAAAAACATAAAATACTTCAAGGATCCTCTAAAATGTATTATAGAAGGTGGATACAGAATAGTTTTTGTGATGATTTGATAATGCTGGAAACTATGAAATAAGTTTAAAATGATCATTGCTGTTTTGGGTTTCAGTCTCGTTATCAGAGGTTCAATTTCTGGCCTCACCTCTCCTTGTGCGAAAGTATCTTCTTTTTTTTTTTCTCCAAACACTAAGCCTGAAGTTGCTCCCAAGTACATTGTAAAAGTTTCCCCTTGATGTTTGAGTCTGTGCATGAAAGTGTATATTGAATGTTTGAATGTGGCGAACAGTTTGAGACTGCTAAATAGAAAGTGGTGACAATGAAGCTCAATTGCCCTGATTTCAATATCTTTTATTTTGTCGAGAGTCACATGGTTTTGTGTGTGTGTGTGTGTGTGTGTGTGTGTGTGTGTGTGTGTGTGTGTGTGTGTGTGTGTGTGTGTGTGTGTGTGTGTGTGCGTGTGCGTGTGCGTGTGCGTGTGGGGTGTTTCTGTGAATGCAGCCTGAGCCTGTTGAGGTGAAGCAGGAGTCGGAGAGGACGAGTTCTCCGGACGTCACTCTTCCCATCTTCATCGTCTACAACGACACTGACGCACTCGCCCATCCCAGTGTAAGTCCCCCCCCACCCCACCCCCACCCCACTGCTCTCAGCGTTAATTTTTTCCCGTTTGCTTCGACGTCGCCCCCGGTTGTCATGCAGCTCGCAAACACACACACTTTGTAATAACCTCTGAGCCAATGAGCACTTTGTAATCCTCAAGCATGGCTAAAAGTGCTTGTCATTTTATTCACCGTCTTGCTTTTTATGAGTGCGGAGCTTTGGCTTATTGATTGATGGATAAACTTCGTAAACTTTTTCATTTGAAAAGGCCTCTGCCACTGTTACTGCTACTTGCACCGCACCTCCATTTACACCATTTCTGCACCTTCTGATACGGCGCATCATATCTTCTGGGCCCCTGCGGTAGAGCAGTTTATAGCCTTCTAACGTCACCTCCTCCTCCTCCTCTGAACCAGACCAATGATGAAAAACGAGAAGGAAAACTTTAAACTCCAATAACGCTCCTTGGGGCTTCTCAGTCATCTATCTCCACTGGGGAAACCAAGTTATGCCCTGACGTATGCAGATAACCCCTTCGCATGCACACACAACCCCCCCCCCCCCTCCAGCTCTCTCACACACACACACACGCACACACACACACACACACACACACACACACACACACACACACACACACACAGTCTCAGACAGGCTGATGTATGGCAGCAATATGCCCCAGGCGGGCCTCGGCCCCAACTTCAGCTCCAGCTCCACTCCCAATTAGAACAGATGAGTCCCATTAGCCCGGCTCAGATACTGTCATCCCACACACACACACACACACACACACACACACACACACCCTCATTAGCACCGTGACACCAGCACGGGGCCGACAGACAAGAACTCACTGGTGTTGAATCTAACACGCCGATAACATGCAGTGCAGCTGTAAGCAGCGCGGGTTAGTAATGAAGGATTGACATGCCGGGGCTTCGCTCCACAATCTGCATAATAATAGACACACATCACTGTATGGATGTACAGTACATACACATAGCCAGCATGTTAATATTATCTCTCATCGTGACACAAACACATTCAGTGAATATAGAAATAATCTTGCAATTCCCTCCCGATGTCTCAGTGCCTTGAATTTGGGCCGCATAGTCATTACGTCACTTCCTAATAAACAGATGCCTTCATTCATCAGACACTCGCAGCTGCAGTTTTATAGCCCTCTTACAATCAATATCATCACTTCTGGTGATTTACTACTTTGAATACAAGTCACATGTATCTGCTTTTTCTATCGCAAGGCAAGACGACTTGTCTGTTCAAGAAACGGATTTCCTTTCGCACATTTTTGAACTGAGTAGAAAGGGAAAGACGAATGCAACATGCAGGACTCTGCAGCAGCAGCATCACACTGTCTGAAGTTACATGCAAAGTCAAATGCAAATATAGATTAGAAAATGCAAATTTCAGTAAGCTTACTTGTGTCGGAATATGAATTTGTATTCTATGAATGCTGGTAATCGCATGTCTGTATCCTCCATTTTTGGTAAATAACTTATGGAAGAAATACGAAACCTTCTCTGGTACATGTGACAGTTGATATAATAATAAAATGTATATTTATGGTTTAATTTGGTCGGATGGTGAAGTAGAATATGACACACCAGTAGTTTCTAAAGAGTGGGAGGACGAGCCTTCCTGGCAGAGATCAACCCACACTGCACCCCTCCAGCTCCTGTAATGGATTGCAAAACATAATCCTGTTTTTCACATCACAAGATATTATTGTTAACCAATAATCCAGTGGCAATAAAAACAGAACTCTGAGAAATAGCTGGAATGCTGTTTTATATATTAGAGCTAACTGTTATATAATTTCAACTCGTCTCCAGTACACTTCTGATCAACTCTGACTTAAATACACATTTTAATGAACAATCAAGTTTTAACCTCCTCATAGGTTTTAAAAATGTTAATTAAAAAAAAAAGAAAAGAAAACATCCTGAGTGTAACATGAATGTCCGTCTTGTTACACCTGTACTTGAGTGGCTGTCACTCTGGGTTCAGGCTTTACTGTGCATTTCCCTCTCTAACCTTCCCGTCTGCACTGACCTTCAGTTGTTCATGGACAAAGAGAAGGCCGAGGAGCTGTGGCTGGCCAGGCTGGTCTCCCTGAGACAGGAGAGGCTGATGGGAAGCCCGGTGACCTGAAACACCTCCAACAGTCCAGACCGTCCCACCTGGTCCAAACCTCCTCCACTGGTGCTCTTCTTGTCTTAAACCTCGTCATAGTTTGTCTGGTTTATTTTTGGACGTCACCACTTTTTTTTTTTTTCTCCACTAATTTCTGTTTGACAGGCTTTTAAACACAAACGAAAGTTATCGGGGGGGGGGGGGGGGTTGGTGCTGATGTGCTTAATATTTTTAATAAAAGGAACGCGCCAGTTAAATACACAATCTGCTGTCTTTTTTTCCGTCTTTATTTGTTTTTAATGAATGAAAATCTCACAATCAGACGAGTTGATCTGTGACAAGTGGAAGCAGAATTCTGATACGTTTTGTTATTTGTGATCAGTTCAGTAAATAAAGCTGGTGTTGATGTTTTACATTAAACTGCTGTGCACTTGCATAATGAAATATGACGTCCCTCTCATTGCCAGACATTTGTCACCTAGGATATTGGTCATTAGGCTGGACCCTAACTCTAACCCTTGAGCTGAGAAATAGATTAGAAACAATTGGAGCGCTGCAGAGTCGTCCGTATCTAACAAAACCTGTGACGTTGTCACTGAGCTGAGCTTTTATCTGAATGTTGGTCATTTATCTCAGTTTGGAATTTGTTTTTTTTTTGTTTTTTTACCAATTTCTTCTCATTGTCATAAGTGCTTGTGATTTAACTCAAACTGAACAGCATAAAGTGTATCACCATTTGATAGGACAGGGCCAATAGAGGGAGACAAAAGGTTTTTCTCAAGTGGACAGTGTTTTTCTAATTTCTCTTCATCTAATAAAAGTAATAATACTACCAAAAGAAGTCACCTGAAACAACTCGAGTTCTTATTTTCAGTGATCCGTAGCCGACCACTACTCATGTGGAATAACTTGTGCTATCCTCTTTGAAGTGTTCTCTGTGTGTGTGTTTATGTTTCCCAGAGTTGTGTGTTGCTGTTTTAACACAGATGCATTCATGTCAGCGTAGTCTGCTCTCGGGACTATTTGTGGACCTGCCAGATGGTAAACCTATACCCAGTGTGGGACATGGTGTGTCGCTCTCCCATACTCTCCAAAATAGTAAGTGCTGTAATGAAATAATAAATGAGAATGCACCAGCGATTCACCAACGCAAACGCACGCGTTAAAATTGAGAGTATGAGTAGTTGTCCGGAGCAAGGTTAAAATTGATGTATGTGTGTGCCCTTATCTTGCGTGTCAAGTGGCTGTTTCACGTGTCTTCACACCTGACAAGTGCCAGAGCAGGACTCGCTATGGATACTGGATGGTTTAGTAATTTAATCCTGCGGAGTTCCCTCCTGTAAAGTTGATACTGAGAGTTTACAGAGTCACAGTCTTTATGAGTTATATAAACTCTTCCACAACTTTAGGGGGTGGGGGGTCACTTGCTCGGATCAAGAAATTTAAGGAGAAATTTCTAGAGGGCCGTTGCCATAGCAGCCACCCACAACAAACGCGCAGCGTCCAAGCGCTCCGAATACCTAGCCAATGAGAAGGCCGGAAGAACATCACGTGGACAGGTTGTCAGAGTGACAGCAGCTCTAAATCCTCCTCGTGGCACGCGGTGGGCCCATACACCATGCATCACCGTAGGAGCGCACCCAAACAGATTTCAAAATAAAACTGGCCTTCCAGTAAACGAGATCTCGCCTTCATTAAGTTAGTTAATCTAACACAAATTAATATGTTGATAATGACACACAACAACAGCAAATAAATAGATGCGTCATTAATGCAAACTATTAATAATGAAATATTAATCAAACTTACTGCCTGCCTAAGGCAAAAAACAAAACACAGTTTCAGTCAGTTATTAACTACTCTGTGTGTGTGTGTGTGTGTGTGTGTGTGTGTGTGTGTGTGTGTGTGTGTGTGTGTGTGTGTGTGTGTGTGTGTGTGTGTGTGTGTGTGTGTGTGTGTGTGTGTCTGTGTGTCTGTGTGTCTGTGTGTCTGTGTGTCTGTGTGCGAGAGAGAGCTATAAACACCATCCCATTCTAATCACTTCTATCAAATTAAAAGCCCAATAAAACCAGCATATCCTGGCAAATTCCGATTTGTCTTGTCTCGTCTCGTCTTGTGTCCCTCTGTGGCCATAAACCCAATTAACCTTAGATTGATAGTAGTCCAGCTCAGGATGAACACTCAACAAATCTTTTTTGTAAAGATTACGTCCAAAATTCCTAGTTATCATGAAGTCATTCCACATCACAGTGATAGTGGACCGTCCCAGGACACCAGTCCGTTAAAATTAGGATAGTCTGTTGTATCATCTTAAAATTAAAGGCATTTGAAAATTGGAATTTGACTAAACACTCAAAAGATCCTCCACAGAATGGTTTTATGATGACAGGGTTTTTTTTATTTTTTTTATTTTAATATCAATCTGAAGTTGGAGGGAATGGAGTCTCGATATTCTAATTTGGAGAGCCTTTATTTTGATATGCCACATCAGTTTGGGCTAGCACTTAGTGAGTGACATCCTGAGGGAGTCTATCTTAGTCTGACATATATTGGGTTTATGATAACAAGGAATTTCCTTTTAATATCAATCTGAAATCAGAGGGAAAGATTCCTAAAGTTTACGTGGTTTTTCATTGGGGCATCATTTTGAAATGTCACATCCTGAACTGGTCTACTATCAATCTGAAGTGAAAATGGTTTACAGCAACAGAGGGATATAATTTAACATTAATCTGAATTGTGCCAAGATATGCAGTCTTGTTGTGCTTTTATTTGAAACAATATTCATTTAAACAATAATACACCACTGACTGAAACTAAGGTTGTTGGGGTTTCTTGTTTTTTTTTTTACTTCTGCAGGCATTACGTCATTATTCCATTCCTCGTGGTTATTTAATTATTAATAATGCACTCATTTATTAGCTTTGTTGGTGCCTGTTGTCATTAGCAGTAGTATTATTTAATTTGTGTTTTACGAACCAACTTCGAGATCTCATTCACTGGAATGTCTTTTATTTTGAAATCCTCTTGAGCGCACTCTGACGGTAATGCATGGTGTAAGGGCGCACCGCTGAACAGAGCGGCGGCTGGCTTGACTGTTTCCACAAGTGGGGGCTCGTTTCCACCAGTCTGCAGGCGGCAGGAGAACTCTTGACCATTTCATCCCTCTTCTTCCTGAGAACGCGTCGGGAAAACCGTGGAAACGTTCAACAGAATGCACAGAGATTTCGACGAGGATCCTTTCTTCTCGTGAGTGTGAAAACTTTTATCAAACTGTCAGTGCCTGTTTTTTTTTTTGTTTGTTTTGGCTTAATTGCCCATTTAATGTCCGATTCACTCAATAAAGAAGCGACTGATTTATATTTATTTATTTTTTAAAGATATATCTCAGTCAATACTCTGTGTATTGACAATACAAACAAACAACTGTGTGGGCTACATGCTAATAATAAAACGCAGTAAAGTGACGTTATTAATGTAATAATAGCCCGCCGTCAACACACAAGTTCGGTTGCCACAGAAGGTAATAGATGTAGTTTGTAATTATCATTGATTTGAAGATGGGTCGTTTAATGGCGAGGTTTTAATTTATTAACTGTGGCTGTCAGCTGTGAGAATTATACTCTATTATAATGACCAGCTTGTCAGTTATTACTCTGTTGTGTGACCGCTTTACTCTAGTTTTTACAGTTGTGTAAAGCGTCTTTATTTGCCTTGTTGCCTAGCAACAGATGACATGAGGAGGCACATTGGTTTAAAGTTGATTTCCTTAAAATCCATCCAGAACAGGGGTGTCAAACATGGCCCGTTTGCCAAAATGGCCGCAAGAGGCTCCAATCCGACGGCCAAACGCCCAAGCAATGTAAAAGATTCTCAGAAAACATTGTTTTTTGTTTTTTTTTAAACTGATTTCTTAAATGTAACAGACACAAAGTAACACTAAGATTTCACTGTATTTTTGCAGGTTGAATGTTTCATCAAATTTCACTTTATGTTGAGATTGTAGTCATTTTTGGTCATAATTGTTTAGTTTTTTTGTGAAAATATAGACATTTTCATCACATATACTCTGCACCACAACAAAGAAAAACTTGAGAGACTAAATTTAAATGTTATCGCACTATTTCCCTGGTCTGTTCCAGTGGAGGTAAAGCTGGGCTGCATGTGGCCCCTGAACTACGATGAGTATGACACCCCAGGTCTGGAGGGGCACAGAGGGTACCAAGAGTTCAACATGTGAAAGTGATAAACATGAAGCCTGGCGTTGATGTCTTTCTTAAATATGTGAACTTTATTTTATTTTTTTATCAAACCTTTAATTATTCAGTTAGTGGGTTTTTTTTTTTTTTGTTATAGCTTTTGATGTTGCTGCTCATGTTGCCTTTGTTTGTTGAGTTATTGTTTACTTGTATAAGAAGACTCATTCAAACAATGGTACTGATCATGTAGCTTAAAGGTTGTAATACAATGAAGGGAAGCAACTTGGACGTATTGATTGACATCACCCAAATCAAATTTGGGGCTCGGGGCATGAAATTCCACCTCTGCAGAAAATTCTATATCAAATATAAATGAAGCAAATTTTTCTTCATTCTTATGCTTAATATCAAGTATTACTTACTATCTTGTTTGTTGTTTCGTTCTTACATTCAGGCTTTATACGTTAGCGCATATTTATGTATCTATGTGTATTTTTTTGTTTTAATCCCTTTACAGTCTTTGTATTGTAGGGAAAGAAATGAAATCATAATTCTAACATTGTTTGGAATCAAGAAGACGCGATCAGCAGGAGAGGCAGACACTGCGCTGCAATAGCTTTGATTTATTGCCTGGGCGAATGCGTGCTAAGTCAGTGTGGCCACACTTGACCCTACTCTTAAGATGAGTAGTGAAGATGGTTGAAACTATTTTTGGACTGCCCCTCATTGTCAGGCTGTTGTCTTGATTTAGGAATTCATCTTTAATACGGTCAAAGCTGAAGTAGGGAAAAGAGGTCATTCTCAAAGATACACCTAGTCTGTCTCTAATTCTAACATTTTCATTTGTATCTCTGGAGATGTCCAGTTTTCACTATCATCCCCTGTGAATTTATAGATGTTTTACTCCTGACTTCCTTTTCCTTTTCTACAGGGATCCGTTTCGTGCTCACAGGGAAAACATGCGGCAGATGATGCGCAGCTTCTCGGAGCCCTTCGGCGGGCCCATCATGCCCAGTTTAACAGACGGGAGGCACCATGGTGGCCGCGACCTGGTAGAACATCCTCATTCTTCCCACGTACTGTCGAATGATCACAGGGTAAGAACATGCATGCAAAAGACAACTCCAATTTTGAGTGGTCCTATGTTCAACTTCTTAGGCCACACAACTGGACATTATGGTTTTTACGTGGATGCGCACGACCTACATAAGGACTTGGGTCTATATGGGACAGCGGATGAAGCGTCACTCGCACCGTTGGGCCCTGTGAGATAGCAGATTAGTGTTTGGAAGAAGTGCTAAGTTTACTGAGGTTACAGTGGAAGCTGTCCACTGGAACGCTACTCGCCTAGGTATGGGGCCCATGTGGGTTTCTGATTTTGTGGAAGGGCAACCCTGTTGGCCTCTTTAGAAAGTTATATCTAGCCCTGAGGAGCCCTATTTATAGTGCATTGTTCCACTGACACACTACTGTTCACACACACTAATAAGAGTGCAGATATGTGTCTACTTTGATGTGTTCCAATGAACTGCTGAGTCGTCATGTGGATTAACCGTAAACTTGAAAAGTTACCGGACCAAAATTCAGTTTGGAGCGACATCACGTTAAGCTGTCGTTTACTGAAACATCCGATTAGCTTTTTGAGGCTAACATGTTCCAAATGGGAAGTTCCAAGTTTTGATGATGCCAGCATGCATTTCTCTCCCTGGAAAGCAGCACTTTGCTGCTTTGTCACAAGATGTTGGCCTCCATGCAGATGTATGCTCGCTCCAGTGTTCATGAAAGGTGTGATTTGTAGATACACGCTTACTACTTGTATTCAAATGCAGATAAGCAGGAGGAAGACGGGCAGCTGTACCCACCCATCGCCGAACCTTTTCCCAGATCTCCTGCTACAGTTCAGTTATCCCTCCTAAGTCAATCTTAGTCCCTGTCACCCGCTTTAATCCCGCCACCTCACGATAGCATGTATATTTGTCCTTGGTAACGACTTTCATTGTGGCCTCATTTGCCAGCGGGCGACTTCCTCGTTATTAACATGATGCCATGAAGGAGCTCATGCCAGCGGAGGAAGGGCTGCGATGACTGATTGACTCAGTGACAGAGAGTGAATTGGTGCAACACTGCAAAATACCCCTCCAAACAAATTAGTTCATCTAATATGACGACGGGTCTTCTGGTTTTGGATAGCTTTGAAGTGTTATTTAACTTATAAATCACTTGTTGACAGGTTGTCGTGTACTTGTGAAAATAATTGATCACACAAAAAAATACCACGGTGAAAGTTTGTCTGGTTCATTAAATGACAATGAGGCTGAATATGTTCCCATTATGGTACCACAACCTGTACATGTCAGAGTACTAAATTTGAGTCTTATTGCAAAGGCGATTTCAAGGAGCAACATGATATTGTGAAACGTTAAATAAAGACTGAGTCTAGTGCTCTTGCTGCACAGTTGCAAAGGAGACGTTAGAAGAAGAAGATCATGGTTTTCTTCATGTGCATAACCTGATTCATTATTAATCATGAAAAACAAAGTACCAACTCTGCAGAAAGATATTGTGGATTTAGGCTTAATCAATATAGTTTCATCACAAAACCCTGCTCTCTGCTCTCACGTTGACTAATTGATCTGAAGATGAGGAGAAGAGCCGCCCTCAGGTCACAGGTCTGGAGCTGTGCTGTTCTGTACGGGCTTGTTTAGATGTCATGGACACTGTGTTTTCTCCCCGTTGCTCTCTTTTCGTCCATCTGTTTCATGGAACGTGCCTTGGCAGCGGATGTGCATTAGCAGCCAGATGACAGACAGCTCGCTCTCAAACTGCTCTCCGATATCACAGGCACAAATGTGAACATGAAAGACCTTGTAAAATGCACACATACAGCACGGAACCATGGTCAGAGCCAAAGTTACACACAATCGCAGCATGAAAATTACACACACACACACACACACACACACACACACACACACACACACACACACACACACACACACACACACACACACACACACACACACACAAATGCCTGATAATGCTGTTGGGCTTGTACTTGTCCATGTATTGTCTTACTAAGCATTAGATTCCCAGTGGAGAAATAATCCCGGTATTACCTTCCAAGGCTGCAATGAGTACTCACATTTCTCCATCTCTTGCCAATATCCACAACCGAGTTCATATCACTTTTCAAAGCAGTCATTCATCTGAGCGCTTGTTTACAAAAGTGCCGTTCGATGGTGCTCAAGTATCTTCCCGAGTTACATGCACTTTCTTTGATTCTGTGGTCTGCTCTGCGGTCCTACGGCTATAAGCAGGAAGTAACCAAACTATACAGACACGGTACTGTCTCTCATGTACGTCCATATTGTTTAAATCACATTGCAGGAGGAGTTCATTCCCAGGTGGTCACGGGTGAAGGTGGCGTATGCTCCGGACAGGTCTCCAGTCCCGTCACGGAGGAGTTAAACAAAAGACGCATGAGCACAGGGGGAAACATGCAAACCAAAACCTCCCCAAGAAAAGGAAACTGGGATTTTCTTATAGTGTCACCTACATCACCATGGCAACACTCACATCTCCCACGTCCGACGTCCTCCCCTTTCTCTTGGCCTTTTAAGTATTAGATCACACATTCACCAGCTGGTGATACGCCATGTTTTCATTACATTTGCATCATCAACAATATCCAAACATGTGTTACAAAAAAACTCCCATGTATTCATATTCAGCTCTGCAAAGAAATTACCCATTTGATGGATTCCTGGATGCTGACATAGACAACATTTGCCCAGTTGCACTTGGTAAGGTATTGTTTAAGTGGGTGACCAAGAGGGAAAATATAAACAGCACTTTTATTTCATTGCCGCCAGGCACTGCTACACACAGTCATGTTCTGTCTGAGATGAGACAAGAGTGATAATGTCAGTTTAGCAGAGTCTAGACAGCCCAAAATAATGTGTAGTGTGTAGACCATTGGTCCTGCCCGTGTTCTCTATTTTGTGCCCTCAGTCTCTCCTCTGCTCACCCTTCGTCTAAATATAATGCAGGCAGATATGTAACTGGCATTTATTAGTTCATAGATGCCACTGTGGGATAAAATTGGCCGCAAGGCTTCACAGATACAGGTCAGGAGCATTTTACATCGGCTTGACCTTTTGAAAAGAGCTGAGAGAGCAGCCTTGGACTCTTCAACCCCACCCCCCCGTTAGATCTCCGTCCTGACTGGTCCTGCCGAGCCACTGTTGCCTTCCCAGAACGAAGCTCAGTTTCACCGTTAAACCCACACTAATCTCTGGCAATGCGACCCAATTACACGTGGAACACAAGTCATTCAACACCACACTGATTACGCACAATGCCCCGGCACATCACACCCCCCAGAACACGCGCTCACACACATAGTGACGGCCATTGAGATGCTTATCCACGACCGCGGGGGTCACAAACACCTGTGCTGTTTGTTGGCGCTGGGAACACGGGAGTCTGACTGAAGGCTCACTGCCCGTCGGCTCCTCGCTTCTTGGCGCTCACATTTGCAGGAGGTGGATGGGATTCAGGCCATGAGGAGGAGAACGCTGCGTCAGAGGCTTAGTTACTGGTGTAGCACAACTTCACAGCTTACTGGCAGCTTCTGCAACAAACATGCAAAGATAACCCCGGACTTGTGGGTGCATATTCCATAGTGAGTTATGATGAAACTGATTTCAGGCTAAATGATGGACTTACTGTGAGTCATAATGTCTTCTGGCTGTTCTCTCGTGATAATAGTTGGTGCAACACTTTAAAAGATCAGGTGCAATAACACACAAGTGTTCAGGTGAATCTGATCTTTTCATTTTCATTCACAGGATATGAGCCGGTCACTGTTTCCCTTTGGCAGTGGCGACAGTTCGGTCAGTAGAGCGCTCCACTGTTTACCTTCCTCTCCCATTCAAACGCATGCTGGGCTTAGTGCATGCTTAAATGCACAAAAGCCTCTTAATACTACTGGATGGATTGCTCCTAGATTTTTTACCTGCAAGTCAGCCGATATGCACAATGATTTATTTTTCTTGGTTGGCTTAATGCGATTGAAATTTTTGACATTGTTTCTGTCAAATCACATCGTCAAGTCTGTGTGTACACATGAGATTTATCATTAACAACAAGGTCATTGAGATAAAAATAACAAATGTGAATATGCCCCTTGATAAACGCCCGACTCATGCTGGGGACTTGGTACCTACTTTTGAGATGAATGTCAGCGGGTCGCATGCAGTGAAGTGATAAAATGTGAATAACCACAGTACAGTGTTCCAGACGGCTCGCGTGTTGACACATTTATCCCACAGTCCCCCGTGTGTGTGTGTGTGTGTGTGTGTGTGTGTGTGTGTGTGTGTGTGTGTGTGTGTGTACACATGGCGAAGGTGTTTATGGACTGATAACACCAAGAGACCAGGTGGCACACGAGTCCAGCCTTTGAAGTCTTTTAGCCTTTCCATTTATTCTCCTTTTGTGTTCACACAGGACGCGATGAGGAATCCTTTTGGGATGTTTGACAGCATAATGTCCAACATGAGAAACGTGAGACTGGACGAAATGCACAGAAACCTTGTGAGTCCAACTCGGCAAATGATTTTTCTGCTCTCGTGCCAATTGCTGCGTTGCACATATCTCATAGTGTGATTTCTCTCCTTTTTATTTTTTGTTGTTCAGGAAAAGGGAGCTACAGATTCAAACTCACACTCGTTCATGTCCTCATCGGTCACAACGTACTCCAAAGTTGGAAATGAGTCTCCCAAGCTCTTCCAGGCGACCTCAACGACACGCCGTGCTCCTGGAGGGGTGAGTTTCCCCCCGTTCATTTCAACATCAAAAACTTTTCCATGTATCTAGTAATGTCTTTGTCTTCCAGATAAAGGAAACCCGGCACGCGGTTAAAGACTCTGAGAGTGGTCTGGAGAAAATGAGAATCAGTCACCACATCCAGGACCGGGGACATGTCGTTGAGAAAAAACTCAACAAAAAAACAGGGGAGAAGGAGTTCAACCAGGACTTCCAGAATATGGATGAGTGTACATATGGGCTTTTCATATCTCGAGTGTTTGGATTGCAATGAACCGGCAGGGAAAGTCATAACTATCCTTGCTCATGAGTGTATATTAGTAACTCTGTTTAAAGGAACAAAATGAGCACCAAAAAATATTCTGCAACTTTTGACACAAACTCATTCTGAATTATATTTGACATATTTAAATGTTTTCCACTTCAAGACACATGCTATATTTTGTATTTCTAAACAGTTAAAAGATGATATTGACCTATGATTACAACACCAAAGTTAATTATTTTATTAGATGTTTGTTTTATTTTTAATCTGACTTGTACTATTTAGCTGTGTAAACAGACATGGCTCAATCATGTGAATGCACCGTTTCCGGTCACTTTTCTAACTTATTTCCGTCTTCTGAGACCTTCAGTCTATCTGACATGATTGTGATTCCTCATCCTCAGCTGAAGCACAGTCCTTTGACGACGAGTGGCAGCAGGAGGTGTCTAAGTTTCAGTCATCTAGCCCCATGTCCCGCCTGAAGGAACCTCGACCCCGCGCCGCTCGCAGAGCAGCCCCTCAGGTCAGTATGCAGACCGCATGCGGAGCTTTGGACAGGACGGAGACTGTTCTCATAGTGTGACTCAGACACCAAATGTTAACCATTTTACTTCTGTTGTTGTTTAGCTTACTTACACAGAACAAGAAAAGAACAACAGTGCTGAAGGGAGAAGGATGAATGGCTCAGACACGCCAAAGCAGGAAAATCCTCTGTGATGGGCGTGCTCATTAAAGTCTTTTAAACCGTATACGTGACGCCCTGGTGCTTTCCCCACAACCCGCCTACAATCACACACAGAGGACGCCGATGACCTCTGCTTTGAATTACTTCAGTTTTATCAGTGGCTTTACATATTGTGACCCATCTGCATTCTGAAGTACTCTCCTGTTTGAATGGAAGTGCGCTGAAACGTTCCGAGTGTCTTCTGCAAAGTACATGAACAACAAAACATCTTCATAAATCAGTTTCTTGAAAATGAATACATCAATCAATCGATGAATAAATAAATAATTAAATGAAATAAGGTGTTAAAAGATGAAACATTACCACCCTTCTTCTGGTTTCTTTACAAATCAAATTCTGTGTTTTCACATCACATTGCAACAGGATGTTCAGACTTGAAACCAGGCGAATATGTCTGGTACGGTTCTGACATTTGATGGAGTGAAAACCACCCAAGAAAAAATAACACATTGACTGTTAACTCTGCAAAACCTTCTGTTCTCTCACTTCAACAGGAAAAAAAATAATTTGTGGCTGTAATAATGTTGAATCTCAGAATTAAGTTATTCTATGTTCTTTCAACCTACAAGCAGTTTCTATATGTTTTGGTCTTCATTAAAATGTTATTTTTCCAGCGATAAACAGAATGTAGTGAGTTATCGACTCGTGTGAGTTCCACTGATGCACTCGGATAGTATCTTGTGTCTGTAACTCTGGTTTTCTAGACAATGTATTTTATCTGCTGTAATCTTTGTAAAAAGAAAGCACTACTACCTTTCGCATTTTGTTTTTCTATTGTTGCTTTGTTTTCTCTTGTTTTTGTTTGGATGAACTCTGCACTGGACGGACTTGTGTCGACGACGTGTGGAACCACTCTTGAGAATTTGTATTTTATCTCTTGTATATTTTCCACAAGCTTTCACAGTGAATTAAGTCTGTGTCAAAACAGGCTGTCCAAAATAAAAAAAAAAGTAAAGATTTATGTACTAAGAGATTTTTATTTGTCCCAACTATCAAAAACCGACGAGGTGATCGACTCGGTTGAGAAATGCTGAATACCTGATGGGAAACTTCTCTGCAGGGAGTCTGAGTACCAGCCTGCGTTGTGATAAACTGTGTGTGCCTGGTACTGACCGGTAGAGGTATTTTGGGATCTGAGCACTTGTCAGTGGCTCAGATGAGTCTGAGATGTTCCACAGCTGCAGGCCTGCGCCGCACCCGGCAACAGCTTCTTAGCCTCGACGCGGCAGGACGGGAAACAAGGAAAAACAATGATGGGGAGAAATACAATCATCAGGAGTCAAAGTGTCTTGTATCTTTGTAACTGTGACACATTACAAATTAAGATGCTGGATACACTTCTGATGAAACACCATCAAAAGTAGTAATATAGATTACTTCTGCAGGTCAAAGCAATTAGAATTGAATAGATTGTAGTAATTGTTTTGAAAAAAAGAAGAAAATGTTAAGCCATTCAACCTGGCGATGCAAAATGTAAGAAAACAAATAAAGAGTTAGGTCAGAGTGAATGTCTGCATGCATTCACCGTTTTGAAAACAAATTGAGTAATTATTCCTCTTTTTGTTGGCATTATTGCTTCTTCTATATGCTATATGTAGTCTACAGAAGCTACAAGTTCTCCCTGTGTCTGCTTGGCTTCCCTCTGGGTTCTCTGACTCCAATTTACCATCTGAACACGTTTGTTCCGTAAGTGTTGATTTTGTGAGTCATTGTGTCTCCCTGAGCAGTGATTTGCCCTCTGATGATTCAGCCTTGCCTTAAACGAATGCTAATATTCCCTGAAGCAACAAAAAATTGAAAACACTTCATTGTGTCCAAATCCATTCTGGAAAACACAATAATCAGAGACAAAAACAACCAAATGTCCTGTTTTACCCAGATGAGACACTTTTGTATTTTGATTTTGTTTACAGAAGAGGCATTGTTTCTAACAATATACCTCAACAGAGATTTATTTTTTTAAATAAAAAAACAGATCACCAAAGAGAGGTTATTTTAGGCGTAATAGAAAGTGACTAGCCTCTGACGGAGTATTTCTAATTTTGTCACTTTGGTTATGGAAAGGTATCATCTTTGACTAAACTTTGAGTATCATTTAGGTATCTTCATGCATTGCCAAGTTTCCTCTTTTTGGAACTCAAAATAGAGTCACTTTAATATAGTTAATGTCATTTGGTGCCATCTCGAGGTAGGAAGACAAATTAGAAGTCCTGGCAGTAATGGTATGGTCCCGAGAGCCCTGATTTTATCCGGTATGTCTGGATTATATGAAGAGACGGAGGAATCTGAGCTGGATTACAGCCACGGATCTCCATCTCATTCTGTCTACAAGATTTACAGGAATGCTTTATCTGCATTTTAACATTGACTCTTATTAATAGTCCCTTTTGCACTGAACTGTACATAAATCAAGTTATAATCTTTAATACCAGATTAAATTTATTGACTTCTTGCTGTTACGATTTCTAGGCATGAGTGTGCTACTAACAGGCTGCTTTTTGTGCACAATGAATAAGAAAACAGAATGAGTGAAAAAGCTTTAATAATCAGTACAAACAGACTACAAAATACTTCAACTGAAACTCTGCCACCACCTGCTGGTCAACCTTAAGCAATGACTTTTTTTTTTATCAGCAATATTTACAACGAGTTCATCTGAAATAATTTAACAAAAATAGTCTCAACGAAATATACAGGGTCTCGTTATATGAAACATACCAGCCGATGTGGAGGGGGAGGAAAGATTTGAAGACGGGAGCATTCCAAACAGGAAATCGACCATCTTTAATAGAAATCAGCAGTTGCAGAAAGAGCTGAAACAATCAGTCCGTCTCTACATGATCCCCTGAGGCTGGCCCTTCCCTGCGATCTTCTTGGAGCACTCCAGCAGAGCGTTGTGGATGTCTTTGGCGCAGGAGATCTGGGACTTGATCATGCAGAGGTACTGGGCGTACGACATGGACTCCGTCTGTACCGTGTCTGGCTTGGTGGCCGTCGGGACCAGGTTGGGTGAATGCTTGGCGCTGTCGATGCTCTGAGAGAGGCACTCATAAGCCAGTCGCTGCAGGGACCAGAGATGGTTTTATTGGCGGTACAGCATCAGGGATATTGACACTCACACTGAGGGTTTGACTTCATCTTATTCCAACAGGAAGAGGAGGAGGAGTACTTTCATAAGCAAAACCCAAAGATAAGTTCAATATTTTACACACTGGTAAATGTGATGTTAATCATTAAATATATATATATATATATATATATATATGACATCTGAAAAAGTAAAAACCCAGAGCCTCTCTATTCTGTGTATCAAATGATGATATGTGGAATTTCTGGGACTCTGCTTTGAACAATTTAAGGAAAGTGTTGACCTTCAACCCAGTTGTATACAGTACATCAGCTTTTAAACAGGCTAACTAATAAGTAAAAGCATCAAAAACGTATAAACACAGGACATGAAGATTCAAAAATACACTGGTGAAGGTAGGAATCGTCTTTCGGGGGGGGACATATAATGATGTACAGCAAATAACAAGAATAAATAGTTTCTTTTAAAAGTGACTTTAGTGATTGTGGTACTGAGTGTCTCACAACACATGAGGATACAGATGAACTGTAACGAGGTCTTACCAGACATAGTTCCAGTTGATCACAAAGGGCATAAAACTCCTCCAGACTTTTGTCAAAGCGCTGAACAGACGTGTCGCTGCTTTCGCTAAACAGGAAGAAACACACGTTTTAAAAAATAAAAGCACACGTGTTTGTCAGCACAGAGTCCCCCGACTCCACAGTACTCACGTGCCGTTATCAATGTTCGTGTTGTGGGCCAAATTCAGGGACGCAATCTTCATCACGTTCTGAAAAATGAAACACAAATTGAGATTATTTGTTGGTTTGGGTGCGACAGTGACTGTATCCTACTTTCTTCTTTGTCTGGAGGCTGGGGGATGATAGTGAGCTCCATCTGGCACGACGCGGCTGCTTTTACCTGCAGACTCTCCTTCAGCTGCGGGATGAGCATCTTAAACTTGTGAACGGGATCGAAGTCTTGTTGTTGACCCAGTTGTTGTTGTTGCTGTATGGTGGTTTGTTGTTGTAGCCCGGGCTGAGACATCGGTCCTCCGGGCTGCGACTGCTGGGACGCCATCTTCACAGGGGAGGGATACAAGACAGGACATCCGGTTGTTTAATTTTCAACATGAAAGCCGCTCTTCGTTTGCACCGGAAATGAAACGAGAATGCTCTTATGTTGGTCACTATTCAATTATCTCAGCCAATATTTTTTTTTTGTGGCGATAACAAACAATGAGTATTGACATTCATCGCAAATCTTTTGAGTATTCAATGCAGCAGTGTATACCGATGTATTACTGTAAGTATTTCCGTTTGCCTTCTTTTCGTAAAGTAGTCATTAAACGATTGGTAACAAAGAAAATTAAAATTGAGCTGACGTCATTTGTCCAAACTTTGTAGTTATCAATTTGTAGAAAAATATTAATGGGAAATTTGTTTTGTTTTTTCCTCACCAGGCCTGGCTTGTTTCGTGTAATTCATTTGTCGGAGGTTCCCTGAACGCAGCAGTGCCGAGGGGAGGGGCCGTGCGGCTCTCCGACAGAAACCCCGTAGTGCAGCACAGCAGCGCCATTCGATAAACTGCAGCAGATCCAAAATGGCAGGAGCTGATGGAGACGATTCTCTCTACCCTATCGCCGTTCTTATTGACGAACTGCGAAATGAAGACGTTCAGGTAGTGACACACTCCTCTTGATATTCATCGTCATTGATCTTTCATGGTAAAACCTGAGTTTTTCGAAGGGTTTTCTTCGCTGCGAACAAGCTAACTCGCTAAGCTAAGCGCTCCCGGCCGAGGCCTCCATGAATCCTCTGCCGGGCGCACCCTATCTCACTCATCTCCCTTTTAAACAACGTACAGCATAGTTAACTACACTTGTAATCGAATTTTTAGTTCTGCATTAGACGGAAATCTTCAGGCTTATAAATTAATCTGAGATGCCAGATACAATAGGTTGTTGGGTTAACTGCTAGCTTATGGCGCTACATTGATGTTAGCAATCACAACAGTTGAGCCTCCGAGGCCGCAGTGAGAGAGAGAGAGAGAGAAAACGCTCGTTATATTCATAACCGCTTACAATTGAACGCAAATCCTATTTTTATGAATAAAAATCCAGCCACGCAGATTTGCGGTCATTTGAATTCTGGTTAACTTAAAGGATTTGTGTCATCGCCGTTGACAGTGCCTCACCAGTCCCGGATTTCGGGTGAATTCTCCATACGTCAACATGTTGTAGTTTGATGTAATAATCGACTCGAGTAATCACCTTCCATTGTGACCACGTGAGTAAATCCTGTGTGTTTTCTGCAGTTGCGTCTTAACAGCATCAAGAAGCTGTCCACCATCGCTCTGGCTCTCGGTGTAGAGCGGACCCGCACTGAGCTCCTTCCCTTCCTCACAGGTGATGATGCCACTTTCATCCCGCAGAAATGGGATTACCAAGAGAACTAGTTACTTCATGAGTCTTTTACGTCTTCTCTGTGTAGATACTATCTATGATGAAGATGAGGTGCTCTTGGCGTTGGCTGAGCAGCTTGGGAATTTCACCATGTTGGTGGGAGGGCCGGAGTACGTCCACTGTCTCTTGGTAAGTTCAGGAATTTGAAGGTCTGGGTGGTGAACAGAACATTGTAAATACTACAATGTTATTGAGTATTTAAAATTGCATCCATCAATTTTGTCTCTCTTGTTGCCTTTAGTTTGTTACGCGTAAGATAAACCATGTTAGTTTTCTTTCTAAAATACTTCAAAGTAGCAAGACAGCACTACTCATGGGGCATACAAGAGACCCCACACATTTATTGTGTGCATTTTTGATAAATGCCAGTGAGTGCAGAATGAATTGTCCAGCATTCAACTTTGTTTTTGTTTTTTTAAGAAGATTAATTGTGGGGATTGATACCAGCATATCTTTTTTTTTTTTTTTTAAGAGTTTATGTACATAAACTGATCACTCAACTGCAAGTGTTTGTCTCAAGAGAAAAAAGTTGTTTATGTGTAAAACCAGATGAAAGTTCACATTGCTCATAATTAATTTTGCTGCATTATTTTTCTGTTTTTCACAGTAAGTCTCGGTACAGTTTGATAGCTTACGTATCCTGACGTAATTCCTTCTGTATTGCAGCCTCCACTTGAGAGCTTGGCAACGGTAGAAGAGACGGTAGTCCGAGACAAAGCCGTGGAGTCCCTGCGGAAGATCTCTCAGGAGCACTCTCCAGTTGATCTGGAAGTACACTTTGAGCCTCTGGTGAAGCGACTTGCCAGCGGTGACTGGTTCACTTCTCGCACGTCTGCTTGCGGCCTCTTCAGTGTGTGTTATCCTCGTGTTTCCAGTACCGTCAAAGCAGAGATCCGTCAGTAAGTGCTTTGAAATTGATCATATCTCTTTGTGAAAACGTGTATATTAACAATGATGACTTTAACCTGGACACCCTGTGATTTGTTTGACTTCTTACCAAGTTATGTTTGTGCTTGTCGCTAGGCATTTCCGTACATTGTGCTCAGATGACACCCCTATGGTGCGTCGTGCGGCAGCATCTAAACTCGGAGAGTTTGCTAAAGTCCTGGAGCTGGATTATGTAAAAAGTGACATAATTTCCCTCTTCACTGCTCTGGCATCTGATGAGCAGGTACAAGTAACTTCCTTTATCCTCACCGAATCCCTCACTGTGTTATATTGTACTTTCAGAGTGTGCGTGCTTGTGGCTGTTAAACCTGGAGATCCTCCTGTTTGTTTTCTCAGGACTCAGTGCGACTGCTGGCAGTGGAGGCTTGTGTCAGTATCGCCACCCTGCTGCCTCAGGAGGACCTGGAGACCCTGGTAATGCCCACACTGCGCCAGGCTGCAGAAGATAAATCCTGGAGAGTCCGTTACATGGTGGCTGACAAGTTCTCAGAGGTAACCGGACAGCTCGCCTCCTTTTAATCACTCCAGTTGAAAACAAAAGTTTAGACCTTTTGATTCCCGCATTATTTGGCTTAATGTCTGGCTTTATATTGTTTTATTGATACAAGTTGAAGCTGAAATTGTTTGAAACCTCATTGGTACGGAAATGTTAAAATCTATTGCAAAGTCAGAGACTTTAAAGGTTTATTGAATGAGTTCTCCTGTGTTTTGATTGGCTTTTTTGTAACATGGATGTATGGAATTTGTGCCGCTTACTAAATGTTATCTGTATAGCACGTTTCATAGCTAAAGAACACAGTGCTTCACAATAAGATGCATTTAAACAATTTACTGAGCTGATGATCCCCACCTGTTTTAAAGAGGGCGTGGGACTAAAAGTGGCTTCTGACCTCTCAGCTGCACGGCTGATCTTATAATTCATGTCGTTGCTGAATGGAAGGTTGGTTGTTGGAGTCATTTGATTCAATAGTTTGCACAGATAGTGAAAGTGTGAGAAACTAAAGACAATCTATTTACAAATTGTAACCAAATGTTAAGACATTCACTGGTTGATGTCTTGCAACACCTCTGATGTTTGCAGTCTGACAAACGGTTAGTTCTGCACAGTTCTTGGTCGTAATGTCTGATGCAAATAATAGTTGTATATAATGTTCTTTTGCAGTAGAATATCTGAAGTCCAAATAAAAATGCCGTGCATAGTTCTATTATAGTAATTTACCACCATTAAGAGTCACGTTGTTTGAACAAACAGTGAAGTTTATGGCTTTGTCTGTAAATGTCAGGCTCAGGAATGTCTAATACTGTAAATGTCAGCAGAGCCACACAAGCCTTGATAAATTGACTGTGCCTTGTTTGCAGCTCTCTGTGATTTAGAGGCTCGTGTGATGTTGTTAAACGAGATTTTGTGTTCTCATTGGAGCTTTTGATTGACAATGTCGGTCAGTCCTGCTTGCACAGCCTCAAAACAGAACAGCATGGCACACACCATTGCATTAGGTTTGAATGTACAGATTCTAAGTAAATAAGGTAAAATTGAAATGTCAGAACTTGTATTTGCTACAGTGAGAAAGATTCTACTCTAGCATGCAAGAAGAAATGATTTTGTTGGTTTAAAAAAGACCCTTGTGGAGCTGTCATAGCAAATGGCACTGATACATGGCATCAAATGTCTCATCTTAACTTAGTTTATAATATTTTCACAGCGCATTGCTATTACAACTTGATATACTTCAGATTGAGATTATACAGTCCCTACAACATTTACAGCCAGTATTTTCTTGTGCTGACCTCTTCCATGTGATAGTGACAGCATTTCTCCACAGAACTACCACACTGCCGAGTCTTCTCAGGACTTTAGCACACACCACCGTAAAAACTGTCTTGTCACAGTAAAAGAACAAGTGTACCTGTGGAAATGTGATTCAGAGGAGGTCTTTCTCATTGAGTTAGCAGTTTAATGATTAACATCAGCAACACTCTAAATAAACTAGTATTTTTGTTTCAGTTTATTTATTTTTAAATTTTTCAAACTTGGTATAAACACCAAATGTAGGTTAGAGTTTCTAACATTAGCTTTGGTTCAGTTGTCAGTCGTGTTTTTTTTTTGTACTGAACTGGTTTTTGACCCGTATGGATTTCTCTGTGAATGTAGCTCCAGAAAGCCGTGGGGCCGGAGATCACCAAGAACGATCTGGTTCCAGCTTTCCAGAACCTTCTGAAGGACTGTGAAGCTGAGGTGCGTGCTGCTGCAGCAAACAAAGTCAAAGGTAAGCGAGCCTGCTTCCACTTCTCCTCTCGTCCGTTTCACATTTTTGCAGACTGTTTACATCGCTCTTTTTTTAAATGCTATTTTGATTTTAGAATTCTGCGAGAACCTCCCAGAGGACAATCGTGAGCAAATTATTATGACTCACATTCTGCCCTGCGTCAAGGTAAGAATATGTATTTATTTTGCAACGCTGTCGCAAATGCAGATGCATTGTTACGATATCATGGTGACAATTTGGCCTTTTCATCTTTGAACAATTTGAATTTCTGACATTTCAATTCTGCAAGAAGTCTGAAACTACATAAGCAATGCACTGCTCTCAATAGCACTAAAAGTTTCATTATGTCCATTGCAGTAAAGTGTGCTGATTTACAAGAAGTGCTGTAGATCTATATCAAACCAGTAAAGTGCGCTTTGAAATTTAATGCACATAAATCCTGTCTCTACTAATGTTTTATCAGCTGCCGTGTTTCACAAAATGTACTTCTCGCCCAAATACATTTCTATTCTCCAAGCTTCTCTTTCATCAGTTATGTAAAACTCCTCAAACCTATAGATATAAAACATGCAGTAGGTGATTTTTCAGAAGTGATCAAATGTTGTTTTGTTGTTCTTGATTAGAATAAACATCAACATTATTGGCATTGTGTGTATTTGAATGTTGCTCAAATTTCAAACAGCAGATGGCAGTGTTGTTTTTGTAAACCACCAAGTTCACTTCAGGCTATACTGACTCAAAAGAAAAAACCCACATCGTTATTATTACCAGTTGATTTTGTTTCTTTCAGTCATGACAGCATCAATCCATGTAGTTCCTTGGCGACATTTCTTCTATTGACTCTTTTTAAGTGTCGCAGAACAATTTTGAAGGGACATTGTTGAAATGAATGCCATCTGACAAACCTATAATCGCATTGATCTCCAGCCATGTTTCAGCTCTATACCTGTTTCAACACACATGAATGTCAAGATTATCACCGGGCTCCAATCAAAGCCCAGTGACGAGCCTGTCATTGCAATCACTTGTGCTGAAGCGTGCAGGATGGTGCCACCTTCAAAAAAAACTGTACCAAGGTCATAACTCAGTCACATGACTCTCTGACTGAAAAGTCCCTAACTCATGAAATATGATCACCCAGTTGTACAAGTTGCATTGAATTGTTTGAATACTGGCACAACTTATCTCTCCAAACATCCACAGCTCTTTTTTTTTTTTAGGGGGGGTGGGGTTTGACCTCATGGTATCTGTTTCAATGCTTGTCTGAGTTCAGCACACATAAGACAGCAGGCAGTTTCCCCAGCCCTTGGTTATGTTACACCCATATCTGTTTCTGCCAGCATCATGGTTTTTTTCCACCTACAGTTGTGGGATGACTGCTGGTCTCCTGGGATTATGTTCATTTTACTCTGTATTTACACCCTTGTCAATTACAGCCTCTCTTCTCTCTTTAGCATGTTTTGAAGATTGTCATAGTAGTGTTGGTGTTTACCTACATTCTGTCCCGCCCTTGTGTTTGTGCTGATGTGTCTCCTGTGTGCCCTGTTGTCTCTCCAGGAGCTTGTTTCAGACACCAACCAGCATGTGAAGTCGGCCCTGGCCTCGGTCATCATGGGCCTGTCCACCATTCTCGGCAAAGACAACACAATAGAGCATTTACTGCCTCTCTTCCTGGCCCAGCTCAAGGACGAGGTATAGGAAATACCTTGTTTTTTTTGTTTTGTGTTTTTAAATTGTGGGCCCTCTTTGGAAATTCTCCTGGCACTACTTGTTTTTATCACAGTATGAAAGTTTGTTGTGGAGACTCTGGAGTTTGACCAACTTCCTTAGCTTACTGCGATCAGCCTGTCTGAGTCGGGCCCAAGCTACTTCGCCACAGCCAGCAGATGTACCTGGCGGCCACCTGGATAGGAAGCAGGATGATTCATGCAGTTGGCAGCCAGACTGAAACCTTTGAAACCAGGAGCATTCGTTTGGTGTCTGTGGAGGAAAGCTTGACATGGTTCACCCAGATATTTTATTGATTGACGCTTGTTGGTTGTACTCTGTGTACTGAGAAGAGTGCAGGTTAAAGTAGGTTAACTAAGGTTTTGATTCCAGTTGCCAAGTATTTCCACATTAGTTGTTTTATTACTGATAAGTAATGAGCACATGTTTCAAAGAGAAACATTGGGGCGGTGTTACAGTGAGTTTAGTTGATCAAAGTTAATGTACATCTGCTAAGATTTTACTGTTTCACTGGTTTGACACAGATTGTATATTAATACTGTGGATGAAAATTCATTCAGTGCTTTCCTGTTTACAAATCCCTATGCGTTTGATTAGGTTGTGATCCAAACTACTGGCTTTGACTTCCAAATCTGAAATCCGGGTGCATTGATCTGAACAGAAGAGCTGGAGAAGCATCATTTCACTCAGCAGTTCATTTAGGAGCCCTGTTACTATTTGTTGGGAAGTTATTTTGCTGCTACTCTTTGTTGCTGTATGGTTAACAAGCATCAAGATTTTTAGTCTGTAATTTTTGTATAAAGTTTTGTTAGCACTTGTAATTTCTTGACGTGTTTCACAATTAAAGCTGCAGCGATTTATTTCCACATATTAATTGTCTTGGACGTCTACCAAAAATTAAAAACCCCCATCTATCTAATCATTAAATGTAAAGCTTTCAAAGTTCTAAAATATGTAACTGTTTCTGTCACAGTGCCCGGAAGTGCGTCTCAACATCATCTCCAACCTAGACTGTGTGAATGAGGTGATCGGCATTCGTCAGCTCTCGCAGTCGCTGCTGCCGGCCATTGTGGAGCTGGCGGAGGACGCCAAGTGGAGGGTCCGACTCGCCATCATCGAGTACATGCCCTTGTTGGCAGGACAGCTGGTGAGTGACTGAGGCGAGGAAAGATGGCTGAAACCCAGGACGTATGTTTGAGACGTCGCCCTCATGAGTTCAGTGTGGAAAAACAAATATCAGTACACAGCCATAAATACGATTACCGTATTTTCTGCCCTATAAGGCGCACCGGGTTATAAGGCGCACCTACATTGATTGACATAATTTACAACCTCATTCATATATAAGGCGCACCGCCCTATAAGGCGCATGGAACAGACCAGTGGTCAGCAACATTTGTAGCTCAAAGCCATTAAGTTACATTTTCCATTGCTTCTAACACCCAGAGAGGTGCACACACTTTATTTTGATAGTCCTACCTGCAGCCTATGCCAGGAGGACACTACACACAAAACCTTCTTCACTGCTGGTTGACAACTTACAACTACCGGTAATAATAATAATAATAATAAACTAAACTACATGAACTAAGCAACAAAAACACAACACAACACAATTATTACCGACACCACAAACCAAATATAACCCCCAATAATTGCATTTAAAACACCACAAACAGCTGCAATGAATTATGGGAGTTTCTATCGGCTGCACTGAGGAGCTCAGGTTGAATTTGTCGCTGCAAGGCATGATGTCCCATCATGCCTTGCAGCGACAAATTCATGTTTTGTGTTGTTGGAGGTTATTGTGGGTTGTTGTTGGGCTTGGTGTTGATTGTGTTTATGCTGTGTTTTTGTTCCCCAGTTTAGGGAGTAATTATTTCATCTAGTTTATTTTGGTTTGTTAGAACGTTGGTGTGCAACCATGAGTGATTAAGGTGTTGTGCGGAGTGTGGTCCGCTCTGAAGATCCGGTTGCGAAGTTAGAGTTGTCAAAACAAAAGCTTCTAGTTGTTCAGCTGTCAAATAGCAGCCTGGGGTAGAACAATCGTCCATATATAAGGCGCACCGGGCTATAAGGCGCGCTGGCAGCCTTTAAGAAAATTTGAGGTATTTAGGTGCGCCTTATAGGGCGGAAAATACGGTAGTTCATTATTGGACTGCAGACAATTAATTTCAAGCTGTCCTGTGTGCTTCTTTCTTCAGGGAGTGGAATTTTTCGACGAGAAGCTCAACACTCTCTGCATGGCTTGGCTCATTGACCATGGTAAGAAATTAAAAAAATTTTTTTGTAAAGTCATTGTAGCTGGTAAGAAATTCAGACCTAAAAGTCATTCAACAAACTTCCAATTTTGTTCGTTTTGATAGAAGCTTACATAATGTTGTGGTAATCCAGTTGTAAGTTTACTTCTCACTGCACCACAGTCTTTCATAATTTACATAAAGGTGCACCTCCGCTCGTGACCCTCAGGATTCTTTTGCGTCTGTGGCAATCATCTCGCATTACCCTCGTCTGATTGCTCTTGCGTACAACTCGAGCTACGTTTCCTCATTTCCATTACTTAAGGCAGCAAGCTCTCCTTTATTCGCTGCTGTGCCAGACTCCCAAATTTTGCACCTCCTTTAGCACGAGCTCCCTTTATCTCCTCGTGACTCCTCTCTCTACCTGAGCGTGGTGAAGTCGACGCGCAGGTCTGCCGTTCACTTCAATGTCGTGTCATTACCAGAAAAGAGCCTGGGGTTAGAGGGAAGAGACTGATGAGTGAGAAAACGTCCCGCTGAGGAAGAGATGAAACGTGGCAGACTGCACCTCTCCGCTGTGTTTTGCACCTCGCATAAACTCTGCAGTGTTGTACCTCGGCTGAGATCAGGAGAACTACACCTGTAGCAGTACAGCGGTTTCGACAAGTTGTGTCAGAATTCGTGTGACCAGTGAACCGTCGGGCTGCCCCGTTGCTCTCTGGAGGAAACCCAAGTATTAAAAAGTTAAGCAGACAGAAGTCTGCTCTTCAAGCTGTGGATTTCCACTGTTGTCCGTGGGCTAAAGAATCCCGGTCGAGTCACTCGGCGTGGGAGATTACCTCAGGATCTTCTCCCTCTTCAACTGTTTGAAACTGTTCTAACGAAGGTCTATACCCAAATGCTGGTTGAGCTGGAGAAGCAAACACTCTGCTGCGTGATTCCAGCTCCGATTATTGTCCTCTGTTTGGTTTAGTGCAGAGCATGCAGTGTTCTCCCAGCCATCGAGTTTTCCAATTAGAGAAACACACGCTGGGTCTCGAGGACAAAGGGCCAGCTGGGTTACGTCATAGGAATGCTGCTGGTGTGATTTTGTGTGTGTGCCGGTGTTGTTGGGGTGAGGGCTGGGCCACCCTTACATAAGGGCTACAAAGAACGACGGAATCACGCCGGTAGAAAGAGAGCCCTTTGTATCTTTCATTCAATATTTTGCACAACATTCAAATGCAGTGGTTTCTGGTGCTTATACTTTACAGAGCGAGAGTTTCATGGGAGTGATCTCCTGAAGAAAGCAGAGGAATCTATAAATAAACTGTTTTTGTGTAAAGTACTTTCTGAAAGGTTTCACACTTGATGGTTTTCAAATGTTTTGACTTGGGTCGGTAGAAGCTTGTTGCTCATTCGACTGCAGGATTCCTGAAAAGATCACAAACTCATCGACAATATGGATGTGACGCCAATGTCACTGTGAAGGTCGCTGCTGAGTCTTGATGCAGTCGGAAGTTTAGCCCTTGGAATAATACTGGAAAAATTACATCAGTTCCCTTGTATTGATGTTTTCTTTTGTATGTTTACACTTCGGAGAGTCATCCTGTGTGCAAGTTAGACCCCCTGATGGGCCAAATGTTTGGCATCACCGAACGACACTCTTGAGCTGTAAATCTAAACACAGGATTCAGAGTTGCACGTTTACTTGAAACCATAAAAAAATCATTTCAAAATGTATGGCTGTCGTCACCACCTTGTTCTCGGACGGAAACATAACTTGACACGCTCCAACTCGCATGTCTGTGCCGACAACGTCACCATTTTCTTTCCTACTATACGGTGCTGCTGGAATATCACTATAGGAGCCTTCAAAACAAATTGCTGCACTTTCTACGTGATGTTTTGTGCCTTCCATTTCATGCAGACAACCATCAATCACTGTAGGTGAAATGTTAAGATGTTTGAAAGTTTTAATAGGCGATGGATCGTCTCCTGTTTCATGTACTGAACCGATGTGCACCAGTGTTTCTTTTCATGCGCTTCTTGATCTAAACACATTGTTTATCATGTATCCTTTGTTTCTGGTGTGTTTTTGTAGTGTATGCCATTCGTGAGGCGGCCACCTGTAACCTCATGAAACTGGTGGAGAAGTTTGGAGCCGAGTGGGCTCAGAACACCATCGTCCCCAAAGTGCTGGGCATGGCCAACGACCCCAACTACCTCCACAGGATGACCACGCTGTTCTGCATCAACGTGAGTCAGCAGTTCCTGAGTTTGTTTCCCCAGTGGCAGAAGTGTCTGATCACGCATGTTTGTACTATTTCAAGTCCCAAACATTCTGTGACTGAAGGCCGTAAACGCCTCGTGTCGATCTGGCTGGTGACGCCGTCATTGTGTCTCAGGCTCTGTCGGAGGTGTGCGGCCAGGAAATCACCACCAAGCAGATGCTCCCCGTCGTCCTCAAGATGTCCAACGACCAAGTGGCCAACGTGCGCTTCAACGTGGCCAAGTCCCTTCAGAAGATCGGTCCCGTCCTCGAGAACAAGTACGTTGCCTCTCGTCTCACGTGGAGACGTTGTCTCTCGCCCGGGGACCGACGGCGTTTTAAACCTTTGTTGCTCCGTTTGCCTCTCAGTGCTCTTCAAACAGAAGTGAAGCCAGTGCTGGAGAAGCTGGCGACAGACCAAGACATGGATGTCAAGTACTTTGCCCAGGAGGCGATTAGTGGTGAGAATAACTCCTTTTATCATTTGGAATCAAGGATGTCCCGATGCAACTTTTTCACTTCCGATACTGATATTGCAGCCTCGAGTCTTGGCCGATTCCCATACCAGTCCTATAAGATACCAGCACGAATCATACATACTTTTATTTCTTATTTTGTAGTGTGGAATGTTGGCATAGGCTGGATCAAGTGATGTTACTGAAACGGAGAACAATAGTCAGCAACACTAGGTATGAGAGGAACTGACTCATTTATTATGAACCAATTGGTAACATGCATTTTAACCATCAGCATATGGACCAATGATGGTCTGAGCTCCAGATGTTGGCGGTGAAGGAAACGGCATTTGCTTTCTCTCTCCACATGTGCGGCAATACAGTTGTGCTAAATAACGTCTTTATGCATCTGGGGTATGGCTTTGTTGGCAAAGTAGTGGCAGCTTGGAATAATGTAGCGAAGCTCGAGGTGCTCAGTTAAGTGTTTAAAGCCGACATGAGTTGTTGTGATCACGTGGGCAGTCCGATAAAAGCCTATACTCGTCTTTTGGCTGATATTAATATCGGATCGGGACACCCCCTATTTTGAATGCAAATGGTTTCTTCATTAAACTGTAGCAATGTTATTGAAGCTCTTTTTTTTTTTTCCTCCTCTCCCCGATCCTCAGTTCTGCCCCTCCAATAACCAGCCACCACCACGACACCAGAGACCCACCCAAGACAAGAACTCCCAGCAGTTTTACAAGATATTTATTGATGTTCAGGAACAACTGGTTAATGTGTAGGGAAAGCTGTTAACACTTGTTTTATCCTCATCCTTTTCTCTCTTTTTTTTGTTTTTTAACCGTTTCAGTCCAGACAAAGCACAGGCTTCTGTGTAAACCTTCCTCTTTGCTGTAAATTGATGCTTTTCACAAAGGCAAAGTGCTCTAAAGCTAAAATAAGTAGTGCATGCTGACTAATGTGCTACTGTACTCGCTAGGCATGGATAACCAGAGCCCCCTCCTCCTCTCACATTCCTCCCTCGTACGTCTCGGCCACGGTTGTCGTTCAGCATCAGGACCACTCTCGCGCTCTGCAAACTTCCTGCCGCAGATGGTGCGACAAGGCGTTTGTTTTGCCGAGCTTTGTCCTGAATCGGTCCTTTTGATGGCGCTCTTTTCTCAGAGACACCCGTGTCTCTCCAAAAGAGCGATTCAAAGGTCCGCCTTTTGTGTCTCCTCCAGACCTAACCTGTTGTCCGCCCAATGCTTCACAGGATCGTAGCGTCCGAAAGAAATAGTACGGTGTCCACCACTGCATGTAATTAAATGAACTCCTCCAGCGACTGCATGGACGCACAGAACCACTTTGGCCCGGCATAAAGGGGATCGGCTCGGTTGTTAAGGGTTGCTTAGAATTCTCCCTCCTCCAAATCTTGATTTTAGTTTCTGTGCAGGGCAGGGAAGTGGCAGTCAGCTGTGTTTTCTCTGCAATATGTCCTCGGCATCGCTCTAAATCTGTGCCAATGACTGGGATAAACGGTGGTGTTTTTCTTTTTGGGTCTGCTTTGGGTCAAATTTTTTCACCTGTCCTGCTCCGTTCTTCTGTGGGAGGGACACTGTCTGCTAACGGGATGGGAAGTGTGATTTGGGTGTAAAATCTCCACAACAGAACAGTCGCACGCTTTCAGAGAGACGGGGAGCTTGTGTACGTAGGCTGCATAATGTTTTATTACAGGGTGGGAGCCGGGCAGCGATGGGCGGGTTGAGTAAATGGATCATCTCTGTTGATAAAAGAAACTTTTGTCTTTTCCCTGAAATACTCCTGCTGGTCTCTTCCTCCCCTCTGTCTGTTCTCTTGAATAAACTTTGATTGTTGATTGTCCTGTACCATGAAGACTGTGCTTTTATTTTTATTTTGGATTCTCTTCACATTTGGGATGCTGTACTACTGTGTCTTGATCTGAATAAAGTAACACAATGGAGTCACCGTCGCCTTCCTTTGGAGAACAAAGCTTCCCGTCGTCCTAATTGACACGTTGGTGCACAGAGACGGCAGAAATTATTTTACCATTTTTAACCACTGCTACATCAAACCTGAACTTGTATTTATTTAGAGATTTATTGTATCTCTAATTGGTTTTACATCAAGGATTGTTTCACAATAGAATTTGATCAGTAGATTCCAGAGTAAAGCTGACTCCATACCAGTGTGACCTCACACCTCCAGCAGGGATTAGGTACAGTTCTCCACATCCACTATAAAATCCACTCTCCGCTTGTTAAATTTTTTTATCTTTTTTTCCCCCAGAACTTGGGTTTTGGAACAATCTCAAACATCACCACTTCAATGTTTGAGCTATATTTTATGTTTATCTTGGTAAATTCAAAACTAACGGGCTGCTCAATAAGGGAGTAGAATTTTGACTCAAACTTGACAAAAATACGACTTTGGCTGTGGTTTCTCTTGTGTGTCCTGTTGTGTCTTAGCCAGGTTGAATTAAGATTACAAATGGGTAAAGTCAAGCGATTTCTTGAGAATTGTTTTTTTGAATACAATGGAAACGGTTTTTTTTTTCCATGTTTATTTTAGCCTGCAAGTGATGGGGAAAATGTTATATTTCAATAGATCTGTATGATTGTGATCAATCATACCAGCTGCCTGCAACATGTAAAAAATAAAGTTGTCCCTGATATTCACATTTGTTGAGACTTGAACGTGAAGGATGTTACTGTTGCTGCTTGTTCAGATTTGAAACGGGGACTCTGGATGTTGGGTTCCCACTGTTAATCAGTAACGGGGCCTCAACGGGCTTCACTCTTCATGTCATCTTCTCGACCTCCATCAGGAGCTCCTCCAGTCACGGCTGCACATTAAACCAAAGTAATTTTTTTAAGGAAATCACATAATACAAAAGAAAAAAAGATAACGAATTAAAAAATGGAGTACAAAGTGATGCACAGTAAAGAAAATCAAAAGTTGTCATAGAGAAGTTACTTAAATGTTTGTTTCCTCGAGGACAAACCGAGCTACAGGAACATCACAAGATCTAATTTTTGGATCGTTGAATGACAGAAAGCTACTTTGGCCAGCTTTCAGAGCCCGACGCCGGGGAGAGTCGCCTCTCTTCAAGGCAAACCGTTTTGTTTTTGTTTTTTAAACCGTAACTGTCTGGAGAAAATGTGGGCTTAATCTCACCGCTGCTATTCGCCGGCTCTGACCTGGCAGGCAGCTGCTGAGGAGATGAAAGCGTCGGTCCTGGGGGCTGTTGAGGCCGCGGGGCAGCGTGCAGAGCGGGGCGAGGATCTGCAGCTGACACCTGCCCCCAACCTGACTACTGCGGAGAAGGAGGAGGAGGAGCGCCGCAAAACAAGGGCTGGGCTCAGAGCGGATGTTTGTCTCTCGCTTGTGCGAGTGAAGTAAAACAAGCTTGCTCTTTCTTTCTTTCTTTTTTTCCAACAAGTTGTCTTCAGGCAAGATCATCACTTGTTTTGTTTTTGTTTGTTTTTTTTGTTTGCTCCATGCAGCAGATCTGAGATGCCCCACCGTTCCTGCTCGTCTCAAATGAGCAGTCAGCCGGGAGGATCGGGGCGATAAATCACATGGCAGAGATCTTTATGAGAATCTCAACCTTTCTTTTTTTTTAACGTCCTCCAATCTCCCGTTCAGCCCTCCTCGGAGCCGTTCGCCCCCCCCCCCAATCCCCGGCCCGGCCCTTCGGCTGCGGCCCTCAATGCCAAGAGCACATTATGCACATATAGTGCAATGCACGAGCTGTTGTGTGTCAGCACAATCTGCTACCCACTCCAGAGCCATTGAGACCGACGCAGCTTCAAGGCGGACTGTGCTTTTCGAGAAACAGTGTGATGTCGGAGGAGGGTGGCTGGTGAGGCACAAGCTCTGAGGCTGAAAACACAAGCCAACTTTGCTCTTCCTCTCCTCACGTGTATCAGACTATTTGACTTTGCATAGCTGGTGATGGAGACACAAGAGCTACAAAACCAAGCTTCAAAATCCCAGATTTTTTCTTTCCTGTTTTTCTTTGCCTGCAGCCAAAAAAAAATCTTCATTAAAGCACGATTACTGGAGGACGAGCGGTAATCTGCCCGATAAATCCACATGGGTTCAGCAGGCAGCAATGAAACAGCAGCAACCTCGTTCTCTCTATTTAGATCCTGTTATTTGGGGGGGATTTTCAGCAGCTCGAGCCCTCGACAGAGCCGAGAGCCCTGACGTCAATGCAGCTGCCTCCCAGGACTGTGTCATTTATAATGAAAGGAGTCAAGCAAAGCCCCCACACAGCACGCACGCACGCACGCACACACACACACACACACACGGATAAAGAGTGGTCAGATGTGACAAATGACAAAGATCATTCTCTTCCACCAGCTTGCAGTGATGCAGCAGCTCTTGATAATACCACATGTACATCACTCAATGTGTGAAACTTGGCTGTAAGATCCAGCCTGTTGGACCTGATTATTTTTTATTTTATTTTTTTTTAAACACTACTGGGTCATCTGTGCTGGGATTTTCTGACTCTGTCCATCTGCTGGCCAGCATGCGTTGGTTCACTGTGTATGCAGAGGCCAGGGAATCGGGGACATATGCCTGTGAGAGCAGTCTGACCTTCAGTGAGGAGCTGGTTTCATATAGGGACATATTTGGATATCCCCACACATTCGCATACGTCACGCAGTACTCCAGCGTTTACGTCAGCCGCTGTGCTGCAGGGTTTTTGATGCACTGCATGATGAACTGAAGTACATTGAAGACAAATATAAACGCACCACTTTTGTTTTTTGCTCCCATTTTTCATGAGCTGAACTCAAAGATCTCCGACTTTTTCCATGTACATAAAAGGCCTATTTGTCTGTGTTAGTGAGCACGTCTCCATCCACCTCTCAGGACTGACACAGATTTAGACAAATGTCCGAAGACTTAGATCTTTGAGTTCAGCTCCTGAAAAATTGAAGCAAAAACAAAAGTGGTGCGTTCATATGTTTGTTCAGTGTGGAATATCTTTCCTCCTCATTGCATTCCGAGCAGCAGCGTTTGTCTTGCAGCCCCCCCCCCCCCCTTTTTTTTTGTGCAGCTCTAATCCTGAACAGTCCTGTGATCTCCTGCTCTAAAATACGCAGTCGGATGTTGTCATCCTCCCTCCTCCTGTTGTCATGACAACCATTGATGTCATTACAGTATACTTTGGCCTGATGAGTGAATAGGCTTCTGATATTATGATATTTTCCCGGAGAAGGAAGATAGAGAAGATTACCCAGTGTCTGTCCATATCAGCTTTTTCTTCCCCCGAGAGTGTCGGTGACTGACGGCGTGCTGGAGGTGTCGGTGGTGTTCAGGATGTGAATGTATTCTATAAATAACTACATTTCACTGGGAAATGCAGGCAATAAGGCTGTACTTTTAAAACATGTCATTCAAGTACATTCAAGTATGTTTTAGATTTTGTATAATTTTGTTATATAGAATCACACCAGAGCAGGATTTGAAAATAGATTTTTTTTTTTTAGTAGCCTATGATTTTCCAGGCATCACTCATGGAAAGACCTCATTTCAAGGTACAGTAGATCATATTTTTCAACTAATAAAAACATTTAAACAAAGTAAAGTTGGGCCTTACATTCAATTTGATCACGCCTTACACTTACAGTCCAATATAGTGTTTTTCAGTGTTGCTTCAGTTACACTGATTCACAAAGTTGTGTTAAAAAAACAAACCCCCATGAGGAGAGAACTGCAGGTTGATGGAAGTACAGATGAACTCACCACAAAATACAAACGAATTTCACTATCACTGAAGCAATTCAAGTATTTAGTATTGCCTCAATGCTGAACAACTAGTCACAAATACAGATGCACAAAATAACATCAGCATTATTTGACGTGTTATTTTTTAAATAACCCACAATTGTTATTATTAGGTGTTGGAAACACCCCCAAAGGAAACCAGCATGCCGATAATACAATATTGACATATGATTGAAGAGCATTTCTCTGATAACTGTACCACTACAAAAAATAGCAAACCAAAAGGAATTGTTTATGTTGTTTACATCATGCTGCAGTTATTGTGGCTGTTAGCATGCTAACAAACTCGCATCGAGTCCAGACGTCCACAACCTGAATGACCAAAACAGCAGCTTTTGTGATTTTCCTTTTCTTTTTACACAGTTTGACTTATTTTAGCCGTTTTAGCCATTTCAGCTATTCTATTTCTCGCCACTGTCACTTTGGAAATGATTAGAACGACTTTAGTCAGGATGAACGTCTTCTCTCGTCACGATTCTTTCTACACAAGAGGGACAAACCTCTGCGGTCAGACAGCCTTCACGACTCCTTGTAGCAAATTGTGTGCTGAATGTGTTTACAAACTGAGACTTGATGTCAGCCAATCAGAGTGCCGGCCTCCCTTTAGCCGCATTTTTCAATCAGGAAAAAAGTGCTTGACTTTCAGGTAGTTTGATAAATATTGAACTATGGAGGTGGACTGAATGTGATATGAGAGCCGCCTATCAGGCCTTCAGTTCCTATCAGTGCTGATGGACAAGTCAGGATCCTCCTCCTGCTAAAACAGCTGGTTGTACTGAAGACGGGGAATCAGTCTGGGAATCTGACTTTTTAAAGAACAGTCAGCTCTTCTGAATCAAAGGGACGCTTCCTGCTTTAGCTCTGCTGACAGTGGCGCTTTCACCCTGGAGAGGATCACAGGTTTGAATCCAGGCACATGAGTGGAGTTTGCATGTTTGCCCTGTGCATGGGTGCTTCCACTAGGTGCTCTGATATGTGTGAGTGCGATTGTGATGGAATCAGCTGGGACCACAACCCTAATCTGGATTAAGCCGGTATAGAAAGTGGAGTTTTGCCTTTGGCAGCTGCTAACGGTGAATTAAAGTTTTAAAGTCAATTTCTTTTGAAATTGTTTTTTGTTGGGAAAGCAATGGCATTTTCTTTGTGGCCTTGCTGAAGCTCCTTGAGAAGAAAGACATGTTTTTGGCTTCATCTGCTCTTTCTTTTTACAAAGTCATTTACAAAGAGCCGTGCATAAAAGCTCTTGTTTCCTGTTTGTACTACTCAAAGTTGTTCAATTATGGCAGCTATTTTCCACCCCTCCTGGATCATGTTGAGTCTTTGTGTGATTATAGCAGTGTGTTGTTATTTATAGCAATTACGTTCCATTGTCAGAGGACAAAATGGGATTTATTTTACCAGCTGCTTCTCAAAAAGAGGCCATATAATTACTTATAATCACATATCGCAAGCATGAATATTTCTGCTCTCTTCAGATTTATTCAAACACACACACACACACACACACACACACACACACACACACACACACACACACACACACACACACACACACACACACACACACACACACACACACACACACACACACACACACACACACACACACACACACTTCCATTCATGCCATTTCACCTGATACAGGAAGTGAGAATGCTGCACACGACGTCACAATGTTCTCAGTCAATTCTCATCCAGTACATGATGGAGGTGTTTCACAGTCACATTATCTTCGATGGGCGTGTTTCTCCTGGTGGTCTTTTGATCTTCTGGTTTCAATCTGAGGACATTTCAAATGAAGTGGCCTGCATGACAACTTCCACGAGGACCGACACGTTTGACGCAGCAAAAAAATATTGTGGCACTTTGCTGACTTTGCATCAATGAAAGCCTCCCTACGATGCGACAGCACTGGTATTACAAAAATTTAAGAAAAAATATACCCGTCAGCTTCCTCTTGCCCTCTACTTAAATTTAAGTTCCTTAAATAAAGAATATTATGTTCAAACTCTTAAAGTTCCTGAGTCTGCCTGACTCAGCTTTTATTTTTCTTCTTTTCAGTTAAAATGTTGATTCACACCAAATGAACAGTTGCGGTAGAGGTTGCACAACTTACTGAAAATAAAAAGTGTTATTACAGTAAACGGTGAGTTATTGTACTTGTTACCAAAATAGAAGTAACCACTCACTCAAATTTTTTTTAATTGTACTGATGTAGCGTTTCAGCGCAGTGAGTCAGTCTGATGATCGACTTTTGTAAGTTCAGTTAGAATGACATCAATTAGTTGAACGTTTTTCAAAGAGGTGGAAAACATTAATAGATGGTGTTATTCTTGAACGAGACTGATTCATGAACGTCTGATGAGAAGAAACAGGAACAAAGCAGGAGGGACAAACTACCAACATGGAGAAAGCTCATGTTGCTCACAGACACCAGAACAGCAATAGGCCTCATGTCGACCCACCGACAATCCCTCTGAGCAATGCACATGTACTACTATATATGATATTTATATTTTATAATGGGGAACAAGTGTAATGACGTTAAAGGTGTTTTGATTTTAAAAGAGGCAGCAGCTTTTTTTTTTTTTTTTTTTTTTAAATTCAATTGTAAATGCATTATTAATTTGGTAACATAAATCAGTGTGAAACGCAGTGGCGTGACAGTAAATCATTCACATTTTTGTGAAACATATTGAAACGTCGGCTTTCACTTTCTACCCAGCACAAAGAAAACCCTCTTCTTTTGTTTTGCGGTGCAATTAAGGCGTTGGGGGGGGGGGGGGGGGGGGCACACAACCACACACCCTACCACCCCCGCGTCTTCAAATTCATTGTAGTATTACTTAGTTAGTATTAATTTGACTAATTGCACGGTGGTTTGGGAAGGAGCTGCAGTGATTGATGCAGACCCTGCATTATTACCTGCCTTGTAAAGGGGCCTTGTTACCACAGACAACCCAGCAGTTTTTGCCCCAGGGTGCCCTAAGGGGTATGAACCGGCCATGACTGAGGAGGAACTCACAAATCTCCAAACACTAAAATAAAAAACACAAGCGTCAGCAGAGCCAGACCGCTGCTCAGTGGTAAGTAACAACAACTTTCATGTCGTCCTGCACGGGAAGAATCGACTCAACTAAAATACATGTGAGTGATTTGCACACGGTGTCCACCCCCACCCCCCACCCCCCGGTGTTTCTGGATTCCCTTTTAATGCTACTTTTTCAATAAATGAACCACACATTTGTCGGCGCTGCCTTGCCGTCTTCGGTGATTCTGTCCAGGTTTTCGGTCATTAAACAAAATCTCGGGATTAAGTTTAAGACTTTAACAGAGTGAAAACTGTACGACTTCAAATGGAGCGCTTCTCAGAGCAGATCTATTTAATCCACCATGGCGGAAGAGCAGACCGGTTACAGGCAGCCTCATTTATGGCCTATGACATGTGGCAATAATAATCCCAATACGCCTTCCCAGTGCACGTCCTTGTCTTGTTTTTACTATTATTGGGTCGTTTGTGGGGTAGAGGAAGCTGCCAGAGCATCTCAACTAAACTCGAGTAGGTATTTGGGGTTAAAGGTGTTACGAGTATAATGATTTCACTGATGTGGCGGTTCTCAGCCTGCAGCTCCACTCAAGGATTTTCAGCCGCAGCTGAAACACTTCAGGTCCGACTCTGACTCGGCAGTTCATGTGGGGGTCTCAGCATAATTCATTTTTCCAGGCCATTAACCCACGCCTACACCAACACCACCCGGGGGCTCCATCACCGGGCCGCCCCGTGAAGCGACGGGGCCGTTGGATTAGCCGGAGAAGGCAGCAGAGCAGAAAGTACAGAAGATTGTGGTGTGTGTGAGTCTCCACGGCCTGGAGCCTGGACCAACACTTATCCTCACAAAGTAGTAGAGCCGGGGACGATTGTGGCCTTTTTTTTTTTTTTTTTTTTTTTTTAAAACAAATTCTGTCAACATCGCAGAACTCTTTTGATCTAAAGCCTTCAAAGTGCACCACAAACTAGTTACAGCCATCAATAACAGAGTGAAATCACACACATGACATAACAGTTTGAGTCCAATGTAATGATTTCAATCGGGAAATAAACATTTTGGCAAAGTTTCATATCAACATGCCATGTATCAGCTATCGCCGTCACACATTGGAATAAATTGGAATCACGAAAATAAGTGACATAATGACATCCAGGTGTACACAACAAACTGGGACAAAAGGTCACCGGCATAAAAGTTGACTGGAAACTCGAAGCACAAAACCAAAATGTGTTGGGCGTTTAAACAACTCTCTTGTTGTTTCCCTCCAATCTGCTTCCAAATAAAAGCAATGTGTGCAAAATGTCGAATGCCAAAGTGTGACAACATTCAGAAAGAGCCTCAAGTTACGCAGCTCTGCGATTGAACTGATGCCGAATGGTTTAAAAAAAAAAAAAAACCTATTCTCAGAAAGATTGAGTACAAGAATTATTTTTATTTGACACTATTTAATAGTTTCACAACATGCAGCGCTCCGGTGAAGTAGAACACGGGAAGGCAGCTCGGTGGTGCATTCATCAGTAACTGGGAAACAAACGTGTGAAAGTGGGAGTATTTGGGAGTGGCTCTGCCGTCAGTGGTTCGAGTAAATGTGCTCGCATTTTCTGATCTTGCTTGTAGATGTGAATTTCTCCACTTTGCTTGCTGTTCAACAAGTTATACCAGTTTAAGATCTTGATTGTTGATGAAAGAAGTTAATGTGACTAAAGCTACATACTCATATCTACAATAAAAACTAAGTTAAAGTGACATCAGTTAGACGTTGGTCTATTTCCGTGACAAACCTAATGATTTATCTGCACATTTTCATGAGGTGAAATTGTCCGCCATTTTTCTTGACGTCACGTGAACACTCACAACTCACTAACTTTACAATTTCCCAGCTGTATGTCCCAGCGTGACTGCGACTCACACACACAAAAGAAAACACACACACATTGTGACTCTGTTCAATAAACCTTTTTTTTTTTTAATCTCAACAGCAAGTTAGCTTATGTGTGGTCAACATCAATGAAGGTAAATATAAAACTGGATTTCTATTGATATTCTTTTTTTTTTTTCTCAGCAGGAGGTGAAATTATGATACTTGGAAACACGTCCACTAGAATCTTCATGAGTTTAGTCTTGAACTAGAGAAATATTGCTATAATACTTTTAAATGGCATACACTGATTGACCAACGAGAGAGTGAAAAAAAAAAAAGAGAAAGAAGCACGGTACAGAAGCTGACAAAGAAGCTCCAAAACTCCACACGGTGGGTCGTACAGGGGAACTTCTGAGGGACTTTGGTTTTGTACCTTAGTAAAACCTGGCTCTACTTACTTTTAAAAAGAGAAAATATACAGAAAAAGACAGAAGTAATCAAAAATAAATGATAAAAAGGGTCCAACCAGAAAACAACAGTGCTATTAAAAAAAAAAAAAAAAAAAAATTCTTAATTTAGAGTGAAAATATGAAAAGTAAAAGGCACACTGAACACTATTCAACACAAAATTCACCTCAGTGCGAGCAGAGCGCACTGCAGATTCACTACCCCCCCCCCCCCAAAAAAAAAAAACAACAAAAAAAAAACTGTACAAAACACTCATCATAATAAACTGAGAAGTGTTGCTCTTTCTGATTAAAATCAACAATCAAATAGTGTGAGACTACGTCTGGTCTTTCTTTGAAAGAAATGTGTTTTGTGTCCATTATTGGTGGGGAAGAGGGAGGAGGAAGGTGTTTCCTACAGATTAACGGCTCGTTTCATCTGCCAGGAAGCGACAGAGCAATACGAACCTTTCCCCACCTTCTCCTCTCCGACGACATCGCTCCTTCCCCTCGTTTTGTCAAAGTGCTCCAGTATTTCAACTTCCACAGTTCAGATGTGACCCGTGGACAAAATGAAGGAAAACAATCATCAAAAATATTCACTTCAAGGCAAAATCCACCGTGTACTAATGCTTTTTTTTTTTTTTAACCTTCAGCCAATTTAATGCTCTAAAAAACAGAATACTGTGAACAGCATTTCATGTGCAGGGGGATAAAAACACTCCAGTCGACAAGTGAATCTCTTAAAATTCACTTATTCAACAAACATGATTCATATTTTTAACACGCTGTCGTTTTCATTCCCCTGACGTGTAACAGCAGCCGCATTTTTAAACGTATGCAAACTTTAATAAATTAAAACTTTGAAATCTGCGTTGTCGCTCGGCCTCTTTGTCACCAAGGCGCGAGTCGATTTCTCTCATTAAAACGTGCGCGTGTGATCATGTGAGCAGTGGTTTGCAGAACGGAGGGTGGATCTAGTAAGGCGGGTGCAGGACCTGTTCTGCTGCATGTTCTGGCGGCTGCGCTGCCCTCTGGTCGACTGAGTCTATTGTTGTCGGGCTTATTAGTATCTCTGCCGGTGTGACTGGGAAATGTCAAGAGTGAAAAGGTGACCGACGTGAAAAAGTGCGAACATTGTCCGTCTGCCGTCAGCTGACGATGGCAGGTGTAATTGCTCTTTGACTATTTTCATTGTTGGCGACGTCCGAGGAGCAGCGGCTGGTGGTGTCTGAATGTTCCTGCGGGCCAAATGGGACTCGGTGTGTTTCTCCCTGGTGCCACATGAGGACAAAATGGACCGATGCTGCCAGCATTTCTGAAGATGAATTTAGATCGAGTGCAGTGAAAACGGCAGGAAAAAAACAAAAGACGCATTTCCAGGGTGGATTTCGCCATGAAGTTTTGCACAGGACTGCAACCACAAGTTGGTCCACCATTTCTTACCATCACTACTGACTAATTGCCACCACACACACACGCACGCACACACACGCGCGCACACACACACACACACCTGGTCAAGCCCGCCCTAACTTCTTATAGAGCATGATTAAGATATGAGCGTTAATCTGCACAGACGCCTCTGCAGTTGAACCCATGGCCACTGAAGGCCACACAGTCTGGCAGACGGCTACAGTCCAGGAATCTCAGCCCTCTGACGTTCATCATCCTGTTACTCCAATCTCGTTATTGTGACATCATCCGTCAGAAGAGATCCATCTGTGCACTCCGAGTCAGTTGAGCACAGTCTATAAGTGCTGTAAAGGAAGAGGTCTCTCGTCTGGTTGCCAGCAGGCCGAGTGTCTGGTGAGCCGACGGTGCAAATCCAGTGTGAGGTGACTGATGTCCTGCTGGCCTTCGCCTCGCGGCAGCCTCAACGTCAGAGCGGAAACATTCCGCAATGAAATCGGACGTGGGGAATCTTCCAGGGGATCATCTCGTGATAAAATGCAACACATCATTAAGACAAGACAGAGGCACGACTGGAGCGTCGAGGATGTAAACCAGAATTCACCGAAAAGCTACAACTGCACCGAGAGAGAGAGAGAGAGAGAGAGAGGTTATTCTGAATGAAGCAGTCAGTACGGTTCGTCTTGGTTCGCAATGACAACACCTTATGAAAGTTGCAGGAAATCTCAGTTTTCAATTGCGTGCATGCACACACGCGCACACACACACACAGTACTGTGCAAAAGTTTTATGAAAATGGGATGTTTAGCTTTTCATCTGAAATGTACAGGTAAATCTTAAAATAACTGAGCAGCTTGTCCGCATCTTTCTAGGTATCTCATGAAATAATGTAATATTCTACTATATCTTTGATTTATATGACTTTTTAACAAACAAAAAAACATTTTTTTTTTTGGGGGGGGGGGGGGGTAATTTGCCTGTAATCCCAGGATGAGCGCAGCTGATGGGTCCCACATTGGTTCTGTCGCGCTGCTGCTGCCATCGTCGTCATGGACTCGGTCTGACGTTACCTGAAGAGTCTGAAGCTTCTGCTTGCAACAAGCCAAAACTACCTTAAAGTACCTCGAGAACAGTGTGTGCAAGAGTACCGGCGAGAACCGCGGCCGATTTACAGACAGAGGGTGGGTGAGATGATGCACGTGTCATTAGAAAAAAACTAAAAGAAAAGAAAGAGAACCCTCATGGTTTCATTAGTGAAAGCCACCCCCACTTGACTTTTCAAGCTTGAAAGTTTTGCACAGTACCATCCATACAGCTGTCTCCAGGCTAATCCCTGCACTTCCAGGGCAAAACAAAGGGTGAGAGATTATCTCCTGGTTACGTCATCAGCTTAAGTGATGTCCCTGCCGATGTCTCGGGGTCCCTGCGAGCCAATCGGAGTGGCCGTACAGGTGACGCTCGTCATTCATAATCCCTCCACGTCAAGGATTAATATTGCTTCAGTATTGCCACAAAAATAGAATAACAATGCCTTATTATTAAACACTTTCTCAACCCAGCGTGTCAACAATCAGCCCTCATTTATCAGGAAAAACGCACCGTCTGCATTTCAACTATTAAACGTGGCTGGTTCAACCTGCAACCCCCCCCCCCCCCCGGTGACTGACTTCATTGTTTCTGAGAGTAATGGCACCTGTAAATGCGTGTGCTGTCAAATGGAAAGGCAGAGAAGCAATTCAGTAGTGTAAGAAATCGATCAGGTTCAGTAGTTAGAATATACAAAAACAAATAATATCAATGTCACATAGCTGATATCCTTGTGGATCAAACTTAAAAATAATAAAATGAAAGCTTGAGGAGTTTTTTTTCTTTTTCCGCTGGTTAAAAACAGAAGGGTAGCATGTCTGAGGTGTTTGAAGAAACAGGCAGAAGTAACTTCTGGTATGTTGCAGGAATAGTGTAAGTGGTAGTGTTAAAACGAAGGCATGACGGCCGCACTGGACTCTGCAGGTTAGAGTCTAAATAGCATCTGCAATCACTAAAAATGAAGCACATTTAACATTTGAAGTTGTGGCGCTGTTCATGGTACCTTGATAAATGAGGGCTATCTTCACTTAAAGAAACCAAAACAAAACAAACAAAAAAGAATCGCTTTTCTCATCTACTGGAATCTTTTTGAAAAAAAACCCCCCAAAAAACAAGAATTAGTGTCTGGGCAACCAGTCTATTGTTCTCAGTGGTGTCCTATTTTAAATACAAAAAGCACTTGCCAGCCGTTTGTGCTTCTGGTTGCCACTCCATCAGTCCTACACGAGCTCAGCTTCAAACCACAAGCAGGATGTGCAGCACCACCGACCTCCCCACCCCCCCGCTGGTGCTACGCGGCGCAGTCTTCACAGGTGGCTCAGCGTACGCGACGGCGGCGGTGCCGGCGGCGCCGGCCTCGCCAAAGACCCGAGGTGACGCTGCGCCACGTGTCGGACCTGTTCCAGCCCGGCGAGGCCGATGAGAGCGAGAACAGAGGAGGAGAGGGAGAAAGGGAGGTAGGTTGAGGAAGGGTTTTGGTAGAAAGTTTGAGGTTCGTCACAACTAAGAGATGAAGTTTGTATTAGTTGTACAAGAATTAACGCTTCCTTCCCTGTTGCTACGCTGAGGGCCTCCCCTTAGATCTCCATTCTCTCTGCTCTTAATGCTGTGTAGGTTCTCATTGCTTAATACTGAATGCTCTCCAGCGCTCAGCTGGCTTCAGTTGACCAGTACAAAGCCATGCTGTGAGTCCACCGTTTCCATCATCTCACTGTCAAGAAGGGAGCCCTGCAGCTCGGGCAGGACCAGGCCGCCTGGCTGCCCCGGTCCAACCAGCGCTCCGGCTGTAGCTTCGCCGGCGGCCGCCTGAGGGAGCGAGATGGGGTCCAGCGAGAACTCGTACGGCTCAGTGGAAGGGCCCAGCACCTGCTGGTCGCAACCCGCGGGGTAGCCGTAGCCCAGGCCGCCAGCGGAGGCGTCGTGAGGCTGGGGGTGGTGGAGTTGGTGGTGGAGGTGGGAGCCGGGAGGCAGGTGTTGGGCATAGTGGTGATGGCTCATGTAGGGGTCGTAAACCACGCCCTCGCCCGGCTCCATCAACGGGCTCAGGCTGTGGGTGTGGCTGAAGGGCGGGGAGGCCTGAGGGCTACCCTGCTGTGGGAGCTGAGGCTGGTGGGGTGCTGGCATGGGGGGGCCCTGAGGGGAACTCTGCAACGCCGACGGGTCCAGAGCGGAGTTTCCTGTCGGGTAGGATCCTTCAGCTATCTGCATCTGGTTGAAGTAGGTCTGCAGCCCCAGGCCCTGCGACTGCTGCAGGTACATCCTCTTCTGGTTCAGTCTGGGGGGGGGGGGGGGGGGGGAAGAGCAGCAGCACCCACTTAGAGCAACGCAACACTTTACATCATGACTATGAGCTTCTGTGTGCAAAACAAACAAAGAAAAATACAAAGGAAAAGGAAAACCTCAGCATCTTGTCGTCTTTTATCGTAATTTTGTGGCGAATGTCAATAATCTGTGTGTTGTGCTTTTTTTAATTCCAGGAATTGTGTGAACGGACAAAAACTATAATAAAACTATAGAAACTATAATACCAAATGCCTATTACCAAAAGAGCAACAGATGTTTCCTCTCTCTTCTTTAGTTCCGGGAATTTCACTTTACCACATGGGTTTCACTAATGTGGCACATGAGTGAATATTGCAACTCTCAGATCACTGCGCACAACTGGGAAGACACATCTTTGCTAAATCGTCTGTGAGACTAACAAGTTTAGTCACTGTCCGAGGGACAGGATTTCACGGTGAAATGATGTCTCTTCTGCTTGTACTCGACTTCATTGATGTTAAAAGTAGAAAACAATTCCTGCAAACTTAAAAAAAAAAAGACAAAGAAAAAAGAGGGGAATTTTCAAAACTTTCAAGTTCAATCAGATATTGTGAGTGTTTATAAGTGTTTCATTTAGTGACGAACCAAATGCAAGATTTCATGGTTACATAATCTTTTTTTTTTTTTAAGTTTACAAGATATTCAAACTAAAAGTATTATATAATAAGATTTTTTTTTAAACCTATTTTCTTGATCCAGTCTTGTGATCTCTTTCACCCCGTGGTCTGTACATGTGCTAGAAAACTGTTAGTTTGGATGTGATTGCAGATGCTTTCATTCTGGATTATTAAGCAAGTGAAGTGAACACAACAGAAAAAAACCCCCCACAGAAAATATCAATAATGAAGAGGCAAAAACAAGCATTGATGTGCAGCATGATTTACCTGTGTTCCTGCAGCTGTTGCTCTAAACTTCGAGGAGTCTCTTTACAGAAAAGTTGGCAGCTAGCAGGACTGTTAGCCAAGACGTTGGCCTTCTGGGCAGAAGAGAGAGCGTCACTAATGACTGTGCAGGATAATTACAAATGTACTGAATCACTTCCTAATCTAAATTAAAGGACTTAAGCTTATGCAAAGCTACATGAGTTATAAACCTCATCACTGAATGAATGAGTGTGAAATACACTGTACCTGCAGCCTGTGAGTGAGGTACTGTGTCTCCAAGCTCTGTCTGCGGGAAAGGAGAGGCGGCTGTGGCCCGCCCTGGTATAAAGCTAGGCCCTCCTGCTGCTTGCATGCCTCACCCTTCAACCAAAAACATACAGTGTTACCGAAGCGGGGATGCTTGTCGACAAACGTTCAAGGGCCCAGATCTCCCCCTCCCCTGTCGCTTAATAAAGCCGCGTCGGGGCCTGGGTGCTTCATCGTGTTGTCTAACTGAATCATCTTTGCCGTCTCCTGCCCGAGTGCCTGTGTTGTGATCAGCCAGATGCCTTTGACTGAGTGACATGCACCCTCAGGATTACAGATTAGGTCAATGAAATGAAGGCAAATTAAAAGCGTGATGGGGGATCGAGCATTATAACCAGCAAAGAGCTACTTTATTGCAATATGAGAGGACAAAGGGAAAACAATGCGTCTTTTCTGAGTTTACATTTCATGCCGTACGTTTGTTTGGGCTTCGATTTCTCAGATCGCTCCTCAAGTGGGTGTCCCTGAGGTGTGTCACTTTGCGCACATGGGTGTTTGTCTTTTTTTTTTTTGTGTAATTGCAGTTTTAGTCACTATTATGGGTAATTGTGACCGACTCAACAATGGGTGCATTCATTTTAGCCCATGCTGCCGGCCCCTGGGAGGCGGGAGACAGTCAACACCCACAGTTGGCTGCCTCTCCTGGGGTTACACAACAGCCCGGGTGCCACTTTTTTCCCCTCCTCCGGGCATCATGGGTTCAGGACAGTAAGCGGGGACTGAATGGGTCTGGGAAAAGAGTGAGATCACATGGGGTTTGCGTGCAATTATGCAGTGGGACTGACCTCGAGGAGATTGTGCAAGTGGTGCTGTGGTCCCAGGGGGCCCATGGTGGCCCCCTCCCCGGAGCCCATCTGCTCCACTAGCATCTGGACTTTGTTCAGCTCCAGGATGCCTTTGGTCCTCGCCAGGTTCTGGAGGTGCTGGCGAAAGGCGACCAGACCTGAGAACACACACACACACACACACACACACACATGAATAAAGAAAATCCCCTGAAAATGGAGTCAGCATTGATTCCTGCCCCGATCAATAAAATGACTTTTGTCTTCATAACAGGAAGTCAAAAGCTCCATCCTCTCGCAGCATCAGGATTAGTCGTCACTGACGTGAGCGAGCCAGTTGACCCGTTTGCACCATTCATCGCCCCTTCTGACGATGTGCCTGGACGTACGTCATCAGCCGCTGTGGGTGTGTGAGTGTGTGTGTGTTTGTGCCACCGCGAGCAGCTCTGATAAGACCCATCCAGTGGTGGCGAGCTGTGGCTGTGAACGATAGGACCTGACTCACTGTGATGGTGGGAGTTATTTAAAACCGGAGTCAGCAGCCTGACGCAAAGAAATCCACCGCATCAACACTCTCCAAAGAGGATTACCAAAAAAAATAAATAAATCAATAAACTGCAAATACCAACGAGGAGCGCACGGTGCAGACTGTCGGTGTGGAGCCAGGAAAGAAAGACACATTTTTCAAATTATAATTACAGGTTCGATTTGGCTAAAGTGCAGGTGATTTGCAACTCGCGGGTCTGGAACAAACAGGCTGTAAAGGGAAGAGATCGAGAGTCTCTCTTATATTGTGGCTGCTCTTTCCTTCTGATGTGGAGAAGAAACAAATCCCGCCTGCCACAGAGTGAAACTTTGTTAAAGAGAAACACAAGCAAGACGGGGACTGAGCAGCACGGAGGGAGGGGAGTGAGAGAAAAAGAGATGGTGAGAAAAGGGGGAAGAAAAGGAGAGAGAGAGAGAGCGAAAGATGTGGGCTGAAACCTTCAAATATCTGTGATTCACAAGGTGAATCATCGCCGTTGTAGTCGTCAGAGTATCTGGAGACGATGAGCAAGGGGGAGAGGAGGGGGGGGGGGGGGTGGGGGGGGATAGTGTGTGAAAAAAAGGAGGGAGCAAATGAGCAGGTTGCAGTGAGGCACTTTATTCTGGAAGCTACAGGCATGCAGGAATATATGTATATACACGTACGTGTGTGTGAAGAGCAGCTGTAGCCGAGGTGGCTATGTCAGTGTCATGAGTTCTTCAACGCTCCGAGGATCCAGGAGCCTTCGACATATACACTGTGACACTTGACGCAATAAGCTCCCTGCAGCTTGTGGCAATCGAGTGAGAGCAGACGTGTCGGATCTGGCGTTTAATTGACACTTATGTGTGACTGATGTGTGTTTTCAGAGCGTCTCTCTCACGACCCAGCTCATCTCCATCCACTTCAGACAGCAATTGTCACAGAAATGTCTTTCAGCAATGTTTCAATGGTGCGCCTGCACTCATCCCATTCAACCGTGTAGACAGAGCAATACAGAAATAGTACAGTAACAACAGGATATGTCAAGAATGTCGTGTCGTTTGCTGTATTGCATTATGGTCTTTTGAGGCTTTTGAGAGCGCTGCACTGATTTAGACTTGCACTTCCACTGACGTCAGAATCACGACGGACTGCATCCAAAAGGATGCAGAAGCACCAAAGATAGCAGCTTCTTTTCATTCCACACATTCCTCTCTCCTGTCAAGACCT
>NC_137651.1:9817900-9922900 GCF_963422515.1 Blennius ocellaris | reverse complement strand
TGGAAAATGAGCTCTCCCTTCCTGCTCGGTTCTCACCTCTATCGTCTTGTGCTGGTCGATGCCGAGGCTGTGCATCAGGCGCAGGACCTGCTCGCTGTATTCTCCCACACCCGCCTCTCCCTCAGGAGACAGAGGCTGTTGGTACAGGACAGGCCTCTGCACGGGAACATCCAGAGCCATCCACTTGTGCTCTTTAATCTGGGCCACAGACAGACGCTTCGACGGGTCCAGCACCAACATCCTGCGAATCAAGTGCTCACAGTCTGCAGGGGATGGAAGAGCACAACGATGGGGGGGGGGGGGGGGTGAGACCACACATTTTCTTTATCGCTTTTCATATACTTTTGTAAATGACAGAGGTTGTTTATCTGTGAGTACTTCTTGTATAAGCTGCGATGAGACAAATTAAGCCCAGGTGAAGCAGAGCAAAAATAACGCTGGAAAACCTTCAAATCTTCACATTTCTTCTCCGAGTTTCTCCTGCCGTCTCGTTGGAGTAGCGTGACTGCACTCTTTTCTTCTTTCCTCCCTCCTAATGAGAGCTCCTCACCTCTAGTTAGTGGCTAGATGAGTTTGACGTCAGACACAGCTGGGTTCTTAACAGGATTACAGTTCCCCTGGCTGTGCTGCTTTGGCCTGCTTGCACCCTACTGTGTGCAGCACATTCCTGCCTGCCACACGGCATACTTACCCACTTACTTTGCTGCTATGGGTTTAAAGCAAAACAGGTGTCTTTTCAACAAATACGTTTTCCATTATTTTCCTTGAAGTTTAATGATTGCTTCATTAAAATATGTTTGCCTCTACTCCCAAGTATGCACATTTTAAAAACGTTAAGAGTCTTGATCCTGCATGTTGTCAATGTCTTCATGCTCCAACACACCGGAATCCAATGAATGCGTCACCATGAAGCTCAGCAGAAAGCCTGATAACAGAGTACTTATTATAATCAGGTTTGATGGGCCAGGGACTCATCTGGTAATGTTCACACTTGATGGTACAGTACATTGGCCAGGACCAAATGTGTAGAAAACACACCACAATGTTGTTAAGGTTTTTTTTTTTTAAACTAGCCAAGAACACAAGCATTTCAGAACATGGATGAAGGAGTCAAATGTAGCTGTATTAATTCCTCAGTCATGCAGTATTGATCTGCTTCGAGGATTCGGAGCTTCTAAAGTCCTCAACGTCCTGCGATTTTTTTTTTCTCCTGCTTGCAGCTCTCTGGTCTGTGCTGGGTTCACACTTAAATCAAACCTGGATCAGAGTGAATATAGGACAAAGGTCTTATAGGCGAATGATTGGAAAACATTACCTTAAAACAAAAAGTGATTCATGTGTTAGGCTTAAAGTGATAAAAGTCATTTAACTGCAGAAAAACATTCAAAAGCATACGATTTTAACAGAATAGAGAAAGAGCAAATAACAATTTCAGGTATAAATGGAAAAAAAAAAGAATTTGAGTCAAGTTTTCTACACTCAACCTTCTTGCTTGGCTGCTTTCACTAACAGCAGATATTCTGTCTTCTACCACAAGATTAGTTAAGAGACCTCAACACTTCATAACAGAAAGCCCAAGGACCTGACTGCCAACTTTAACTCCCTGCTGCACATTCTTTTCAGTTGCCCTGCTGATCTACTAACGTCTGCTTACATCACATTTTGTTACCTCGTGCCTGGTAGTTCAGCCCCAGCCCCCTGCACACGCCCGCGCACGCACACACCATTATGTGCATAACCAGCGCGCCCTTCACTGCACTTTCACTTCATGCTGTGGCCCCTGAGCGGCTTGTGTAGCGGCTCAGCTACAACTCGCCTCCAACACAATGCCGCAGACTACATTGCAAATTGGCCGACACAGAAGTTAGTCGGCTCCGCTTGTTGCCACAGCCGTGTTTATAGCAACAGCTGAAGCTTGAACTAACCACCGGGGAGAGTATATAAAGGGGGTCGATGCTGCATGAGCTGGTTGGCTGATTGACTGACACTCTGTTCTTGGCCAGAGCACCACTATGACTTAACAGCACAACCATCCCCGTTAACACTTGCAGTGCTCCGGTGGTATAAGGTTGCACCGAGTCCTCCAACGGAGGGCAGTTCAATTACGTTGCAACGAATATCGAGTCTTTCAGGCTGACTTCATGTCTATTTTACACATACACCGCAGCATCAAACCATCACGACTGAGGAAACAGATTTTCTTCTGAAATGTAAAATGCAACACAAATTGTGCTGAATCTCAACAACAACATGTGATTTACGTAGTTTCAGTTTGGGGAAAGCAATAAAGCAGCAAACATTGAGCTGTACATGACCTGTGCGACTGTAACATCCGAGGGACGAAGGACATCGTCTTCAGTTTGTACGTCACTCAGTTGTTGGTGGACCTCAACATTCACAGTGCTCAGATGTTCTTGGGAGAGTTTGGAGTGTGGTGCGAGGCTGTGCTGAGCACCACAGCGTTGGCCGCCGAGAGCCACGAGAGGAAATAAGATGGACTGTTTCTGGATGAAGAAATCAGCACACTCTGTTCTCCCTGTTCGGGGAACAGGGGCTGGACTGGGGGGGTGGGGAGGCGGGTTCGAGTGTCAGTCTGGCCCCGGAGCTGACATTACACTCCTACATTCCCTGTATGTCTTAATTGTTTCAAGGTTTTGAAAAGAGAGAGGGGGGGGGGGGGGGGGGGGAGAAAATCTGCTCGGTTGTCTCACCACACCCCCCGCCGATAAGTTGCTTCAGACTCGCAGATGGGCCACCAGAAACGAGGCAAGCAAAACAGACAGGGCCACAGACGGGCAGGAAGATGTCTCACAGTCAAGAGCATGAGTCAAGCAGACGGACAGACAGACAGCATCTCCTCAGAGGGACAGACAGGCAGGCAAGCAAGCTGCTGGGGGGGGGGGGGGGGGCTTCACTGGCTCGTCCCCAGGTTACATAAACAGCTCCAGCTCTGGATTTAATCTGCAGCCAGCTCGCCAGCGCAGGCGCCAACAGCAGGCCTTCTTTAAAACAGCTAGCCAACCTGACTCACACTGCAACACACAGACACATACGTTAAATGAGCGTAATGCTTTATCACTAATGAAGTGACCTTCTGACTTGTAGCCACACCAGAGTAAGCCAGCGGACAGTCAACAGTACGGTGACTCTTGCAGGAAACAGTGAAAGTAATTCACTTCATGGGAATATTTATGATAGGATGATGTGGAACCGAGGAGAAAAAATGTGGATAAAGATATAAAGGCTTGTCATGAATGCGCTGCATGTGTGTATTCACATGAATCAAAGTAGTGAGGTGAAAGGGTTGGCACTGTCTCATATTTTGTTTGTGGGTGGGGGGGGGGGGGGGGGGGGGGAGAGACAGAGAGAGAGAGAGAGAGAGACAGAGAGACAGAGATTCTCATCTTACCTTCAGTCATGAAGTAGGGGATGCGAAACCTGCCTTCTAGAACTCTCTGTCGGAGAACAGGCAGAGTGGGCCCATCGAAGGGCAGCGCGCCACACACCAGTACATAAAGTACCACCCCCATACTCTGGGATCAGAAACAGAGGCATACACAGAGATCACCTCAGGGCAAGAAGCAGCAACAAACACTAGATTGATGAATGAAGCAGATGTCTCAAAAGCCTACGTTATCATTATCGTCATCATCATTATTATGTGAGCCTGTTTTTCTCTAGTGCCTAATGTAAAGAAAATGCCATATATATGTATAAGAATATACTGCAATTTCTTTTCCCTACATCTTTCATTGTACAACTACTATTTTTATATCTATATATCGATAAAACCTTTTTATTCGGAGACATGTTCGAAGGGATCAATTTTACTTCAAAACATTTTCAAGGCGAGTATTACCTGCTTCTCCCCTGGTCAATAGCAGCTTAATATCTTACCAGTATTTTAATCTCCAAAGTTTTAGCAGGTCTGTAATTAAAACACCTCTAGCATTTCATGCAGTCAAGCCACATATCAAACCACCTCTACTAATTGCAGTCTGCAGTCCAAGGAGACTATGAACTGTGATTGGGAAATCATGCTCCTTGTCACCACAGAGTCATATGACAGGAACTAAACCTGCTGATGTTCTGGAATCAAAACTTTGTCTCTATAGTTTTAAATATAGAAAAGTTCTCCGAAGTGGATGACGTAACTTACAAAACTGAATGATGCCAAAACTGAATGACACACAAAAAAAAAAGCTCTTGGGAAGCGAGTCAGGTTATGACATGCTTATCCAATCCTCATAATAATGTGGTTTTATCCACAGTTGTGCTCTTCGTGCAACATTTAATTTACCCAGATGTCCAGCTGAGGGCCCTCGTACTGCTGTCCTTCGAAGACCTCTGGAGCAGCGTAGGGCGGGCTGCCACACCATGTGGCCAGAGGCTCCCCAGGCTGGAAGAAGTTCCCAAATCCAAAATCTACGCAAGACCAAACGGCGAAGGTGAAGAGGTTAGCGATCATTTCAAACAGTCAAGTTCGCTGACAAGTTAATGGGTCGGAAAGGACTGACGTCCAACAGTTGCTCCGGGAGTCGGCAAATCCTCCAATAGTGAAAAAGAGAAACATTTGAGTTCATCATGAATAACCACAGTGTGAATGCAAACATTAAACTGTGGAGAACAAAGAAGAGAGAGTGTTGCTTTACGATGGAGTGTGGTGTCTTCACACAGAGTTTGCGTAATGTAGCAAGACGGCAACATACTTGAACATGGAGGAAATTTGTCTTAGGTAACCTCCTCTGGAGACTGATATGAGGTCACCAGTGCTGTGCTGAAATTGGTTGCCTATACGATGACTACAGCTCTTGATTTTTAGTTTGTTTTTAATCTTCAGACAAGAAAGGGAATTCTACCTTTCTAACATGCTGGGGAGTTCATGTCTGCCTTTCATTAAAATCTAAACTGGAAATGGCTGTCATATCTGCCAAATTGCACCCAGCCAACTTGTGTGCCTGCAATAACTCAGCCAAGCCAATTGTTTTTTTAAATGTGTTAGTTCTTATCACTTTCACACATGTTCCCTGCCTCTCCACACATGTCAATTCATCTCCCATTAGGGATTCTTTCTCTCTTCTGCTCATTTGGTTTTCACAAGATTTTCTCATGGTACAGGAAGTAAAATAACCGCTTCAGAGAGATGACAATCTCTGCCTTGTTTTTCACAACAGGGATTAATTCAACTTATGATGAATACAGTTATTTTTATTATGAACAACAACACACGGTGTTCATTGTTAATAGGACGGTATCATGGGACTATTCAGCTCAGCTAACCCTTCACCCCCACCATTTTCTCATAATGCCAACCGTTTTCATAAACAGAAAAAAAAAATACGACAAAACAAATAACGGATTAAAAGAAATGTAGCTTACATAATGGCGCTGGCGGTTATATGGGTTCAGGGACAAAGACACAAATACACACACAATAAGCCGTGTGTAAGAGAGATTGAACAAAGCATCCCTGTTTCTTTCTTAATCATCGTCCTTCAAAATGCTCCACAGCAAACTGACCACACCTATAACCAACCAACACAAAACCTTGCTTAACGCAGCGGTTCCCAACTTTATATTTTCTGAAGGCCCCTGAACGATCCACTGCTCTGACAAACCTTATGACATCAACATCATATTTTTTGGGATTCTTTTCACAAAAATAAATCTAATTTTGAAGCAATCAGAACAAGCAATGTGCTGCCCACATAAACACAAAAGTTGCATAAAGAAACTTTTAAAGGTTTTTGCGAAAAAAAATTTGTTCTCAGAAAAAGAAGAAAACTGTGAAAACGCCCACCCCACCCCACCGCCTGTGGATACAAAGAGTCGACAGTTACTCGGATCAATGAAGGCTAAAATGTTTCCTTAACAGACATCACAGTGGCATGGTACGTTACAAGGCTGTTACTTTCTTCAGTTTTTTTTGTCATGTATTTTTACTTTCATTTATGTGGAATCTGACATCCCGTCAGGTCCATAAATATTTGGACATTCAAAGAATTTGCACCTTCAGATCCGTGCAACGTTATAAATGTCATTGTGGGAGTGTAGAGAGCACACATGCTGACACTGTGTGACCGAACTGCAACCTGAAGTTTTAAACGAGTATCAAAACGGATCAAATCATACAATGTTTTGGTTTTTCTGCCTGAACGGTTGTTTTAATTGTTTTCATATGTAAAATCCAATCCAAACTGTGGCTTTCGAGAGGTCTAATCAAACTCAACCCATATCTAGATGTCGTGATCACACTGCAGCAATCCCCACTGTGTAGTAATAACAAAAAGTCTCACTCTCTGGTGCTGCCAAATATAGTCTGATTTCCAACAAAGGTGAAATGCCCCAAAAAAGAAGAGAGAAAACTGTGAAACCATGAAGAGTCCAGAGTGAATCACACAAAATAAAAAGGTGGCAGAGACTCTCGTTTGCGTAGAGATGAGGCCAGAGGGATTAGTATTGTGCAAACTCCAAATGAAAAACAGCGGTGTATTGCGAGTACATCCAATTACTGCAATGCAGGTAGCAGCAGGTGTGGTTGAAATAAAGTGCAGAGGTAAAGCAGCACGACACGGCGGCTTTATTACAAGTATGTTTACTGTCTGATGACGCTGCTGTGGAGGTGAGATGTAGGCTGAGCCGAGCGGAGCAGTGCAGTTGGTTTATCGTCAGAAGCTGTGACCCATTTCATGGAGCTGAATACTGAGCAGACTGGTTGACGTCAAACACGCCGGCACGCTGCGGGCTACCAACAGCAGTTGCAGCTCAATGAGGAAGGGTGGGGCAGGGATGGAGGGATGGGGTGAGAGGGGCGCTCACACAACACTATTACCATAATACAGTATTAGCAAAAAGACGCCACGCTTAAACAGACCCCAGCTGGCAGCTCATAACTTCATGTGTGTGTGGAATCATTGAGTGTCGCCACGCTGCTGTGGGAGGATGGCGTCCAGCAGTCCATAATGCACAGGCCAGTTAAAGAGAGTCCCCTGATCTACTGATGCACTGTGTGGATTATCCAGCTGTGCAGAGGAACAGGAAGGACCTGCAGTGGGTGGCGAGGGGGCCAAAGCACATCATGAGCAGACGACTAACTTCCCTCAGAGATGTTTACATAACTGCATCAGAAGGTCAGATGCATTATTGAAATTGAAAGCCTTTATTGTCATTGCATCATGTATAGCAATGGATACCACAGGCGCTTGTTGAGTATTAAAATGAGTAGTAGCGAAATGGAGGAGCCTAAAAGGTTTACATTAAATTAGATAAAAAATATGTTTGATTGCCCAAAGATATCAATGGTTATTAGCAGAAATGACTTGTGTGAAAGACGCGTTTGTGTTGTCTGCTTTTTATAGACGATGGTTAGGAGTTCAATGGTTTTACTGATTTTCTTAAATCTAAAGCTATAGTAGCTTCCGTTGAACTTTTATTGGAGAAACATAAAGTCAAAGTCTGTTTACTGCATGCCCCTCAATGAGACATTGTTTGTATTGTTGACATCATTTAATGGACCGTAAAACACCGTCAGGGTTTGATGCACTTTGAGCACCACCACTCTGTAGAAGGGTTTAACCTTGAACAATTCCAAGTGACGGTTAATGAGGCACCAACTGCTTGTTTATGATAAAAATATGACAAAAAGAGGATTTTCTGCTTTAAAGTTGCAGCAGTTAAAAAGCTCGTAGTTGGATGCCGGGTGTCCAGCTGAAGGTCCGCTGCGAGGCGAGCCACCGTCTGACCCAGCCTCTGCCTGTCGGCGTCCCCTCGATACTCTTAGCTGTGTGTACTGTGGGGTCCAAATGGTTTACTTTGGAAAAAATGTGTGTTCAAAGTAGGCCGGGTCGTCTGAATATTGCAGCGAGGAATAATGGAATAGGACTCTGGTTCTATTTTGTGGGCTTTCCTTCTGAACGGGGGCCATGATAAAAAGAGATGACCGGGGGCATTCGTATCGTGCCGCACGAGGTGAAATTCTTGGACTGGTGCAAGACGGGTGAGAGCAAAAGCATTTGCCAAGAATGTTTTCATTAAAATGTTCCATTTTTTTTTTTAAATTCTAAACAACAAGGACACAACCCAACACATGAGGTGCATATTTTTCTGAGAGGCCACTAAGACAGACTCTTTTCCCTCTCTGATCCTACTAACTGCTCTTGTTTTTGTTATTCCTCCTCCTCTGCTGCCTGTCTTTCCATCCCCTTCAATCTGTCAGATTGAACCTAAGGGGACTATTTGAAGTGAAGACATTAAGGGCACTCCCCGCTGCTACCGCTTCACTCTCCTCTGCAGCCACCACGAACATGACCTTTCTTTGACTGACTGCTAGTTAAGCTTCATACAGACTGACCAGAGGTGGCCTTTAGAAAACAGTCAGGCAGCATCACTGGATAACAGGAGGGAAAACCTGGAAACATGGGCAATTTGTCTGGATGTGCACCAAGAAACTAGTGCTGAAACACTAAAGTCAGTGAAGTGTGTAGGGCTTATTGGGTCAAAAAAAAAAAAACAACAAAAAAAAAAAACGAGCAAACCTCCATAACACCATAAAGACCAACATGCTCCTTCATATTCATTAGTTTTGCTGATTTCTAATGTCTACTCAGACATCTACACCTCACCCAGAGCCACCACCACCATATGACCCCAAACAACCGAGGGAGACATCTGCCGACCCCAAGTCTGGCTTCGCAGGTCTGGTCCTCGAATTCATTGCAACTGATGTCTAATTACATGAAGATATTATATTGTACGAGGGCTTTGTAGCTTATGTTGCATTTGTCCAAGGAGAGGAAAAACTAGCAGGCTATTCCTATTAGTTTTTTTTCACAGCTCAGTTTTGTCCGTTTCTTGTGTACGCATGGATGGGATTCAGTGTGTTTTTCTCGAAAAGACAAAACTTTTTACATTTCATTAACTTTAATTATATCAGTAGATCATGCCTATAGATCAATTCGAAACTTAGTACGACATGATCCCACCTCGGGGAACCAGCTCACCTAGACTCTGCATGCATTTAGTGCAAGACATTTTTGTTAAACCTCCTTGGTGAACCTGGTGCAGCTGTGAGGACACCATGATAAGAACTGCGTATTGCCAAGAATGTGGTAAAATATACAAATCGCTCTAGAGGTCTTAGAAACGATCGTATATTGCAACACTTGTGATAAATAGTGATAGAGGGAGACGTCAAACTTTAGGATATCCAAAGATAAATAACACCACCTCAAAAATATTATAGTACATTTGGAGCCGGAACATTTTCCGTTTTTCTCAATTTTCTTGAACATTCAAATCAAACATCCCCAAGTACCAAGAAAAAAAAAAAGCACTTTGTTTTTCGTCTGCTGGTAGGTGGCAGCATTGTAATTTACTGTTATTGTTAATGGCAATATTAACAATTAGTAATTATTGTAACATCCGGACTATTGAACGCACCCCAATATAAGCCGCACCCTCAAAATTTAAACAAAAGAAGAAAAAAAAAAAGGTCGGACTTACGTGATGCACCGGAAGGCATCACCCATCTGTGGCATGAAGCTTGTTAACCCACATAAATCCATAAAGTAGCTGTGTCATTGTTTAAGTCTTTAACTCTTAAGCGGCTTATAGTCCAAAAATCACGGTATCCAGATGACCCAAAATAGAAACGAGGTCTATTTGGATGATCCCTTTTCATGCAGAAGTCAACACCAGTCATTAAACCGTAACAAAGTTTCAGAGTTTGATTCACTATTGCAGAACATTATCAACCAATATGTTACTTTTAGAAAAACAATTACACCCACAACTATGACTTCCTCTTTGGTGTGACCAAAAAACAATGAAACCAATAAGCAATGTTTTCTCAGGTGATGGCAGCATGAGTTTTGGTTTCTATTTATTCTCCGAGGTTGGTGAATGAAAAAAAAAAAAAATGCATTGTGGCTTGGTTTGTTAGTTATGGTGATGCAGGTACAGTGGGTGATAAAATCTCTCCTGCTCATCCTGTGCTGACCTTGGGGTCGTCTTCTTGTTTGACGACATGATTTCAACACATTTTACTTTCAGGGATATTTTAAAGTCTAGAGAGTAACAGTAGTAATATCACCTAATGTTTTATGGAGAGTTAGGTCTAGTAAACAGTGAGCTGTATCTGTAGAACACATTTTACACATGATGCAACTTTACATTGCATTTTCAATACATGGTGCACAAAAAAAACTGTAAAGGCGAAAGGATCAGGGAAGAACAACTTGAAAATTTAATTAAACGTGAGACTAAAGGATGAGCTGGATTAGTCAAGGCATCTAGACAAGTCTCCATAAGAACAGTTCAGTTTATATTGTGCTTATAGGGTGAAGTTCACTAATCACTGTGTATAAACAGAATATGCATACAACACTGTGTGGGGGGGAAAAAGTGAGTTAATACAGCTGTTTTTGCATTTGATGCTTCAAGTTTAACCATTTAAAGTTCTTTCCTGCCTATTGACATAACACATGTTTACTCCACACAACCATAACCGCTGGATCATTCACGACATCAAGAAAACTCAAAGACTACCAGAAAGCAGAGAAATAGCACCAAGAACTGTCACATATCATGTCTTAGTATGATCAAAAACACAGTAATATTGACTAATTTCCATATTTTAATGGTTGAGGGTATCTTAAGAACATGGAGCAGAAGCACTCATTTACTTTACAGTTAAGTCAACCATTTCTCAATAGCTATAGCCCCAGGACATTTTTGATCTCAAAATAATCAGTAGATTACCGGACAATTTGGATTACCATCGGCTGCAACAAAGCCACACAATGAAGATTTCAGTGTGAATGATAAATTAAAAAAAAGAATATCAATATAACTATGGAAAGAGTGTGCTGAAAGGAGCCACTCTCGAGTAGAGTACAAATCTCACACGTCTGCTCATCTCAACTCGATGTACCACTTACCAAACTTGTCGGAGCAGGCGGTGGGGAAGAGGAGCACAGAGTGTACCTTACTGCTGATGTCCTCCCCGGAGACATTTTCTCTAATCACAAGCCAGGTAATGTTCTGTTCATTGTTTTCCTGCCTCAAATCTAATCTGCCGCGCGTACAATCGGCTGTGAGTCAGACATGTTTGTGAAAATTACTGGCGCAGTAATAACATCTCCAGGTTATCATCTTGGACACTTCTGAGAAACACCAGACAGAACGATGCACAGAACCATGCAGGTATTCTATAGTTGGGTCTGTTTTGTCATCATCTGGCCGCACCCTTTCAGAACAAATAGAAGCTGCTCAACAACATTTGTACCTTGAGTCACAATGATCTGGGGCGCTCAATGTATACATCAGTCAATATTTCAGAAGTCCAGAAACGTTGATTTTAATCATTATTGGGAAGTTCATGAGAAGTCCTTTGAGGACAGGAGGCACACATTCATGCTCAGCATGCCTGGTATCCCTTCACACCTGTATTTTTAGTCGTCCTCGCGTGATCAGCTCACCGTCGATGGATTTTAGCATCGGCTCGGAATAAATCCCGAGATAAAGCCTTTTACAGCGTATTGTCACAGCTGTGGCCATGTCACCATCTCTTCCCCTCCAGTAAGCCAAAACGTGTTCCTCCTGCCACTCCAGACTCCTCCTCCTTCACCGAGACGCAGCAGTCGGGTGACATTCTCACTCGCCAGCTCTAAATGCCAGTTGCTTAATAATCACACTTTGATGCTCATACTACAGACCACCAGCTTAGTCTCAAAACTCTGCCTCTGGTTTAGATCCCTCTTTTGTTCTCCATGTGTTTAGCCCGCAACTAAACATATTTCTGAGCTCCTCTGATAATCTATTTTCTTCCATAACAACCAGCCATTTGGATTCTTAGGTTTTCAGGATGTCTGCAAGTAACCTCTCGCTACTTCTTGACACTGACTGTGCAAATGATCTGGGCAGGAAGTTTAGATAGGTCCCAGTTACATTAGCCTTGAGATCATAGCAGGCAGTAGATCAAACCTCCCTTGCAGACATCCTGTACTTCTCCATCAGGGCGACTGCTCATGTGTTTATTTAGTTTTTATAGTTATTGCTATAGGTTTAGTCTACTGGGAGACCTCATTCAATGCACTGAGGATCTCATCTCTTCCTCTCAGCACATTCATATGTGACCACTGCATGTCAACCGTTATGTCTGTCTCTGTCCTCTCTCTCTGTACAACTTATGTTTTGTGAGGCAAAACCACCAGAGGGTGAAGGGTAAAGTCGGGCAATAACAAAGGACATCTAGTGACTGCCATTTCTAAAATCAGTTCATGTGGATCACGCCATTTCATTAATCCCCAAAAAATGACAAGCAAATGCTGGAGTATTTCTATACTATTGAATTCTATTAACAACTAGCAGTCAAATGTTTGTGTGCATGTCTGTTACATCACATTAACACAGTATGTGTCATCCGGCTGATGTAAAGCACCACTGATTGATGCAGGTGATAATGCTGCCACATCACGCCACAAAACAAAAACAAAAATGAAATGTGCTTGCCCCTTCATGATCTTCCTCTTAACTGAGTGTTTCTTTGGCGTTGCAGTTGAAAGAAGTTAAAACAGTTAAAACAGCTGGGTGTGGGATGATGTGTGTATATCTGAAACGGTCGATGTCACAGTGCAAAACATTATGACAATGATCCATTGAGTGAATAGGAGGATATTTTTGGTGGATGTAAGGTTGCACATCAATGTGACCACTTTATAAGTGTTTATATAAAAACAAAACGGGACAATTTCTCGAATGGAACAAAATCAATCAGACAAAAAATGAACAAGTAAATGCAGATACCGAAACACAAAACTGACCTAATTAAAATGAGACACTGCACTGGAATCTAGCTCCCTTTTCACCAACATGAGGATTTTCATTTGCACTTAAAAAAAAAAATCGGTTCCTTTATATATTTTGTAAATGGCACATGAAATGCAAAAACTTCTCAGAATGTGCTTCAAATCCTTTGCACTAAAACAAAAATAAATAAATAAATAACGTTTTTAATCAGAGATTACCGTGCTCAAGTCTGCAGGTCTGACCCAAATGCGATCAAATTATGCTGTGTGTGGACTCTAAATTAAAATGGGTTTTATACCTGCAGGCATCTCTTGATGTGAAGCAATAAAAGTTGCTAATCTGTCGTTGCTGCCTGCAATCTACAAAATGTTGAGGGAGTCTGTTGTTGTCTGTGCTGTGAAGCAACAATGACAAAATTGACCTTTTGTAAATCAAACTGAATTGAACAATACCTGCAATCTTGATGTTCATATGGCCATCCAGTAGCAGGTTCTCTGCCTTCAGATCTCTGTGGACGATGTTTCGGTTGTGGCAGTACTCCACAGCTGACAGGATCTGCCAGAACTTCCTCCTGGCCTCCAGCTCGCTGAGACGGCCATGCTTGGCCAGATAGTCTGCAGCCGGAGACACAGACATTGGAAAGAGGGAACATAATACGTTACTACTGAGTGCAGATACTATTTTACAAGGATTACATAATATGGCTCTACAGCGCAGTATAAGGTATCAAGACACAAGAAGAATGTATTTGTGCAGATTATTCATCGCACGCAGTGTTGGAGCGGTTGTGTTGAAAGGATAATCAACTTTTGATGCGGCGCGGGCCTGGTGCCAAGAGTAGTTTACACCTGTTCAACATTATAGCTTGCTTTGTAAACTGACGTAGCACAAGGCGTACAATGTAAATACCTGTTCTGAACTTCACTCGTTAGTGGTTCAGTTGGTAAATATAGCACATGCATGTCAGCAGTGGCCACAGTGTTGTCGTAGCTAAAAGCAGAAAAGGGGAAGCAGGTATTTCTGATAATGGGTCCGCAGCATCATGTACACATAATAAAAATAAAGTAGATGAGCCTGTGTGTTGGGAGGTTTGTCCAATAATGATGCACAGGAGGATTGCAGTGTGCACACAAATATACAAACACATTGGGCAATCAAGAGGGCAAATCAAGAGATGAATTTGCTTACGCATAGAATCAGGAAAAATGTCTGCTCTCAAGCTTAACCCTTCAGCTTCTCACTGTTCCCTGACAAAGTTGGCCCAATAGACCATTTTACAAGATGCCTGATCTGTGAAGCCTCGTGAACTTAGCGCAGTGTGGCGCTTGTTGCAGGCGGCAGTGTTTCTCTTCACACCTCCGCGTCCAGATAGCTTGCTAACTCTTCAATTCACACTCGGTGGCAAACAAGATAGGACACTCAAAGTTGGCCTCCTTTCCAGCTGGCATGGATACAGCCCGATGACCAAACCTGACAACAATGCATAACAACCACAGTAAACCCCACCCATGAAACATCATATGGGAGTAAAGAGCAAAATGCAGAAAACTATATCATCAGCAAATTAGAAAAGAACATTTTTGTGAACAGAAATGAGACAGAGGTTTTTTTTCTTGTTCGTTCTTGCGCATGCATCACATCTTTTGCATTTTTTTTTTTAAAAACACGTACGCATGTGAACATGAGCATAATTTCAACATCAGGCCCCTGTGCGTATGCACAGGGAAGTCACAGTAAGCTACTTTCACACCTCATTAACATCAAAAACACTGTGACATCAACTCAACATGAGATATTTAAAGTAGAGCAGCATTAGTCCTGAGGCCATTATGAACACCTCATCTTAAACTATGTTTCCACAGCTCAGAGTTGACCAAAAGGTCAGTTGTGAGCTGGAAATACTGTAAAGAAAAAAGAAAATGACTTTAGCCTGAAGCTGTAGTATTAAACCTAGGGGATGCAGCTCTATCATCTCCAAAATGGTGTGTGAATACACATTGAGAAAACCTGATTAGATGGTAGCTGACAAATTCCAAAGAAGAGGCCATCCAGTGACCAGGGCAGCTTTCAAACACTGTCGCTAATCAAAAAACACACCAATGAGGAGAATGTGTCGAGAAGGTCCAAGTATGCACCTGCAGGAATGACTGGACTGTGAAGTACCGGTAATCATTCTGGGATCAAATCTCTGCCTTACTTGTTCTGCGACAGTCTCTTAAAGCCGAAACAGCATTTCCGTGCACCTGTATGGTGCAGCATTGGCTTGAATCTGATTTGAGAGCTGAATGTGATGTAAGAAGGTTTCATTGGTTAAATGATTTGAAGATGATCCCCAAAGATGTACTCATGTTCAGGTTTTAAAGCAACAAGCATGCAGTGTCCATGATTTATAAAAGATGTACGATACATTCTCACAAATGGCAAAGGAGGACTTAATGGATATTATGCTGTGGTTTAAAGGAGGGATGGACATCTCTCATCATTCTGATGCTCACAAAAACTTCATCTTTACAATCAGGTGGCCAAATTGTGACTGAGGACTTTTACCATTATGAGAATAAGAACTCCTTAATTGATCTTCTTTACCAATTTATCCAAATCTGGAGCCGATTATAGTGTGCTTATGGGAAAAATATATGATACTCAATTATATTATAATAAAAACAAATAATCAAAATGACTATTTCATTCATTTCAATTCAGCCTTAGGTAGGCACTGCCGAACCTGACTGCACACCACTGCTACTAATTCAATGAAAGTAAACTTTGTCTTTAATTCAGGTTGATTAAGTGAAAATGTCGTTAAAATCTTTTAAATATAATATATCTAAAATGGCCTCATCTACTAATCTCATCACCTGGAAAGTGAATCTACAGACAATATGTTATGAGTCTATCATGAGAAATGCAGGATTGACTTTTCATGAATCCGTGTCACCTCATACCAACAATAATATATCAAATGTATCTTATTGTGACCTTGTAGTCACAGCTCAGGGGCAACCACCAGCAGAGTTTTAATGAAACACACAACAGCAGCAGATTCATCTGCAGTCAGTGGAGTCCTTGATTATTTGGCTATAGCTTTTTTGCTTTGCAACCAATTGTGCTCGATACTATAAAGAAAATAAATAAAAGCTCTTAGAACCAAGTACCGGAATCTCAACATATCATCCACTCTGTGCCAACAGCAGCATTGGCTGCACACACAGACACAAACACAAAGAAACATTAAAAAGACAGACAAACAGAGACAGACACAAAATGCAGTGTGATGCCCCAGTGGAAGGATGAGTAATACACTGGTACGATGTTGGGGAGGGTAAGGACCTCGGCACAGTGAGGCATGCAGCGCTGCATTCTGGGAAAGTGAACAGAATGAATCAGAGGGGTATTAGGGAATAGCTCAACAACCACTATGTTCCACTTCTGCTGAGGGCTTGGTGCGGAGCTAAGTCTCTTAACAGCTGCTCAGGTTTGGAGGAGACTGACACCGCGGGCATAAACTGGCTTGTCGGTCAGACCTCTGGCTGGACTTCAGACAACATTGTGGGGCTGGCATGGGGAGTGTGTATGCATGCAAGTGTGTGTGTGCATGCGGAGGACAAGGGGCAAACACACAGACGGGCACACATCAGTAACCGATACCCAGACCGCTTAAATTTGGCAGCTTCATTAATGTCACATCTATATGCGCGTTGATAGATGTCCGCTGATTTAATACAGATACTCCAAGGGGTTAAAGTGGACTGGAGCCAGCTGGAGCTCCGTACTTCTATTTCATCCAAGTTATAAGTAGCCAAACACTAGCTGCAGCTACTGACTACAACAGTTACCATGTACTCTTTCACTGTTTAAGTAAAGAAGCAAAATAAAGCTCACAGATTACCCCTTCATGCGTGTCCCATCCGCTGGTATTACCCTCTTGGTTTGAACTCATTGACTGTTTAAAGGAACTTCCATCAGGGCAAAGCCGGCAGAGTTGGGAAAAGTGTTAGATTTCCCCCCCTTTTGCCAGCAATTGCTCACATTGCTACATTTATTGCCAGATCACAACAGCAGAGAGGAAATGTAGTGCTGAATTATGTTTTAAAAAAGCAAGGTTAAGGACAGAGTAGTTAATTATTTCTTAGTAAAAAAACAAAACAACAACAACCCCAAAACAAACATTTGTTTGCCTTACCCTTGAGATAAGAGATCATTTAAATGAGATGATAGTAAAACTCATATTTGATTCCATTAGATTGTGGATTGTTGATCAGAAAAAGCTAATCAATAGTGAATATTGTGAATATGGGGAATGACACTTGCCTCTTTTAAACTTTGCTGTTATGTTTAAATAATTGTTCTTATTTGTCAGAACAGTTGGTTGCAGCCACAAAGCGCATAGTTCAGAGCAAAGCTAAATCGAAGTTGGCTTACTCGTGTCCCTCCCCAAGAAAATCCCTATGATTTTATACTTTGACAGGAATGCATTTCAAAGCAGGCGATTCTTGTAGCCTTTCATGCAGACGATATGGTATTATTCATCGAAGTAATCAATCATAACACCTATGACACGTTTCCCACCTTGAGGAGTTTTTATTATTATGTTACTCATTCCTTGGCATGGAAATAACTCATGAATTACGTTTAAATTGCAGTGTTATTTGAAACAATTTGCTATTTTGCTGCAAGGGAGGAGATTTGAATGGGAAACGGTAGCGGGTGCGAAGCTTGGAACAGGAGTTTTCAACAAGAAAGAATTCACAACAGAGAGTGTGCGAGCACATTTGGTAAACGAAAAATAAGCCTCAGTTAAGATATGCTTCAAAGTCAACATATATATTTTAGATAAGAATTTAGCAAAAGATCCTTGACCTGGATCACTTCTGGCCAACGGTAAAAAAAAGTAGTATCACTGCATCCCTTGTTAAAATCATACACGAATCATGTCCAGTGTCATTTTATTGTAATCATAACTCAGAGACCAAGAACGGTAAATGGATTCCCCTTATATAGTGCTTTTCCACTGTGTACGCAGTCCCCACAGTGCTTCACACCGCTAATTTTGGCATTTTGAGGTTCAGTGTCTCACTCAATGACACTTCGACATGCGGACAGGTGGAGATGGGAATCGAACTGGCTTAATTCGGATTGAGAGACGACCGCTCTACCAACCGGCAGGGTTGACCAGCTGGTTTGAACCTCTACTGTGAGATAATAGCACCAAGTCACCACCATGCTGCTCGGATGACCTCCAGATATATTTTGCAATTTTTACATTAAAACGAAAAATGATCCTCAGTAGCAAGGGCTCAGGTTCCACACTGAAGCAGAGGTCATATTGCTGATGTGTTCCCTGATGTGAGGAGCAAGCTTGAATGCCTGTCGGGTTTGTTTTGTTCAAAAAGTGGATTTGCATGAATACTATGACATTTGTATGAAACAGAACTTTGCTCAGTACAGCTGACAAACAAAATGTTCTTGTGTTGGCTTTTTTACTAGACTAAAGCTCACAATCACTTATAAATGCATCAAAGAGGCCAAATGGTGAAAATGTGCTTCACGCAGACGACAGATTAGTGTTGCACTGTTTGTTTGATTGCAAAACACATCTTTGATTCATGTTGTGATCATTCTCTCAAACATTGACATGTACTCCTGTGTCCTCTTCTTTCCACAAATGAAATGAACTACACTAAAATAGGATTTCCATCCAACCTTCTTTTACCCAAAGTCCCAAAATGCAAAACAACATGCAAACATCACACAACATGTTTCCAACTGGAATTGGACACAATATATTTTTGCTGTGGGGCGTCAGCGCGAACCACTACCCGTACTGTGGCTTCTCAACATACACTTCATACGAATTTATTTTATGAAAGCATTGCAACTTTGTTGGTACCAAACAGCAAGTGAAACTTTCATTTTTCTGATGGTTTTTCTCAAGGTCATCGAAGTCAAAGCTGCTCCACCTTGGCTGCTGGCAGATCTGCAGAAAATCACCCCAGTGATATAAGGGGTGGCTTATGTAGAAATTGACAGAGTAAATATGAATGTCTCCAAAATACCCCAACGCCCCTTTGAAGTCAACATCCTCAGAGTCTCATTCCTCGTCAGACAAAAGATCCGCATGAGTGATTTTACTCACTGCCAGCTATTATACTTGCCTCTCTCTCTTTCTTTCTCCATCTCTTTCTCTCTCCAGCAGTGCTTTCTTAAATATGCATGCCCTACATTTCTCCACCACCTTCCAAATTCAAATGGATGTCCCTTGCTCTCTCCTCTCCTATTCTCCTCTGCCTTCCTCCACTACTGCGTCTGCAACTCCGCTTTATTTGTCGCTGACCCAATTTTCAGGTTTGATCCATTCGGTGGTGTTGAGGCAGTCTGCGGAGGAGCGGAATGACAGACAGGCGGCAGAGAGAAAGAAAGACAGACACAAAGCAGCCTCGACTGGCTGGCATCGATGCCTCGGCTGTGCCCATTACTGTGCCCACCCACCCTTTTGCAAGAATGAACCCATCACTCCCCACCTCCTGGTGCCAAACCCAGATACGCTCCTTTGTCTTGACGGCTGCAGACACACACGCTACCCCTCCTGCTCCTTTCACAACACCATTTCACTATTTGGAGGGAAGAGAGAATTGGGAGGCTCAGCCATGGTTTTAACTGCCTCGCTGAAACAAGGTGGGCTGCTACGCACACAGAAAACCACAACTGTGCATCCTCTGCCCTGTGTAACCTACGGCCAGTAGCAGACCCGAGACATTCATCATGTCAGGAAAAAAATGGAGGAAGCTCTCGGGATGGCGATAGTGGAGGGAGCCAATGGAGACTTGGTTTGGCAACTTACCCATTTGTCTGAGTGCATCATGAGTCAATAACTGGATCCACCTTCAGAAAGTGTATTTGGAAATCAAAAATGATTGTTCAATTTTGTGGGACCGAAAACTGTAACACAAGTCGAGTGCTGCAGCTACCTTAGCTGTCTGCCTGGCTGAGTCAAAGCTGCTGCTGCTGCAGCAGATGATGACATCTAAATGTCTTACATAACTACATTACATTGTGCAATCAGGGCAGAGGGGTCTCGGGAATCAGGACACAATTGTTTTATAATACCCAGAGATGATCCATGAGCAAATCTATGGGTTACACAAACAGAGACATAGCGATTTCAATTGGTTCCTCGCACGCCTAAATTGACATTTGGAAACTATACAAACTCTTGCCACATGACAAACTTGATATCACTCTTCGTGTCTGTACTGTAAATAAAAAGCCACTGTTCGCTCTTTCAAGAGATTACTGTACCATGAGTGGAATGTAATATTCCTGTCACTCCATATCTTGACGGGGTTCACGGAAGCTGCAGTTTGCTCAATTTATAGTGAGCTATAGTGCCTACTGATAGGAATGAGCCCCTCCACCTTATCTCTCTACATGTCTGTACTTCCTTCGCATTTCTTAGCCACGCTCTGTCATTTTTTTTATTTTTGGGCCTGCTTCCCACTCTCTCTAGGTCACAGGAGCAGAAGTAGCTGCTGATTCAACATCACAAGTGGAACACTGGTCTCAAACTCGCAGAGATGCACACACATACACACACACAAACAATACGCACGCGTTCATGCACAGGCAACAGACGTGACTATTAAAAGTTTGCCGTAGTCAACTGCTTGAGTAATCCTCTCAGCTCCGGTGTCTGGAAGTAGGCTAAGTGCAAACATTCTCAGACGGTCTAATAGGTGAGGCCATTAATCTACCGTATGTGGCTCATGAACCTCTTACAGGTTGTTCACACCCGACAGGCCTGCACTTGTGATAATAATCCTCGAAATATTTGAATGTAAGATTTAGCACGTTCAAAGCTGGAACATTTCCAGAAGTATTTCAGCTCTGTGAAGGAATGGCCTGCGTCCGCTTGCACCGAAACATGCATCACCCTATCAATGAGGTGGAAAAATTGGGGTTTTGGGAGTTCCATGTCCGGTGTGTTGCACTGAAGACAGTTGGTACACACTGTACAACTATAGCGCTCGTGTGCATGGGTGGCACCAATACAGTGCATGCGGGCCTATGGCAGACAAAGATAAATGCTTATCTTGGTGGACTATTCTTGTTATGCTCCAACTTGCCTGTCCTTTCCAACACAATATCCGTCTTCATGCTTGAGACTAAAATAGTAACCGATACAGACTGACTGTAAAAGATCATTTTTGTACTCTGAAATGTTGAAATTTGAACTTATTCATCAATTAGGTTCCCCCATCTCTTAAGAAATTAAAATGTCCACAGAAAATAATGTCCCAAAAGGTTCATCTTCTCATTCGATGTTATTTATTTTCATGACATTTTGATTCTCACTGAAGGCATCACAACAATGAATGAATACATATGGAATTATATAATAAACGAGAAAGTGTGAAATAACTTGAATTGCGATTTATATTTTATATTCTTCAAAATAGCCACCCGATGCTTTCACTACTGCTTTGCACACTCTTGGCATTCTCTGGGGGAGCTTCATGAGGTCGTCATTGGAAATGGTTTTCTAAGTCTTGAAGGAGTTTCAGATATGCTGAGAACTTGTTGGCCCTTCTGCCCTCAGTCCGCGGTCCATCTCATCTCAAAGCATCTGGATTTGGTTTCGGTCAGGTAACTGTGGAGGCCAGGTCATCTGGCGGCACTCCCTCAAATAGCCCTCACACAGCCTGGAGGTGTGTTTGGGGTCGTTGTTCTGTTGAAAAATAAACAATGGTCCAACTCAACGTAAACCGGATGGGACGTCATGTCGCTGCAGGATGCGGTGGCAGCCATGTGGCTCAGTGTGCCTTCGATTCTGAATACATCCCCAAAGCAAAACACCCATATACCATCACACCTCCTCCTTGCTTCACGGTGGGAAACATCCATATAGAAACCATCCAGTCACCTTTTCTGCGTCACAAAAAACCAGTGGGTGGAACCAACAACCTCAACTTTGGACTCGTCAGACCAAAGCACAGATTTCCACTGGTCGAATGTCCATTCCTTGTGTTTTTTGGGGCAAACAAATCTATCCTGCTTGTTCTTTCTTCTTCTTTAGTCATGGTTTCCTAGTAGCTATTTGACCATAAAGGCCAGATTTGCATAGTCTCCTCTTAACAGTTCTGTCAACTTGCAATTTTCTGAGACTGGGACTCGCGTCAAAAGGTGAATTCTCCACTGCGCACGGCTCACCTTTCCACTGTGTAGACACTGGTACACCTCAGTACTCTTAAAGTTTATCATAGCTGCTCCGTGAGCCGCTGATGACAGGATGAAGATGTCACCGGAAGTTACCACAGTCCTTTCTCATGTCGTCCTCTCAGGCCAAAATTAAAGAAGAATGAGGCAACATGACGCCTCGTCCGATCATCCCAGCTCAATTTTCATGTGTTCCCACTTTAATATCCTGGTAGCAGTGTTGTTTGTTATGTTTTATGGCAGTTTTATAGATGAGATAAAAACACTAGGCTGCTGTCCACCACAATGTAATTTTCGGTAACCAGACATGCTTAAGAAAAAATGCGGAACAACAAAGAATTGAAAGTGGGCGGAGCGTGATTAGGACAATAGGCCACGAATCCCAACCACTGTGCTTTTACAACAAAAATTACGATAATTTCCTTATCATATTTGTCCCAATGTGACAATTTTGCAGGTTCTGTTTGGCGTCCTATTGCAAAATCAATAAAAATCAATAAATTGTATCTTAGTTCAATAGGAAAAAACTCCGCCAGAGACATTTTCACTGTTCTCGAGAAGGAAGCTCCAGTGTGTAACGCCAGAGCTGCTAGGTCTCGCAAATCACATGTTTCATTTCTGCATCTGTTACAATGCTTCAAATCATGCCAATAAAAACAAAACAGTCCTAATAAATGAATGTACCTGCATGAGTACATGAAAAATAGTCGGATAGATCCCAGAAGAGCAGAGTAGAGGTTTAACAGACCGCATTCAAATTCAGTCTGAGAGACTCTGAAAAACAGGAATGACGCTGTTGCCTGCCGGCGCAAAGAGACTAATCTTGAAATCTTGCACAATCAGAACATTGAAGCTGTAAACCTTTCAGGTGAGGGCGATTCTGAAACACACATGGCAATAAATCAGCCCTTTTGTCTTTCAGGCTGCCTCCCTGCAGCTTTTTATGGCCCATCGGTGATGTCACTTTATACATTTGCAACAATGTCTGCACATTTGTTGCAGCGGTTAGTAGCAGCACATGACAAGGGTTGCATAAGGACATTGCTTTTTAGATTTCCATCAATCATATGACCTTTGAGATGGAGGCTGAGATAGTGGCAAGAGCAATGCAATTTGAACAAGACTTTGATACGTCCTTGTTTGTCGAAAGCATGACTGACGCAAAAGCGCAGATTGTTTTGGCTTTTTTTTTTTTTTTTTTTAAACCGAACCGGAGAGGACATAAATGAAGTGGGTGGGACAGAGTTATTAAAGTCAGACTGGATCTTGGAACTGAAAGTATCACTCACCGAAGATCTCCCCATTCTTGGCATACTCCGTGACTAAGTAGAGCATGTTCTTCGTCTCCATCACCTGAGAGAAGGAGAAGAAGAAAAAGAATGGGGCCGAGGGAGGAGAAAAGAGTGGGAGAGTGAATATACATAGAAGACCACTTTCAGAAGCAATGGCATGAGGCAATCTACAGGAGCATCTCAAAAACAGAATATAATTGAAAACTTAATAGTTTTGCCAGTTAATGTTATACTCATTGCATACTAAACAACTGAACTACAAAGTTAGAGGCATTTTTAAAATGCTAATAGTGATATAACTAGGGTCTACTATTGAAAAGACATTGGAAAAACCTCATATCTCATAATTATAATACATTTTCATGGCTTGTAGGCTAAAAATATAAATTTTATATATATATATATATATATATATATATATATATATATGAATTTGTGCAATAAAGCTAAACAGCATTGCCACCTTGGTGATCTAAATAATGAAAAAAATGAAGTGTTCCAATGTAGTCTTTTTTTTTTTTTTTAGATGCACCTTTAGATCGTCAGGCTCCTGTAACAAGAGAGTATTAGTCCAAAGAAGATGGACCTATAATAAGAAATACAAATACCAAAATATAGCAGAGTTGTTCAGGCTGGCTCTACACTTAAACTGCCGTCTGGCATCCACAAAAACAAAAAAGTATGAATGGAACAGTGTCTAAATATTGCATCCATGTAAGAGAATGGAGGTGGACGGTTGGTGTTGCCGAGTATATCTGAATGGCACTTAAAGCCTCTCGGTCCTCACACTGTGCTGACTTGTGGAGGCGGTGGGGAACGGATTTAGAAACAGAAACGCTCTGGAGATGAATAGTTTTAAATGCGGAGGGGAGAATCAGATGGCGAGAGGAGGATGAATCAGACACAGTGAGCCAGACATTCACACTAGAAATCCCACGCTCATTGTTTATGATCAATTTTCCATCTGTTGCAATGAACGATTCATGTATTTAGGAAATAAAAGACTTTTTTGTTGTTGTTGTTGTTGATAGGCCTGGTTGTGTAACAAACACAATTTGTCCTCTCTGATTTCCACGAATTTAATAATTAACCTCAGGTAATTACTGAGGTTAATTATTAACTTTTCTGATGCATCCAATATACTTTCTTGCTTTGTTAAAAACGTGTCTTTTTTCTTTTAAGGTTCAAGGCTACATTTGGGCAAAAAAAGATTAATTTTGGCAAAACAAAGATTCATTTTGACAGTGACAAGTCGTAGTGGACATTATACACATATTTTAGACTGCTTTTTATTCTTTTTGATGTCATAAACCGTCTATAATAAATCATTCCAAATACAGATGTGAAATCAGGTTAATGGCAACAGGATTGAAATGCAAAGGTTAAGATGACGTCTTCTTTGGTTTCTTTGATATCAAACAATAAAAAGATCTGTGGAAGCTTGGTGCCACTAAACATTTTTAAAGTCTTCATGGTAAACACTTGGAATATAAATTGTTCAATACAATTCCAGTTCTTTATCTGTTAAGACAGTTCATCCACAAATACTTTGAAGCTATTTCCCTTCACATCAGGTCTGTAATTTTAACATATTACAGTCATGTTATGAAGACCATGTAAAACACTATAAGCGAATGGGCTGAAAAGATGAGGGAATAAATATGAACACAATCACTTCAAACTACCAGAGCTATGGAAAGAGACTGAATGACAGCTTTTTTTTTTTAATAGATAAGGGTGTCAACATAGATTTAAGTTTTTTCTCTTCCTCCTCTTGCTTTCAAAATGCATTTCATGTTTGGAAATTATACTTTGACTAATGTTGACTGTAAACATTGAAGAGGAAGTGTTATGGGCTTTTTTCAGTCTGGAGTAAGCTTCAAGTACGATAATGTGCTATAGTGGTTCTCCACAGATACTGCTCTGGGCTACCTATTATTCTTGGAAGTCCCAGGAACTCCAACTGCAGATATTCTCATACAATCGCAGCTATAGAGCATGACGGTTGAGGGTGGGAAACATTTGTACAAAGTCAAGAGGAAGAACAAGATGTCCAAGTGACATTTACACATCCCCACACTCTCCCTGAGACAGAAGTGTACAGTCTGTGTATAGTCTGCAGGTCAACATTTCATGCTTCATAACTTCAATCGAGTAATTTCTTACACACATACTGTGACTAAGAGAATTCTATTTCACGAGTGTTGTATAACCATTCAAATAACAAATATGGTTTATTGTGAAGAGAGGAAGTTACAGAAAATGACCAACGTACATAAATAAAAACGAAAACTCAATTTTGCAAACATGACGCAAGAAGGAAATGTCAAGACAATAACTGAGATTGTACAACAATAAACTTTAAAGTATCTCGCACAAGCAGTTAAACACTGGACTTTGGCAATAAAAAAAAAAAAAAGTGATAATAGAAGTTTAAGTAGAAGACATTTAGGTAGATACCAACTTATAAAAAAAGAAGATACCAACTACAAATGCATGTATATATATATATATATATAAAATATGACACAACTCTGACATACTAAGCGTGGGTGCCTCTGCTGAATCAACATGGATGACCCTGATTATCCGCTTACATCAGCTGACAGGCAGCTGGAACTTCCTCTAGTAGCCTGAAACACAACATGAAGGCTACACGGACACAAAGCTGGAGACTTACAAATGTCACACACACTTTTAAAATGCAATTTGACATTTTTGACTCCTTCACTGACTCTTAAATGACACTTCACTCATATTCCACATAGTCATTTCCACTGTATTCTAATTTTACATTAATATTCACAATGATATAGATTGTATATCATAAGAAATGTTCACGCCTTCATTTGGTTCAGTTTGCGTTATGAGTGGAACAAACCGCCTGGAAAACACCACGCAATTACAACAGCCGCTCATTTGGGGGCGCTTCTCCCCAAAAAACACTGACGACAGAAGATGTAAAAGAAGAAACGCAGCTCAATGATTGGTCCAGACCGATAACGGAAGTCCCGCCAGTGGTGGCGAGGCTAATACACTCGTGGCTCATGGGGAGCCACAAACAACCACAATATTTAGTCTTCAGACTAGACAATCAAGCTAGCCTTTCTCACTACTCCACGTCTGCCCGCGAGATATTACTGAACTTTATTCTTTCCGTGTTTGCTTCTTCCGATTCAATAGCTTTGTTTGTTTAATACCCAAAATGCATTGCATTCTACGTCAGGGGTAGGTAATTCTGGTCCTCGAGGGCCGCAGTCCTGCGCGGTTTCAGGTTGTCCTCATATCAACACAGCTAAGCAATTAGTGGCTCGTTATCAAGCTTTCTGCAGAGCCTCATCGTGAGAGCTCAGGTGTGTTTGAGCAGGGAAATATCAAAAACATGCAGGACTGCGGCCCTCGAGGACTGGAATTGCCAACCCTACGTCATGTCCTCTCACTCCGCCCGCTGGAAAGTCCACTTGCATGAGAAGTGAGACTGACGTTGTAAAAGGGGGCCAGAGACCGCTTGTTAGATCTGGATTAGAGCTCATGAAATCTGGGCTTTCCCTTTAAGTCCCTGAAGAGAAATCTGGTTCAGATCAAACAAATGATGCGCCCTAAATATAACTAATAGCTGAGGATTGAACAGGTTTGAGGAATGAATTTAATAGTGGAGCCACACAACACGCGACAAACTAGAGTGAGTTTCAAAGTTGGTTAGTCTGTATCTTGATATATCTTCATTAGCTCAGCTTTCCTCTGGGCCACAGGGCCAACCCAAGTTATGAGGCTGGAAAGGAAATCGCTAATTGACCAGAGCTGATTGGATGGATAGGCCGTTGGAAATAATGATACGCACCAAAATACCACAGCAGAAATCTGGAATGATGCAACTTGGTTGTGTAATGATATTGAACGCCCGTTTGCTTTCCCTCGACAAAGTAAAAGGACAAAAAGGCTTATATAATACAAGAACATCGTCAGAAACCTTGATTTTCCTGGGTGACATCACAGTGATGGACGGAAGGCCAAGCCAGGCTCTTTTTAACACATAATGCTAATGAGCATCGGCCACAGCAAATCCTTTTATTTGTACACTTTGTTGAGTCTTGAAAAATGTATGTGAATGTCCTTTATACACCTGGACAAGCATCCACCTACTGTAAAGGTGTCAAGGTCACATAAGGGAATTGACATTTCCGGGATTTATTTCTATAACACTTCATACTGCACATCACTGCATCAGCAGGCAGCACGATCACTTCATATCCAACATTTCCGGCTTTTCACTTTTTTGCGAGCCAGATGACTCTCCTAGGTGAAGCTGGCCACTGGCTGGGCCGAGTGAAATCATTTCAAAGCTCAACTGAGGCAAATGGGCAAAAATTACATTCAACATTGGGAGGGCTTCGAGTCGACAAAACAATCAAACTGTAATTGGTGGCGATCCATAGCTCAGGATGGGGATGAAGCCATTTTTTTTTTGCATCAATAAGCATCAGAAAGATACAAAATGTAATTTTATTGTTGCTAAATAAAAAGGCAAGAAATATTAGCAGTATCAAATTGACTTTAACTTATATATGAACTCGAATAACAATAGTGATGGCTGCTATGCAACTTAGGATTCAGGGTCTTGCCCAAAGACTCTTCGACACATGGACAGGGGGAGATTAGAGACTCAACCACCAAACTTGGGATAGCAAGGCAACTTGTTCTATCCACTGACCCACAGCTACTTGAAATGCAGAGCCGATACTCTCAAGTCCAATGATCCCAATTTGATATCAGATGCACTTAATTGCCTTAAGAGCCATCGTGATGAAGATTGAGGTCAAATCACTTCAATTTTTGAGCTCTTTGGCTTTGTTTTTAAAGCTGGATTAAAAAAACAAAACCCTACAAAGTTTACGTTTTTGTAGAGTTCCGCCACATTGTAAATTGTGTCCTCTTCAATGTTTTTGTCCTAAATTTTACCTATGTATATTTTTCTGTTTTTGATGTTCTGGAAAATACCTTTACTTTCTTGACATACATATTTAATCTAAGCTCAGACAGAAAGCCATGATACATCATGCGCTTTTGGTTAGGACAGAGAGTTTGTTTTAAAAGACAGTTGGTGTAATCAGTGGAGATTATGGATTATTGATAACGGCAATTTTTTTTTTTTTTCATTTTTCTGCGAGACAAGAAATGGAACTATTGTGGTAGACAATCCTGGTGCAGTTGAAGTGAGTTTAGCCATTATTACTTTAGTTCCATCTGTGCTTGCCTCTTGTGGAATGTCAGATTACTTTGTATGAGGAAAGGCTGTGGGAATAAGAAAGGATCACTATTCACAGTACACCTTTTAAATGACTTATTGTGTGCCTGCCAACTGTGTCTAGAGGACACATTTGTGTTTATTCTTACGGAACAACCAAATTATAATTTACTGATGCTGTACTGAAGTTGACCTTGACTGCAGACAATTCAAACACACATGAAAGAGAAATGTTTAAACCAGAAATATCAACACTGCACTTGAGCCTACATATTTTTGAGTGTCTGCCTCCACATGTCTAAAGCAAACTGTGTAAACAAATGTCAAAACCACTGCTTGTGCTATGAAATTACCAATGGTAGCTTTTCAGTCATTGTGCAAAATAAACTAGACAGACTCACGTCTTTAAATATAATTGAAGGTTTGAAACAAAAATGGCCCAAATTAGGGTTGCACTATATACTCCAAACCTATGATCATTGTGATATCGGCATTCACATAATATATAATGCAATGAACTAACTGAACTTCAATAAATATTTTCGTCACAATAATAAGTATTTTCAGATGCACTATGCATTCATTTACTGAAAGTCAATGTATTTGGCCAATCAGGTTGATGCCTTACTGACCTAGATTATAGCGTGTACCTGATGGCAACAGTCCACAAATCAAACGCAGAAAATCAGGAGCGAAGAGAGAGACCAGAAAGCTCATGGCAGTGGCTTTAAAACCCCAATCTCCCTTAGCATCTCGTGTCAACAAAATAGATGTAGACTGGACTCCCATGCCCCATTTATAATCTGCCAGGGGGTGTTAGACCTTGGTTCCATTTCATGGACATAATCTGCCTTGTTCCTTCTGATACTGAGGTTCAACTATTGGTGGCAATCTCATTTCCAATACCCTGGCAAAGACTTGCAGGGAGGCTGAGAAATGTGATAATCTGATAGTTGGAACACACTACCTGGTCCTCTTTTTGGAAAATAGGGAGCATTCCTATTCGCCTATCCAACAGCACAGTATCAAAAGGTCCATGTCTAATCCCATCCTTGGGTTCCATGGCTTCAGTAAACCCTCAAAGTGCTACCTACTGCTTCCAACAAGATCCTTCTGCCTGGTGAAAGGTCGTCCTCTCTTGCTGAATAGATATTGAGCAAGACTCCTTTGACCACTCCTGAGTCGCAGGACGACGCCCCAGAACCTTAGTGAGGGCAACTGAACGTACGCTTCCATCTCCAGCAACCAGGTCCAAAAAGCCTAATTTTTCAGATCAACTGGACCACTGGTGTCCACCGTGTCTCGAGATACCAGCAAGCCTGTGGCACAATGGAAGCCTTTATCAGGGTCCACTCAGTCGCTATGTCTCCAACCTCAAAAGTTGCCTACGCCACAAAAGTACTTTAGTTAAGCTTGCTAGCTATGCTATAGTAAATGCGTGATAATAAATGGTTTACGCAAACAATGATTTTCACAGCTTTAGCAATCTCGACAGACTTGACATGATCAGTCACATGCACCCATGCACACACAAACGGCAACATGCCAGGTGCTTTAATACCAAAGACAAACACTTGGGGATTTTTGCCTTGCTCAGTTACACTGAGAAAAATAGTCACTGTGCGATGGGGTATTGAACCACCGATTTTGGGATTGAAAAACAAACTGGGCTGCTTACTGAGCCACATGCGCCAATGTTAAATACTCTTTCAAGCTCGCAACAACGGCTGATGCATATTAAGCATAGGACGATATACAATGGCCTGAACTACATTTTCCAATACTATATAAAATCAATAAAATAAACTTGATATAAATTCATATCTGTTATGAAATCGTGGGTCATCACTTCTGCCAGAGCAACAACAAAGCACTTATTGAATTACTTTGTAGCAAAACTAAATGCTCTATGTATATAATGACAATAACAAAATATTAATAAAAGATGCAGCAGAGAGCACATGCAAGCACATGCAGAGAAGCAAACAGTTCAGAGAGTTTGTCAGTCATTAACTATGTTCTCATATCTTTAACTATCCAGTGCTGGCAGTTTCTGCTAGGCAGCAGTTGTTTGCCAATGCATTAGAAAACGACCTGAATTGGCTTCGACACCCCGAGTGCTGAAGGAACTGGAACAACAACAAACAGTGATGAATTCTGCGACACGAAACTCCTTTATGCAAACGGAAGCTCTCTTCCCGACTTACACATCAGTCCTACCTCTGCCCTCTCAGAGACCAGCTTTGATCAGGGGGCCAGTTTTGCACAAAGATAAACTTTGACTACGGTTTAGACAACAGTCGAACATGAGATGGACATATACCGACTGCAAGAGGCTTTCTGGTTTCCATCTTAAAACAAGTTCTGAAGAGACAGCACCTGCCTCCTGTGCACCTTTCTTCAGTTGAGGTTATTTTATTGACTTTATTCTTTTTAAGATATTATCTAATCTGTACATTATCTATACATGATCAAAAATCCCTCTATTTAACCAGCTTATTAATTGTTAACCTGAAGTGAAAAAAAAAATAGCAGGAGCAGTGAGCTGCCACAGTGCAGCACTGAAGGAGATTTGTCAGCCTTGCTCAGGGGCCGGCAGCTGTGTTAATGAGGGTAAGAACAAATCGTAACGGACCCTTTCTCCATCGGCATTTGTTTTCCTCTTACAGTTCCGGCATTCAAACCAGCAACCCTCAGGTCAAAAGGGTGCTTATATAACATTTGGGCCAGATAGGAAGTAATTTTTATCATTCCCTTGCATCTATGTCAGTGAATCACAAAGCATTTCATCGCCTGTGGATTTGTGAAAAATGATATAATCAAAAACCTGCCCACATGCTACTTGGTCCTCAAGAGAGAACTAGTTACAGTTCAAGTAGCATTAAAAAAAAAAAAAAAAAAATGCAACAAATCCCGCATGATTTTTAAAATAGCATGTTTGATTGGAAAACTACACTCCGGTGGTCATATCAGATTATTACAATTCTGGTTTTTTTTTTCAATCACACTATAACACGATACAAAAAATATATTTGGTTAAACAATTAGTGCTTCATTCACATAAAATTTTAATTAACTGAGGAAGTGCCAATTATCAGTTATGGAGAAAATGCGTTTAAAAAAATATTTGATAAATAAATGCAAGAACCCTCAATGAAAACCTTATAAACAAACCGGCTTGTATTTAAAGTCGTCACTAGAATTCAATTGTGTTAAAAAGTCAAAGTGGATGTGATTGTAATTGTTACAAAAATACCTGAGCATGTAAATGATAGAAAACACACTTGAAGCATCGAATATACAGTGACATTCTTCCAAGCTATTCAATGTATTGTTTGGGGGGGGGGGGGGGGGGGGGTCACACTAAGGAATGATTAGGTATTGGGATAGGAAAAGTCACATGCAAGCACTCATAACATAACTCTGCGATGAAAGGGACTGAAATACACAAACACTGATGACAAAGGAAGAACAAAAACATATTGAACCATTTACCTCTGCAGCATTTCAACATAGAACAACAACAAGTGCAGATATTCCTGCTTGAAACTGATATGAAGCACACGCGAGACCAGATTCAATCACACAGCGGTTAAATGAATAAAAGAGGAGAGAGGAAAGCAATGTCTCAGAAAAGGTGAGGGTTCATTTTGTTCACATCTTGGTTGCAGAAGATGCCATCCCACTGTGTGAGGCAGGCACTAAACCTAGACACTGACCTGGTAGAGCTTAATGATGTGAGGGTGGTCCAGCATTTTCATGATCTGAACTTCTCTGTAGATCTTCTCCAGGTTGACCGCATCCAGTTGGGTCTTGTCGATGATCTTAATGGCCACCTGCATGACAAACCAAGCATCAAAAATACAAGTGTAAACAGTCGGTTTCGTAATAACATACAATACAGTCGTTTGGAGGGCTCATTAGACTCGATGGGCAATAACAAAACCCTTCCCTCAGCCACACAAATGTTGAAAAACACAGCAATTGTATCCCCTTGGAGCAGTGGGATCCTTTCTAGTGGTTATTCCAGACACAAGATAAATACTTTTAAGACAACCTCTGCTGAAACCTTCATAAACAGTCTTCCAATCCGAGCCATGATGAGACATCACATGAAAGTCCAGCAGAATCAAACACATGCCTTACTGGAACACCTGCAAGGGTATGAACGTGTGTGAACTAAACGCTCAAAAACCCCCAACAAGCCTCAACTTTTTTTGATTAATGGTGTCCAGCAAGGCAACGAGACAATATTAACATCTCTCCTTAAGACCGTCTCATAAACAACATAATATCAGTGTGAGCTGAAGTGTTCCAAGCATCTGTGAGCCAAGCTGGAGGAGTAAACAACGGGAGACCTGGCTTCTCAGAAATCACACCACTGTTAGATGATGCAAACAAACTGGCATAAAACACTGCTGTGTTAAACACAATACTTCTTCATTAAGGCACTGGCGAGCTGAAAATACTCATTTAATAACTGACAATAAAAAAAAAAGTAGGAAAGTGAACTAATTTGATATTCTATCGTTTCAACCATTTTTAGCCAAAAAATGACAAAAGGCTAAGGCTCCTGCTTGATAACATGAGAATATTTGCCAACACAAATCTTATTGCATTTTGGGCTCATCAAAACAGGGAGAGTGGATAGGTACTGCAAAACTTTGAATATCATCAAAAAGTTGATTGCCAGTTAAATCTACACATACCACACAAATTAAGCAATTGGGAATTTGTAAGTTTTTAAGAACAATGCCTGAAAGTAGCTTATGTTGTAAAATAAGCTCAGATTTTGAGAAAATGTTTGAATTTCATGATTATTAAGCTGAAAAAGACACTGCAAACTTTAAATATTTTTAGTTTATGTGGGATAAATCTAAAATACGTGAAATTTGCAGTGTTTATAAATTATAGGACGAAAATTAACAATAATGTGGGCTGAGGCGGCAGCTCTCCATGAAATAATAAAGCAGAATAGAAACAGGTTAGTTTTACTTTTGCATCCATGCAATTGAGGCATTATCTCATGCTCGTATCCCACTGAACCATGGTTTATAACACAGTCTGACGTAGGATTTTGCTCCGGAATCTTATCGCAGTCATTCTAGTCTCGATTCTGGCCATCAGATAAACAACACATTAACTCTGTTCAAGTTGCTAAATATTCTACTGTAGGAAACTGTAGTCTCACGGACTGGATATCCTGCTGCGTTGGTCGCTGAGGCAACAGCATGTTGCAGTAACGTTTTCAACGTTTTCTGCTCAATGACCCTGCATTTTTTTGTGTTTACACACTGGCTGTGGACTATGTCAGTGCAACGGTGACACCGAGATAAGTAGCGGGCCTGCAGTTTTCTACAGTAATGTGACTTAAGGTTCAGTTCACTGATACAGAAGTCGGTCACCTATTTTGAGCCACCTCTGGGATGTTTGCAGTTAGCGCTTACAGATGAGCAGAAATTAGTGTTTTGAAAGGTTTAACATTCTCCTTTATTATCCCTTTCGCCACAGTACAGACAGCTGTACGAATTTGGTATTTAATCCTGTGAAGAAATCCAAATCTTTTAATAGCACTCCAGCTACAATGAGATACCTCGAGGGCATTCATTTTACATTTTCTGGTGCAGTAACCGACTACAGCAAGATGGTAAAACTCATAGTAGTTTAGGGCCCACATACAGCACAATTTGTTTTGGAGAGGACTGGACCAGTAACATTATAGCAAAAATAACCTCCAAACAATAACACCTGAAATGTTTTAGTGTGAAGAGGTACAAGTATGACATGAGGACAAAGTCCACATTGATTAAATCCTAAACAAGTTGATTAACTTAAAGAAAAAGATGTCAAATTTGACTAACATTCAATTTTCAACAATTGCTCTTGTGCAAGTTACAGAGCAGAAACAAAATAATCCACAAAATAATCCTGGCTTTTATATTTTGGTTGCAGCCAAAGCATAAATACTTTGTCCTTTACCGCTCTTTCCAAACCTCTTGAGAGATCCAATATCACAGCTGTCACTTGGTTTCTCTTCAGTCCAGTCCGACACTTACCAGGGCACATGTTTTCTGCTGCCTTTAACCTGCAGGTTTCTAGAGATTTATCATCACGGTATGGCTTTGATGCAGGTATCTCCAAGTTACTACCCTTCACTGCTACACCAGTGGGCTCTGGGCTTGGGACAGAGAGCTGTGTTTTGTCTGCTACTCTCACTAAAACACTCTGATCCCGACTGAATGAGGAATCAGGAATTCAAGTCAATATCGTCTTCGTAGTCTTTATTCTTTGCAAGGTCATGCCAGGGACTAGAAAAGATTGCCTTGATGCACGGTGGGTGGGAGGTTTTTATAGCCTCCCATCCATGTTTTACACTCCTGAACAACATTCGACATTGCGCAAGCAACAACGCCAAATACACATAGATAGTGTAAAAGTTTTTGACTCCTGTGACGCGGGGTCACTTGAGGACAACAAAGGGGGATTTTAGTCGATACACAAAGTAATGAAAGCAGAAGGGCAGGACAATGCTCTAATCAGACTGTAACTCCCTGCTGAGAAGACAGACAGGACCAAATGGGAATGGGCCGGCAGTGTGTAAACCCACAAGCTGCAGTGTGTACATAACGGGATGAATGGGTCAGTATAACATGCAGGCTCCAAGGATAGAAAAAAGTAGGCTAAGCACACAGAGATACACCTGTCTGGGAATATGCACACCAGCACATCAGACCTGCTGTTTCATGTGTCATCTGACTCAGGTTTTGTTCGCGCAAGACAATCCAGGGTAACATTTCTTCCGTCGGGACAAATTTCCAAAGCGGGTGGCATCAAATTCATGTTGGTCGGCAGCCTTTCCAGCCTACCTTGGGCACTGTGACAAACAGCCTGGCTCTGACCAGAAGTCGGCCTGAGCCAAGCACCTGCAGCAGCCCTGAGTGACCTCTACCAACACCAGTAGCCAGAGAGTGATCAACAGCACGCGTGACCACAGTGACTGAGGCTGGCGTCGTGGCTCACACCCTCACCTGGTTTATGATTAAAAAGTGTATAATATTCCCAGTGCAAATCCTGGGATTGGGGACATTTCTGTATGGAGATTGCATGCACCCCGTGTGTGTGCATGAGTTTCCTCAAAGTATAATAATCTCCTCCCACAGTCCTAAAACCAGAAGTGTGAATACGTTTGTCTCTCTGTTCTGGCCCTGCGATGGGCTGTCGACCCCGTCGGGGTGTAACCTGCCTTTCACCTGTTGTCAGCTGTGAACTGCTCCAGCACTCCCTGAACCTTGAGATTAAAAAAAAACACCACACAGTTAAGAAGATGGATGGAACACGACTGAGCGGGTACTGCAACCACTCAGTGAAATCACCTGGTGTAGTGTTTGCCTGAAATTAAAACCTGCGTTCACATGGCTGTTGGCGTTCTACGGTTGCAGATTACCTGGCTAGACTATTGCCGCGTCACTTCACGGGCTTCAATAACCAGATTAACACGATAAGAGCCTTAAGAGCCACTTTCTTGCTTTGCAGTTCGTTAAACGTACCAACGCTATTGTCTGGTTGTACTCAATTTTTTTTTTCTCACATACAATGACAAAGTATTAAACACACAAAAGATAAAAGATTTAAGTGGGAAGCCATATGAGCACAACTCTCCAGGCCCTTGTCTGACAAAAGAGCTTCTTCATCAGTAGACTGAACGCTCATCACAGTAAAATGCTTGTGTCTGTACCATTACAATACAATGTCACGGCACTCCGTGGTACTGGCCGAATAAAGAGCCTTCTGCATGAAGCTGATGTAAAACTACAACAAAACTCAGTCAGCTCCAAACACCATGATCCCTCGGTGCTCATGCACCATCGCCTGAGAGCGTGCAGTGTTTGTAATACCAAACCCACTCCGAGCCAAGCAAAGACCCCCAGAGCAGGGTCAGAGAATTTCTTGTCTGCATGCATGCGTGCAGAACGCTGTGCTTTCCAATTACAGATCCCTGGCTGGACATATACATGCTCTGTGCTCGCAAAGCTCTGGGCACTGCTGGGACAAGAAAAACGACTAAATCACATCATTATTCAAATTACATAATGGGACCACCGACCCATGCTGCATGCCCCAGATAGAGCAAGTGGGAATGTCGACAGCAGACAGACTGGAGAGGTGGCACACTGCGTGGTGGCACCGTCTGGGTCATCCTCGCCTCAGAGTGGCGTGCAGGTGGAAGGATGCCGGCTTGGCGTAAAAAAAAGAAATGCATGCACGTTTACAGTTTGTGTTTCCCAGCAGCACCCGTGGTCGGAGCCGTTTTACTGGCAGTGATGCGCGGGGAGGAGGTGGGGTGGACGTGCACACAGCCGCTGCTCTCCTGTACCTGTGCAGGATCTCAAACACACCAGCTGTTACTCGCCTCGCGCTTTACGAGCGAGGCAAGTGTCCCCTATCCCCGGACACCCCCCCCCCCCCCCCACCACCACCACATCGAAACTTTCTCCCCGTGCATGGTGTGGAGAGCAGTCCTGTGGCCCCCGCCACCCTCCCCGACTCCCCCTGTGCATGTCTGGGGTGTCAACTAGTGCATAAAAAGTTATGTAACTCCAGCTGAAACAGTAGCCCAAGTTAGCTCGGCGGCTAACTCGTTTCCCCGGACACACTCACCTCGGTCTTGGTTATGCGGTGTCGGGCCAGTTTCACGACAGCGAAATTGCCCTTTCCTAAAGTGCGCTCGATGTCGTAGAAGCCCACTCGGACGGGACCCCGGATCTGCGGCTTTTGGACACTGTCAGCCATGACCATGCTGTTCTAAATGGGACTGTTTGTGTGGAGAGAGGAGTCGGAGAGGCAGCCAGACGAGCCGAGAGGAGGAGGAGGAGGTGGTGGTAGAGGAGGAGGGGGGGGACACACGAGGGGCTCGCACGGGCTTTGCCTGAGCAGCTACAGATAAAGACGAAAGGAAAACAAACCGCCCGCCGCTCCCGCTGCCGCCGCCGCCGCTCGAAGCGTGTCCATTAAATATAGACAAAGTTGATTTCTGCGTCGCCCTGCCAGCCCGAAACGCTAAAATGTGGCGACACTCTCCCGGTTCAGTGCGGCGATTCGAAGCAGGCCATTTGCTGAAGCCCGACGGTGGAGGTGGTAGTGGTGGTGGGGGGGCTGTGACGCCACGCTATCCGGCACAATGGAGCTCTAATATTTCAGCTCGGCGGTGCCTCTATCAGCCACAGAGCACACGAGTTGACTTGCAAAGAGGCATCATGTTCTCTGGTTGACGTGTATTGACGTCAAAGCCATAGGGGTATTTGTACAGGGGGCGGGGCCACGGAGCCGCTCCACACTTCAGTGCCAATTGGTTGCCAGGACAACCAGACCCACCTCTTACGTCAACCGGTAAAATTGCTATTCTGAAATCTGTTTGCTCGCCTGCTCTCCTTGATTGCACGCATAGGTAACTTTGAAGTTTCTGTCCTGCAGGTGTTTCTGGAGATTCTGTCGGCGGCGGAGGAGAAGAGAATAGAGCCTCAAACCGCTGCTTTTACCTGTCAGAACATCAGGAGGGCCAGACACCCACCCCCTTATCTAATTAAAAAACAACAACAACAAAATGCATGAATTAAAATGCAATAATATGCAATGCAATAATAGAATAGTGAAGAGTAAGACAATACTTAATGTTATTGTTTTAGAAAATGTTTATCAGCTCTGGCTGGCAGTTCAAAATGAGGTTTTAATAGAGGATACATTTGTATTTGCACACACAGTTTTAAAACATCTTGGATAACTAAGCACATCTTCTGTAGCTGCAATTCAGCTCAGATTCCTCTGCCTCTATATGTAAACCCACAGGGACCTGATTACGTCAAGGGTACTATAGAGGCCCCACTATCACTTCCAGGGCCCCCTGTTCTTTTGTAGGCTGAAGGTATCTCTCAATAAACACTGGCTGTATGTTTGGGATTGTTGTTTCCCTGCAGAATAAATATTGCTTGGTGGATAAATGGCAACACGTAAACTTTACAGTGCCGTGCCAAATCATCTACACAATAACAGATGAATTGTGCAAACAGTGATATTTGTATTACATAAAGATTATTAAAGATGATCTATTTTTAAAGCTATGGAAATGTATGGACAGAAGCATTCATTGTGCTCTATTGACACCACCCCCGTAAAAAAGAAAGCAATATTGAAGATTTGAAGCTGTTTCAAGAAAAAAATATTTTATTGCACTGTATAGTACTGTATTGCACTTAGTAACCCTAGGTAATATGATCTACAGTGAAATGTAAAGGGTGTATCAAATCTTAACATTACATAATGCAAAATGCAGACCTTCATGTCAAACCAGACATTTTACCAGCCACAGCCACTTCAGTCAGCTTCATGACAACGCCATCTTTTGGCCAAAGTAGATCATTGAAGCAAGATCCACGTTTTCTGCGGTGCTCTTCTTAGAACTGTAATTACACTGAGTGATTAGATTCACACCTGTTTAATGTTATACATATACCACCCGTGCAAATGCCAGCCAAATGAAAAGCCAAATCATTATTAAGATGGAAGCTCATCCGAAATGTGTTGAACCCCCCCCACCACCACCACCAAAAAATACCCCATCTAAATTGGATCTAGCCCACATTTACACCCAGCAGTGGGTTTTCTTATGTCTTGTGAAGCAACAGTCTCACAGAGAGGAGAGCAGATTGCTAAACAGGCAGGCAGAGCACTGCTGCGAAGGCCTCTGCTGTCACGCATGGACTTCCTGAATGTAAGAGTTCCAGATGTGCTTTTGGCATTTCCTGTCGAACATTCTCCAAGAACACACTCAGCCTCTCCTCACTGGGCTTGCTACATCTTTCCGAGACACCAGCCCAACTGCTCACTCAGGACACGCTCAGAAATAACTCAGGGATTTGCAAGCAGGTTTGGAAGTTCAGTGTTTTTTTGTTGTTGTTTTTTAAATTCTTTTTACAAGAAAATCACAGTTTTTGCAGTTGAGTCCACAGTGACCTTATCTAACAGGGTTACAATCTAAAAGGCTGTCAGGCCAGAGGGAGGGTTGAGCTGCCCACATAGGCAGGTGGAGTCAGGAAAGCTCCTGGCTTTGTAATTTTACTTCAGTCAGCAGAGTTCTGTCATCAGTGTTTCCGCGTGAACCGTCCTGTTCTCTGACATCAGAATCCAAACAGGAAACCTTACACAGGGATGACACCACTCTACCCTTCGTGATATAGTCAAACTGGACCCCATTAGAAAACCCAGCAGCTACTTCTTGTTCTTATGTTTCTCTCAAAATCGGGTGACAGGAGTTTAATTTGGGATTGTTTATCAAATGAGTAATCTGGCGTGACCTCTCTGTATTTGCACTTACAGTATTCCTAAGCGCTACATGTGTAATCTACCATGTCAAATTTAGCAGCACCAAGCTGAACTGCCTCATTGCCGTTCATTCGAGTTTCTCATTTCCTCAAAACTTAAAACCTCAGGGCTTGTGTAGGCTTGCATGTCTTGTAAGCTCAGATTTAAAGTACAAAAGTGGAGTTGTGTCAAATAGAAATGTATTTTAGTACAGATAAAACACAAGCGCTGCACCTAAGAATAGTCTTTTTCAAGAACCCAACAAAATAGTGTCCATTGGCAAGACGTTTCGGCGCAAGTTTCTGCCAGTAGTGTGCAAACACTTTGCATTGCAGCATCTCCATTGTTGTGTGAATCATTGTGTGAACTGATAAATGTTGACTATGTAAAATGTGTTGAGATTGCTGAATTAGTAAAGATATGCAATATAAGCAACGTCCATTTCACTGTGTGAGTATTTGCTCTAACTGAGGCATTCATGTGATGGTTTATGCAAAGAAAAAAGGAAATGAAAACTGAACATTTATTCAATTATCTTAAAAGCAACATGGCTCCGAGGACAACAGTGTGTTCACTGTACTTGTGTTTCAAATACACGAGTCGGAGGCAGCCTTTGAAAAGGCCTAAAGAGTCCTGTACTTCCTGGATCACCTACTTCAGTCTACATCCTCGACCTTCACTATGGCTATCAACTTTGGGTCATGGCCAAAAGAAATAGAGGACATCCTAAGCATTTCGACTGTCAGTCAAGGTCTACCAGGGGAGGAGACCCATCTGAGAAATAGTAACTTTTTGTTCACCTTCGAGACTTGAGTGCCTCCTCCACAAGAGCTGCAGGAAGGCGCAGGGAAAGAGACTTCAATAAAGATGCAAGTCACTTTTTTCATGGCTGCAAGATGCACACACTTTTTTCATGGCTGGACTTCGGGAAGATCCTTGTGTCCAGGGTGTAAGTGATGTCAGAGATTCCTTGGACTTGAGACTTCTTGAACTTCTGAAGTCACATCAAAATCTGCTGTTATCAATTTCAATAACTACAAATAAAAAAGTGACATGCTTCACAAAACTGAGAACATCTGAATCATTGTAAGAGCTACCGGTAAATGTCAGCAGGCTACTATTGGCCTTTGTGTAGATGTCAGCAGGCACATCAATGAAGCTCAGTGTGGCATCACCACGTTCTTGATTCTTCATACAATTTATTAACACAGTTGAAATAAATGTGAAATTTCAATACCTGAATACGAAGTTGAAGTGGATCAAACTTTGACAAAACCCAGTTGAAGCGTACAAATCAGGATGCAACACCTGAAATACACACAGGTGGTTGTTTGTTCTGACAACCTGTACAAATGGGTCCAGGCCCTCGCAGCCACGTCAATAGTAATCCTGCACCGCAGTGGCAGCCAGCGTGATGTACAGGATGACAGACACGGGGAGCAATTTGCGTTCGTCATTGCAGCCGGCTCATAATCTTTGGCTGGTGAGGCATTGACAAAACCTTGCGGAGACCAGATAGGCATCAACTGTGTTATCCATAGATCTCATTTTCCACCCACCCAGCCTGACTGCGGCATCTGCTGGTCTCATAGATGTCGTTGGTCACAAAGCCGCTCTCCCTGTTCACACATGGCACATTCTCATAATCGCCACACTGGGGGTCATTGGGAGGAGCATAGGAGTACTTTGTTATGATGACGGCGGGCACGCTGCTGTCCCGAGCAGTGTGAGGCAGTTTGGTAATGTCACTAAAGGCATAAGGTCCTTGTATGGGGCAAGGCGCAGCAGCTGTCGACTTCCATTGCTTTGATCGGGTGGTGTGGTTTTCTCGTTCTGTTTTCCTCCTGAACAGAGTCGAAAGAAAGCACAGCATCACAACAAGATTCAGACAATTGCATCAAATGACACTTAAATTTATTTTTTAAACCAACAATACTTTAAGTAGAAAGACATTAAAGGAAGACTTCACAATTGATCACAATTATATTTTTAAGAGAAAACAATGCATTTTGACTGCTCTTTTCCAGGATTGCCAAAGCAGATTGTGTGTTTAGAACCAGTTTAACATTGGATGCTCTTTCTGAACTTGAGCTACTGTGGGTTAAAAGGCTTTGGTCAGGCAGATCTGATGGAGTCAAAGCTGTGACGTGTCAGCAGTGCGGAATGGCAAACCTCCTGCTACAAGTCTGATTCCCTCAACTCAAGATCACTGCTTTTCACAATAAAGAAAGAAAAATCTTTCAGACCTTTCTTACTGGGCTGCAACAAATTTCTGATTAAAAAATATTATTATTTAAAATAATTTATGAAGTTTCCAAAATATGACATTTTTGCAATGCTTGCACATGTCATAGAGCCTCATGTTAATTTTGAACATGTTTCTTTCAATAGCCTTATAAGTAAAACAACTCAAAAGTAATTCCAAGCCTCTCAATTTAGTTTACATGAAATTAGAAAGAGAAGTGAGAGAGGGAAATGAGCTTTAATGTGTCAGTCTGGTGTTGATGAGGTTGTCTCTGCACTTTCTGTCTGATGACAAACTGATTGCTCGACTGGAGAGCATGAGACACTGAAATGATAAACATATATGATGTCAACTGACTGAAATAACTGTTTCTTGACTGTTGCATAAAATTTAGACGTGGTTTCCTACGTAAACAATCACAAGGGCTGAAAACAAATCCCAGAGACTTTCTATACTGAATTGATCAATCACAGGGAAATTCTTTCTCCACATTTAAACAATCCTATTTCTAGACAGTGCGGCGCCTGAGGAACTGCTGAAGGTCAAGGGTCTTGCTCAGGAAGCCACAGTCGTGAGCTGTCCTTTGTGGGATTTGAACCTGAAACTACAGAGCCCAATTCTGCCTCTGTAACCACTGCACCTCTGAACATTCCATTTGAAATGTTTATTATGAGCCCATTTTCTAAACTAACAATTGTGTGAGTACCTTTTAGCATGTTGTCTGTAGCAGAAGAACCCAGCAACTGCAATCAACAGCAACAGCAAAGCAGGGATAGTTGCATATAGGATGTAGGACACAGGGAGGGTGCCATCTGAGAAAGAAACTGCAAAAAAAAAAATCCCCTAAACTTTGCTTAACATTTTACTTGTGACTATTTTTTTTAAAACCCTAACCCTTTTTTACACTATTTAAAAACATTACTATGCAGGCTTAGACTTTAAGAATATGTGTCTTACCTGATGACTCAGGGAGAGCCATTTTTATCCTCTCGTCAATTTCTGTAGTGTTTGGCTTCAGAGAGGGAACTGAAACAATTCCAAATAAATGAACATTGCGAGGCGAATATAGCATATGACACCATCAAGCTGCTGTAGACTGAAGCTGATCAAACAGCAAAAATAAACAGGCAATAAGCAAATTGTTCAACAAAAAGTAAATACAATATTATGAGTGTCACTTTTCATGTTTCACTCTAAAAATAGACCTTCGGCCAAAGATTATTCAGAGTGGATGAGATTCCATGCATTTCTTCAATTTAAATTCAATCTGATTTCCTTTGGCTAGTGGTTTTTTTTCCCCTCAGTGAGAGATTACTTTTGTATATCTAAAATATACAAAGTAAACACCTCAAACATTCATAGGTTTTAAGTACTATCCAGCTGCATCTCAGTTAGTTTTAATTTTTAGCTTTCAAACCAGGAAAATCATAAAACTGTATCTCACGATATCAGAATAGAATACATTTACAACAGGTTATCCCCTTTTTCCTTTTCTTTTACCAGAAGCTACAAAAAAACATTTTTGAACGACAGTAAAACAGTCCCAATATTGGACTACAGCAGATATTCCAATCATTTATGTTTACCTTTTCCCTTCCAATTTGTAGGAAGATTTGGTTCTTTTGACCAGATTCTAACTCGTTTTTGACTATCTATTATAATTATGGAACTCGGCAAAATGTTTACCTTTTCAAAAATACTCAAATATTCAGAGATGCATCACTTGGTGAGCATTCTTAGGAGTAATTTGGCTAAAACGTCACATATGATCAATAGTGGGATTAATGTCACATTTCTTGATCTTTTCTTCATCATTAAAACAGTTGTTGCATGGTTTTTTAGTTCAGGGAGAGACATCATGAAAAAACACAGTATTGTACCTCTGGGTGCTGTATTCCCTTCTCCTGTAAATATAGGGATCTTTTCTGTTAAAGACAGAAAAATTTGTTAAAATTGAGATCATTATACACAAAAAATGCAGAGTTCGTGTAAAAATAAATACTTCAAGTGTCAGTGAGCTGTTAAACCAAAGGTAATGTAATGTTGGCAGAAAGCGGAGCACAGCAGTACTAAAGCCAAGTAACTTCAGGACGGTACATGACGAGTTTGAAACGAGTTGCTGACAGAAGTGGACATGTTTTCTCCGGAAAGTGAAATTTTTACTTTGTAGCTTTAAGGAGAAAATCAAACCACGGGTACCACATGTCAATATTTCCCAGCAGCACACGGCCAGGGACAGACAACACACTGTCTGTGATCCACTGCCTCACCTTCTGGGTATTTGCAAACAAAGTTGTTCTTGGAGCTACAGTTGTCGTCATTCCACTGGAACAGGAAATGACCTTCAGGTGGCGCAGAGGGCTGGTGGTACAAAACCACACACATTTCACCACCACATGATGGCTCATCCCAGTGCCAGTTCCTACAGCAAACGAGATGTGCAGGTTTAACTTCGTGTCACTTTTGAATGACATGATTTCACATTAGTCATGCACTTGTATTTTATGCCTCTGTCTCAATCCCAAATTTCTGCAAAGGCCTTCGGACATTCCTTCACACCCACACAAGCGCCATTCAATCCAGTACTCTTTTCTAAGTCACAGCTGACGACAGCCTTTTTCCACGTCCATTTTTAGTGTGTTGTGTCCGCAAAGATCTCTCACACTCCTCACTGATACAGCTGGAACAAAAAACACAAGAGAAACCTGAACTTGGCCTTGCTTCCATCCAGCCAGTAGTACTGTGAAGGACAACCTGGGCTGGTGCTCCCTGCCCTGTACCGCTGTGGGCTGCGGCGGAGGCCAATCCAGAAGTCTCCGTCTCCGGCCTGCAGCTGTTGAATGAACCTCTCTATCAGTCGCTGCTCGTTTTCTGTCTCGATGCTGAGCAGGTCCCCTCCGTCCAACCTGCAGGCCTCCCTGGCATCCTCGAAGGTGAGCCTCCGCTTACTGTCCTCCATGTAGGACACCTTGTAGCATGGACGTTCCGTCCCGCGCCGACAGATTCTTTGGCCTGGACACAAATGTAAGCAACCGAGAAAAGACAAAACAATAATTTGTATGCGTGTAGCGGAAAGATTATAAACATTGTTATAGGAAAATATGAAACCCAAATTTTTGGGTTGCATTGTTTTTTCCAACTTTTTCCCACTAAATGCATGCAGAGCAAACCATGAACCACTGAAATTGCAGTGCAAAACCTCTATTTTTAAGAGCTTAAAAAGGAAATCTCTTTTGTAGACTGATTTTGTGCAAGTTGGAAAGGACTTAATGCTATGAGAGCTTTTCACAGACTCGGTGGTTAGCACTCGGCTCAGTCGGGAGAGCATGAGACTCTTAATTTCAGAGTTGTGGGTTTTAGCCCCATGTTGGATGAATAGCTTTGTGGCAGCCCACTGCTCCTAGTATAGTTACGGTTAAACTAACAAATAGAAGGGTTAAATGCAGCGAATTATTTTCCCCAAAGGAATTAATAAATGATGCTTTCTTTCTCATAGTGAGAAGGTCACAGTTTCAAATACTGGCCAGGCCTTTCTGTGTGGAGTTTGCATGTTCTCCCTGTGCATGCATGGATTCCCCTGGGTACTCCAGTTTCCTCCTACAGTAAAAAAACAAACAAAAAAAACTCAAACCATATATGGGAAGTTAATTGTTGATTCTAAAGTGTGAATGTTTGTGGTTGTTTGTGTGCCCTGCGATGGACTGTATCAGTCCAGGGTGTACCCTGCCTTTGCCCATAGTGAGGTGGGACGGGCTCCATGATGTATGTATTTATCCAGAAGGTGATACAGTTACAAAGACTGACAAAATGTCTAAGTTGTACCCTGCTTCTTCACTAATTCATCAGCTGGGATAGGCTCAAACCCTCATGACTGAAACCTGGATAAAGCAATTATTGAAAATGAATGAATCACCAAGTCTGGAAATACTTTTTTCCCCCTCAAAAATATTCCAACGTAACAAAGTATCTCAGTGGAACGCCAATGTCAGAAGCAACAAAAATATTAAGGACAAAGTGTCTCAATTGTAAAGATATGCATGTTAATTATTTTTCACAAAAGTAAATAAGGCATGAATTGTTCCTTTTTCTCCTCTTTTCTCTCAAAATGATTATTGAAAACATGACGGAGATGGGAGATTAAGAAACAAATATGTGACCATATTTTATATCACCCTAGGGTTAAGACCAGTATTAAAACTTTGCATGCAGTAAACACTTTTCATCTGAGGCACTGATGCTGGTTTACACTGGTCTGGTCGGAGTTTATGTAGATCTTATGTTGGTGTGATGCTTGTCAATGCTGGTTTATCTGGTCAGATACAGGTTTATGCTGGTCTGTTATGATGTGATACTGATTTATTCTGGTCTGATGCCGTTTTACACGTCTGGTGGTGGTTTACACGGTTGTTGTGTTGGTCTGATGTCTGGCAATGCCCTTTTCTCTGGTCTGATACTGGCCTATACTGAACGATGCTGGTCTGCTTCTATTCCAATTACAGCATTTAAACACCAACTAAGCTGATCTGACTTCAGTCTATGCTGGTATTTGTTGTTTATTTCAGCATTAGTTCAAGGAGTCAGACTAACATTGTTAAGCATCAGTACTGAAACTGTTAAATCAGATGAACTTATGACTCGAGATCAGGGATCTACTTTGCAAACAGTGCGTTGATGTCCCTTCAGCGCCACATCACATGCTTGCCTGCAGTGTGTTTATCATTAAAAAAAAGCTCATATCGAACTCTTTGCTTAGCACTTCTTTAACAACTGATATTTACCCCAGCGATTGAGCGCGTGCCTTTAAAATCATTAAAAACCATTCCAACATTGAACGTGACTCATAGTTCAGCGACTCAACAAGTTTGGAAACTTTTTCCGTCCAACCAAACGAGTCCCGGGTCTATCAAGGCGACATCACACACCCACACACACACACAAAATCCAGTTTCATGCTCAACGATGAAAGTTTTCAACTTATTTCCGACGCGGATCCTTACCATTTATTTTGGACGCCGATCCGGGGTGAAACAACACGGCGATAACAGTCCCAAACAGCCTCATAAAATCCATCTCTACATGTTCAATCCTGTTTTTCAGGACGGCTGCTATTCAGTTTGGCTGCGATTTAAGTCGGTCAGGAGAGAAACTTTGGAGATAAACACATCCAGAGACTGGGGCAGTCGGTCCGTGTGTGCAGCCAGGAGCGGCTCTGCAGCAGAGGCGTGCTCGCGCTGCTGCTTCGTGCATATGGCGTCTGGATGAGGGAGGAAAAACACTACTCTGCTCAAATAGTCCTCCTTTTTTTTTTCATAAGGGGAAAAAAAAAAAAATAGCCTAACAACGAAATTTTGCTTCCTTGTGTTTCCTTTTTACTACTGCAGACTGAACCACTGACACATAAAACGGTGGTTTCTGTGAATAAAGTGTGTAGGCCTCCCAACATAAATCCTCCAAGAATCACACATCACATAGAGTAATGCCATCGTGGGATGAATAGGGGTCTTTGTGCATGCAATCTGTGTCATGTGCACTGCGTTAGAATCAATAATGAGTATCTCTCAGACACACGCACGGCTGCGTTAAGAAAGCGTTTAGCTCAGAGGAGAAACAGATTAGTCAAATGTGCGTAAACAAACTAATACAGGTTAACAATCACAAACGTATTAATCTGGGCTTTTTAAACAAAACAAAATTGTCTTTATAAACTTATATGCAGCTTGCTTGCAGTGACAACTCAGCCCCCCCCCCCCAATGTGAGGTTTCTTAAGAAACCCACAAGTAAAGTAAGAGCAAGTCAGACCACGCTGAAATCACAAGGAAGCGACAGGCATAGAAAGGACACAGTAAGATAGAACAGGACACAGGACAGAGAGAGAGAGAGAGAGAGAGAGAGAGAGAGAGAGAGAGAGAGAGAGAGAGAGAGAGAGAGAGAGAGAGAGCGAGAGAGAGAGAGAGAGAGAGAGAGAGAGAGAGCAGGAAAGCCTGCTGTGGAGGATGGAGGAAGGGGAAAAGTTTTTCTTTTTTTTCCCAGGACTGTACTTCCTGTTCATTGCTTTGGTTTTTTGGTTCCAGGAATTTTGCCCTCAATTTGCAGATTACTAACTGAAGCCATCCCAGAATGAATCACTCATAAGATCTCAATCCAATAGAATCATGAGATGTGAATTTTCCATGAAAAGCTGAGGGGCTGGCATCAGAAATGGTCTGCTTCATTAGAAGTGATTCAAGGATTGTAGCTTTTGCATATCTAATGTATATAGAATAGAGTATTTATAAACTATGTACAGGAAGTTCAGAAAAGGTGTGTTTTGTAGAGTACGACTTTGTTTTAATGCTCTTGACAGTACATTTAATGTAAATCAAACCCTGAAGGATTCTGAAAACAAACCGTAAAAGAAAAGCATAAAACTGCTCAGAAGATGTTTTTGGTAGAGTGCGGACAAACTATTTGCCAATTGCAACGATTCTAAAGGGAGAGAACAGGAAATATTCTGGTACAATATCATATCTTAGTTGTTTTAGCAGTTTAAACATTGTATGCAATTAACTTTTACGACCAATGGACATTAAACACTACACAAGTCCTATCCTCCAATCCATACATTCTGACTTAATGCTCAATAAATTATGGAAATATACATTAACATTACAGACTCCTACACACAGTTTTGTACTTATCAGTAGAAAGACAGTCAGAGTTAGTGAAGTGCTACAGAATATCATACATTGTGGTAAACAGATATAAACTGTCAGACCAAAGCAAGAAATGAAAGTCAACAGGTTTTGACGAGAGAAACCATTTCTCTTTCTTGGTTTGTACTTTCCAGAGGCAGCCTGGATCAGGCCTGTGTTTGTAGACTGAGTTGTATGTGGTGACAGGTTGGAAGAATTAAATCAGCAGAAGCCGCTACGATTCCTAAAGAGGCTCACACAGACTCATAACAAATGTTATAAGGTTAGACCAGTTTAATAGTCTTGTGCTGGTGACAATGGCAATCAGATGACGTAAGAAAAAAAGACTAAAACACGACTAATCTCTATGGAGGGCTGAGAGAGGACGTTTAATCATTATCATGAATATTTTTTCATGTGTGACCTGGACAGATTATATAGTATAATTCATATGTTTTATTTTATTACCGGTAAATGCAGGATGTGCTTCTTTGGAGCTCTCACTGTGTTTGTGTTAAATGCTGCACTAGTTGAACTTTACGTCAATCCAACAGGAATGCTTAATGGTTAAAGCCCCAGCTCTTTCTACATGTACAATTATCCGACGAAGTATACAAATGCAGTTTTATAGACTTCATCATTGTTTCCCAGCCAAAGGTAGTAAGACTTACACAGACACTGGAGTTAAAAACAAACAAACAAACAAACAAACAAAAAAACCTCCCTAAAAGTAAAGTTTTTTAGTGACAGGTGCACATATTAAGGTACACACAATGTAGCCATTATTTGTGAATCTGTATTTGTCAGCATGGATTCACTAACTTGACGGTTAGTAATTACACACATCAGGCTTCAACTTGGATCAAAGTTCAAAATAAATCTTTGTATAAACATTTCCTGAAATTATGATGAAATAATAATTACATAATACAAGAAACTCATTGGATGTTGTATACATACATCCATGAACATGTTTACGAATTTCAATTAATTCACCGATCAACCAACCAACCAGCCAACCAACCAATCAATAGTATTGAATCGCAAGTAAATGTACTACACTTCAAAATCATCCAGCAGGAATTTAATTCACTTTAACTGTATAAGAAGTATGTTCATTTCTTTCATTCCTGCTAGTGTTTTTGTTTATTTACAGAAGAACAATCCAAACAAACAATGACTGTCACTATGCTGGATTAAAGTTGTGTTTTCTTGGCTCAGCAGTGGTGAATCACGAGTTTTGATACCAACAGAACAAGGAATTTGAGCTGTGTCTAGTTTTGTCCAGCAGATGACACCAAACCACTCATAAAGAAGGACTGAGCTGCAGCACTCATCCACCAACAGATAGAATGTAGTTTTATCAGATGACACCAGCAGTGGAAAGAAATGAAGATAGTTTCAGTGTTGTAGATCTAGAGGTTAAGTAAAAACGAAATAAACCATTGTCTGTTTGCTTGTTGTTTTAGATGGATAACCACATATTAATAATAAATATTACATCTAATTCAGGATTACCAACCAACCAGTTTTATTACACACCAAGTTGTGTGTTAATATACTTTCATCAAATGCATTTGATGGCTTGTTTTAAACTGCCACTTACACATGAAAGGATTATATATCATTTAAATGCACCAGTTGTACAAACTCACCACAGAATGCAGATGCATATGAAAAGATTAGCATATGCTTCACAAGTTATTTGCATTGTAATTTTTGTTAACAAGTTAAAATATTTCAAAAATGTTCTTGAAAAACTTTAATTGTAATAATTATTTCTTCCAGTTAAAAAAAAATAGGAAAAGCTTGTAATATTAGCAAACGTTTGATATTTATGAATTTATTCATGGAAAATGTGAAAATACTTTAACCAACAACAAAAAAAAAAAACATTCTGACTATATTTAGCATTAGTATATTAATACAGATGACTTATTTTAATAAATAATGGAAATAAAAAAAGCTTGTTTTCGATGTACCTCTTTTTGCATCATTTAAAATTTTAAATGAATACTTAGAATATTGTTCAGTTAAAGAATTAAAAAGATCTGCCAATGCATTATTTAAAGTAATACATGGGTTCTTTGCAGGTATTTTGCTAATTTGAATACACTTTGCATCCCTGAATCAAATTTTTTTTACATGATTTATGAGGAAAAAAATGCTCAGAAATACATCTTATGTTTCAATGTTGTAACACGATGTATACAACATAAATAAATCCACACATGTAACAGCAGTTATTTTTGTCAAACCAGTAGAACAGCTAAATGATGATAGATATATATACATATCCACAGCCAGAGGGGTCATTAGTTACACTGATAATCTGCTTTACTGTACATACCCACAGAGTACAGTTCCATCGCTTCGCAGACTTCCCAGTGTATCCTCTTTCCTCCAAATCTAAATCTGTGTCCTCCCCTGGGCCTTGTTGTCATTGTTTCCTAATGTGATTGTATGTCGGTTGCCATTGTTGCTCTGGGTGAAAGGAAAACGTAAAGATGTGCATAAATCATTGTGACTGCACTCTGTCATGGTAATCCTGGCTGTCTGCTCTGTTTAGCGTCGGTGTTCCTGCTAAAGGTGATAGTAGGTGAACAATAAATCCTATTCTGAGCTATGCTGTAAGCAGCATGTGTCATTGTGGCACTGCAATTCCCAGTTGTGCTCTCATTAACATTTACAAAACCTTATATAAGCATCATTCTCGGTTTTATTGAAGATATTGTATGAGTCTATTGTGGTCTAATATCCGCTCACATATAAAATAGTACATTTTTAATGTGAGTGCATATGATTGTCTGGATTTAAGGACTGTTGACCTCCAGCCATCTGCAACCTTGATATGAAAAAAAAATATGGAAGGATGGTTTTATTCATTAATTGTATTTGTGACCAAGCATCACTCTACTTATACGTATACCCTACTGGATGGAAAATAAAATGCAATACATAAAAACAAAGTAGCCCCACTATCCAGTATGTTAATTAATTATATTTATTATAAAGACTTTATAGATTGAAATAGAATACTAGATAAATAGGTCTCAAAATTAGAGGGCCATGTTTTTTCATGGGAAACTACAGCATGCTCATTCAATTTTAGTTTAATATCAATAGTCTATATCAGCATTTATCTGTACAGGATGTACTGGACCAGCTCTCATTACCCTGAATCTGATGAGAAGATTTTAACTGCCTTCATCCAGACGTCTTACACTGCTTCATCTGGGAAACCAGCTGAATGAGTGTCCAACTGTTAAACCACTCAGGTGTGTGTGTGTGTGTGTGTGACACCTCTTCTCTTGATCTGGGATCTTGTTACCAGAAGCTATAATAATACTGATAATGTCATTGATGGAATGGACCTTTAAAAGCTTTTTGGATAATTGTAGCCTCCTCCTTTTTTACATTCATCAAAGCATCTCATACTACTACTTTAATTCCAAATAAAAATGTGTTTTAAAAAGCAAGACATTCTTCAACATATCTGCATCACAATGATTTTCTTAGGAGAAAATGTATTCATCTTCTGTGCTGCTTCATCCTTCTCAGGGTCAGCAATCTGGACCTGAGGAATACAGTTACCTCTTTAAAAGACATATAGTGGTGTTACTTTTGTAGTTACTTGAACTCACTTTTTTGAGTTATTGATTATTATAATCGATCATAAAATTCTGCTGTGAGCAGGATGAGAGCCGTCAAGCAGAATTCAGCATTACACCTTTTTTTTTTTAAAAGAAACAAATGTTTTCAACTGATGATAGCAAGACAAAGCAGCAACAAAAAGTGGAGATTGCTAACATCTTCTAACAACAGAGAGGAAGAAGGAGAGAGAGAGAGAGAGAGAGAGAGAGAGAGAGAGAGAGAGAGCAGTTCTGAAAATGTTTTCATCCACAACAAAAGTGAAGAGTAATATGCTTCCTGACACTTCAGTAATTATTTTTATATAAGTAATCAGTCACTAGCATGTCACAGCCCAAAGTAATGGCATTACTGTCATGCATTATTCACAGCACTGATCCCCACCCATGTGCCCCTGTACTCCAGACATCCTTACATAATTCACTATTGGCCCTGCAGTCAGAGAGGGAGAAAGATTTTAGAGGAATGAAGCTCAAAGTGATCAAAGTGCAGACAAATGGGCTGTGAGGTGCCTGGAAACAGTTGTCCTTGAACGTAAAAATCAGGCGGGACTGACGATACCGTGAAAGAGTGACGCATCTGTGGATAATGTGACAAATGTCTTCTCTCACCACAAGCATTTTTGCAAAAGGCACTGACGCTTCTTTCATTCTACATGTCTGACAAAACAATGGGTGTTCTCAGTTGAGCAGTAATGATCGTGGCCCACAGCCATGTACCTGCAATGGAGCTCGGCCAAGACAATGGAGGAGACATTAAACAAGCGAGGCACGTCCACAACAGCCTCTCTGGATCGGCATCTCATCGCTCATGGCAAACGTGATCAACTAACAGCCATTCAAGGTGTTTCATTCTCAAGGCTTGAATTCACAATTTAAAACGGGGAATGTCCACACATCTTTCCAGTATATCGACTTCATATGTGTGCTTTTATGTATGCTTTTCAGTTACTGTTTCATCATTGTTTTTGGTTTTTTTGTGTGTGTTTTTTGCAATTGTGTAGACTTGTTGGAAAACAGTTTGCTCAAAAAGAAAATCATTCGTGACTAAAATGCTGCAGGTTTTAACATACGTACATACATTAAACTACAAATAAGAAAATCTATGAATATGCAAAATGCATTAAAGTTTAAACTTTGATTGCGTCTGTACAGCAAGTCGTACCAGCAACTAGCAACTCCATCTCTGATATTCTTTAATGGAAAGAAACTTCAAACAACAGTCGTATTTAACCTGAGGGATCTGTGTCATATCCCACTGACACATTAATCTGCTGATACTAAGCCCAGCCAGGAGGTGCTTCTGTCCTCGTGTGAAAGAATATAGAAATGTGTGTGTGTGTGTGTGTGTGTGTGTGTGTGTGTGTGTGTGTGTGTGTGTGTGTGTGTGTGTGTGTGTGTGTGTGTGTGTGTGTGTGTGTGTAATTAGTGAAAGGGAGGGTTTAAGGTATCCTGACTCCTATATAAGCCATATTACTTGACATCTTCCATGACAAACACCTGCACCGGTACAACGCAAGGTAAGCGCCTCCTCTGGTTGTCATTTAAAATGTATTTGTATATTTGTAAATTGTAAAAAGTTGGTTTTGAATTATTAAATCGGTTCCACAAGTTTCATTGTGCAAGATGCAGTTTGCAACATAATTTGATTGGGCTGATACAAAACTCCTACAGTGATGGGTTTTCTGGTTGCATCCCAATAGAAGCATCAATATTCCTGCATAAAAGTTGCATTTATGAAAAAATGCATTCACCTTTTTTTGTAACCTGTCCACCCATCATAGATACAGTATATTACTCCTGAACGAGACTCCTCCAGACAGCATGACTCTCGCTCTCTGTCTTCCTCTGCTGGCCATGCTTCTGCAGCCTGCTTTGTGTCTCTACAACTGCTCCTCTCTGTATGAGAGGACCCCAGGTATGTGAGCCAGGTTCATTGTACAGGCCCGTGTGTGTGTGTGTGTGTGTGTGTGTGTGTGTGTGTGTGTGTGTGTGTGATTTGCTGATAGCGTTGTGAAAGTATTTTTTTGCCAATGTGAATCAGTTTGGGGTCAAAAGTAAATGAGCAATTTTCATACCTGGAAACATCAAAATAGACAAAGTGTTACACAAAATGATACAATACTCACTTAAAAAAATGTTTTAATCAATACCAAGCCAATACCAAGCTAAAATCTAACCAGTGTTGAATTGCTCCATTCATGTTCACAGCAATATGGTTCACTTATAATAGTGTAAGGTTAACAAATGCTAAATAAATGAACATGATTTTTGTTTTACAAGTCTGCTCCTAAAGTAGACACAATTATTCACACATGTAGTTGTACTAAATGTTATAGCTTTTCCGCCCCAACATGATTAAAATGTTCTTTTAATTTTAATTATAATAAATATTCCTTCACATGACACCATTTTTTTAAGCATATCTTTATTATTTTTAATATTCATACAACAATACAGCAACCAAATTTACTATTTGGTTACACCATTTATGCTCTTGTTTGAGATATTGTGCTTTTGATTATTTTTAAGTGACTTTTAAGATTTTTATTTGAATTATAACCTGCCTACAGGTTATAAATTTAAAATATATGAAGTTCTCAATTAAAAGTTTGGGAAAAAACTATTCTATTGAGATCAAGAAAATGTAAATACACATGTATGTACTAGAAACACTTTAAAACATTATAATTTTAAAACAAAAAAAAAAACAGTATTTCCATTATTATGGAGCTAAAATTCAATTAAACCATCATAACAAGTATATTTCTATTCAAATCGACGGAGTCTTGCAATACTGATTGTTGTTGAAAATGTTCTCTCCTTGTCAGACAACACAGACCTGACAGTTGACTGTGGCACCAACGTGATCACCCTGGAGATAAACCTATGCACGGCTCAGTGGGCAGGATTCAACACCACAGAACTTGCGCTGAACGGGAACCACAACAGTTCAGATTGTCTGGGCTCAGTAGACACCAGCGTGGACCCTCCGGTCATTCGCTACCAGCTTCCTGTTAACCACAGTGTGGAGAACCCCTGTCGTCAGTCTCTGCAGGTCAGAATGCGAAGTCATGTAGGGATACTTGGGGCAGAGGTAAAGGGAGACAATGACAAACATACAGAAACCAGAACTGGAGAGCCACTGTTAAGATATAACAGTGTATATATATATAGATAGATAGATAGATAGATATAATATAGATATATTTGTTCTTACTTCTTTTCCAGATCGTGGACGAGGCCCCTGACCCCTCAGGTCCCTTTAACATCTTTTCAACGATACAGTCAGTCATCATCACCGGATTCATCGACACTCCCACTTCCTCCCAGGGGTTGATCAGCTACTCCACAGACCTTTATTATCGCTTCTCCTGCCGTTATCCACTGGAATATCTGCTCAACAATACACAGATTGTTGCGTGAGTAATAAAGAACCAATAGTATTTTTTTTTTTATTATTTTAATCACTCATACAGCAAAACTGAAATTTCTCTCTTTTTCTCCTTCACTACTTTTATAGGTCGTCAGTCTCAGTAGCCACAAATGATAATAATGGGACTTTCATCAATCTGTTAAAAATGAGCGTTTATAATGTGAGTACATGTTGGCATTTAGCTCATTTTGACACACTTCATTATATATATATATATATTTTTTTTTTTTAACAGACTGATTTCACTCTTATTCTAATTCACAGGACTCTGACTACAGTTATCCGCTGGTAGTACCTTCAGCGGGACTTGAGCTCAGAACCATGATCTATGTGGAGGTGAAGGCTGTTAATCTCACAGGAAAGTGAGTGAATCTCGATGTCAATCAGGATGAGTTGATTCTCGGAGTGAATATTTACATAACCAAACAGATATTGAACCAAAAATAGCTGTGTATTGGTTTTTTTCCAAACACTAACACGTTCTGTTTTCAGTTTCCATGTGCTGCTGGATTACTGCTTTGCGACTCCCTCTCCTTACAATATGACACAGAATGAGAAACACAGTTTCTTCACAGGGTGAGCAAGAGGATTGTAGCTGGGTTAGCTTTTCAGTACTCAACCGATTCCCACAGCCACAGACACAAGTTAATACAATCACTTTCATGTCACTTTTTAAAAATATAGCCTGAACATTCTTGTCGTCCTCCAGGTGTTCAGTAAATAGCAAGACGACTATGGCAAGGAACGGTGTGTCAAAAGCAGCTCGTTTTTACTTTGAGGCCTTCCGCTTCGTTCAGCATCGGGACAAAGAGAAGTCCAGCATCTACCTGCACTGCATACTGAGACTCTGTGAGCCCAGCAAATGTGAAGAGCTGCTGGCTGTAAGTATAGGACACCAACAACTCATGGATCTTATTTTGAGGGGGAAAAAAACAAAAACAAAAAACAAAAAAGAGTAATAATTAGCTTTTCATGCTGGAAATGTTTTGAGTGCAAAGGTTTGCTTGATAGAGTATGCCATGTCTGGATTGTGTCATACCTGCTGGCAGTAAAGAGGAGCTTAAATGGAAGATGGGGAAACCACTGCTGCCAAGGTCAAAGCTAACATCATGATCTGTTACTCTGATTTTACCCCCCCCCCCCCCCCCCCCAAAAAAAAAAAAGATCTTGGAGGCACACATTACCTATTGAACTTGAATGTTCATTATGTACAATGGTTTTCAAAGTGTGGGTTGGGAATCACTGAGGCTTTTTCAAAGTATGATTGTTTTTATATCTTACATTTCTGTTTGAGAGGAGTCATCATTCTGGAAAAACAATCTAATAATCAATAACACCCACCCCCCCAACATATTTCAAGATGAGAATGTATACTATATGTAATAAAGATGAATTCAATTCAACTTTGGAAGTACATCAGTGATGAGTACACAAAGCTCAAGCTCATCCTCTCACTCCGTGAAAACTCTTGATGCATACTGAACTTGTTTCTTCCTCAGACTTGTTCTTCCAGAAGAAGGAGATCTTTGGTTCCTTTTGGCCAAGAAAGTGATGACTCGGCTGCCCTCTCGATCGGGCCTCTTTACATCTCTGAACGAGGTTTGAAATCATATATAAATAATTGCCCTTTTAACCATTTTAACCTTTTCACTGATTATGTTGTTTTGTCTCTTCTTCTTAAAGACAGGCCCAATGCGGCTGCTTACAGTGAGTAAACTCTTGACTACATCCACAGATACACAAATTCATGTTAACGTCTCAGACCGGCCAGACGTCATCCCCACTGACCTCCCTGTACGTCTGTCAGGTAGCAGCGTGTCGGAGGAGGAGGAGGAGGAGGAGGAGGAGGATAAGTGGACTGGCCTGGTGGTCGGGGTGGTGTTCGGATCAGCTGCTGCTGTCATGCTTGTTCTGGGCTCCTGGTTTGTCGTGAAGAAGATCTACTGGGCAGGAGGACTATCTCGTCTTCTTCACTGACATCTGCCAAACATGCACCATTTTGAATCTGTTACCATGTTGACGATGTTCTACTTTTTATTAATGACTACCAAATATCCTGATATTATATGTAACTTTGTGTGTGTTTTCTTTGCTCTATAGTCTTTTATCAGATATGAAGGAAGCAACCCTGAATTAAGATAAAGCGAGCATAAAAGTGGTTTCATTATTTTATGAGGTATGAATTTGCTTTAATCTAGTTTTTGTACGGTGTTATAAATGTTGTGTACAGAATGTCAATTGCATCACTTGAAGCACTTTTTTTTTTTTAGAAAAAATAAATAAATAGCATATTCAAAAATAAACTATCGACTGTGAATACACAAATGTTCAAAGAGGTTTAAAATCAAGTTATTTTTGCATTTTGTGCCTGATGTTTCAAAACTAAAATAAAACAGCAACAAAATAAAAGTGCAGTGTCAAGAATTGCTTTACTCTACAAACACAGCATCTTTTTACATGGTACAGTAAATACAGGTCACATACAGAATGAAACAAATGTGTAAATCAAATGTATAAATATTTACATGCTACTTACTGTGCAGGTGCAATCGCAAACAACAAGTCAGAATCATGGACACCAGTACATCCAATTAATCACTTCAACAGGATTGTAGTATTAGACTTTTTTTTTTTTTTTTTTTTTTTTTTAAGTACAAGGCTTTTGTCACTGCACGGCGTGAAAAATGTCCTGGATCAGAGCAGAGAGTTTCACAGAGAAATCCTCCTGCAAGGAGCCACTTTGCTGTATGGATGAGGAGTACGACTGAAGCAGGCTGGATTCTGTTCGGCTGTCCGCCTCGTTTTCGAGTTCCATAAACAGACTCTCCAGCCGAGCCTGAAGCACTTCGCTCTGCGGGGAGGCATTTTGGCAAAACTGCTCCACGCTGCCTTTGACGTCAGCCTTTGGATTCTGTGACGAGTGAAGCAGAGCTACCAGCTGTGCTTTAAGAGCCCCGACTCTGCTCTGTCCCTCCTCTCTAAGTAAACTGACCTCTTGTCCCAGTCTGGAGCTCGTTTCCTCGCAGACCTTCAGCTTGGCAGACTCCTGGTCTGGACTACTGATCTGTTTCAGATAATCAATCACTCCATTAGCTTTGATGTGGAAGTCAGTGATGAGGCTGGCCACCTTCGAGCTGCTGTGCTCCAGTGTTAGGCTCATCGACTGGAAGGTCTCCTGATAGGGAGCTGGGGTGGCCTCCACTTGGACCTCTGCTGTCTCCAGGCCCTGCAGGTATTGACTGAGCTGGCTGCACAGATCCTGAGCATTGCTCCTGAGAGAGGTCTGGAGCTGCTGGGTGAGAGGCATCAAGCGCTCCCTCATGCTGGCCAGGGTGTAGCTGGGGTGGTCTGCAGATGGGGACAGCCTCTCCCGCAGTTCGGCCAGCTCTTGGCGGAGACGGACGCGCAGACGCTCAGACTCCATTGTGAGTTTGCGCTGCATCTCCTCAGCCAGCGGGTTTTTGTTGTCACTTTCTTGGATGTAAAGGCCATCGCTGTCTATCTGGCTCTTGTAGATTTTCCTGTAGAACAAAAACGAAATAGTGTGTCAAATCGCTGACATTCCAAAGCAAGTCTACATTTTGAGAATTGTGTCTCGTCTACATACTCAATATCTTTAGTGAGTTCTGTCTTGTCATCAGCATAGTTGGCCTTTGAGCCCACCCAGGATGTCTCCTTGATGTCACTGTGTACTGGGTACGCTACAACAACAGGAAAGCAAATGTTTAAAAAGAAGGGAAAACACAAGGAATCCATTGCGAAACAGAGAAAGTGAGAAAAAAAAATAGTACCTGAAGTTGTCAAGAATGACAGGGTGAAGATAATAACTTTTAGATGCATCTTTATGTTTCTGTAGGGGGACACATGAGAGAAACATGAGAAGTGAATGCTGGAACAAACACATCTGGACAATTTACTGCAACGTCAGCTGTTTTCTCCAACCCGCAAACAGGAATAAAATACATTATGTCAGAGAGCAGTTGGCCGTTACCTGTAGATCAGGGGTCTGAAGAGCGGCTCCTCATCTCATCTGACTTATAAAGGTTTTCGTTATCAGACCGGCTGCCCAAACTCTGCCTGTGTCAATAATCAACACGTGGAGGGTCACAGTGATGAGTGACACAACACAACATGTACACACACACACACACACACACACACACACACACACACACACACACACACACACACACACACACACACACACACACACACACACACACACACACACACACACACACACACACACACACACACACACACACACACACACACACACACACACACGCACACAGTGCATTGTTGAACCTGCACAAGACTTAAGAGGTTGGGTTCCTGTAGCATTGATTAAGGGAATGATGTCATCATGATAAACATGCCACTCAGAGCAGTACTACTTCAAGTAATATGATGATGAAGCATACAGCAATACCCTCTAAAAAAAAAGCATATAGCAGTGCATCTTACAGTAACAATAGTTTATAACTGAAAGGATGATTGTTTTATCAGTTAGTTTTAAACTTTTTAACATATGAACTGAAGGATTTTAAGAATTCTTACACTGTGATGATTATATGATTACATGAAAAAGCTAATTCATCTGATCTTTAACATCCAATCAAAAGTATTGTAATATTTTGCGATACTGCATCACTGATTTCCTGACTGGTAAAGTTAAAAGATTGAAGTATTCCAAATATAGTAACACATTTGAGACATGCTTCAGTGCTTTGACAAAAATATTTATTTCATTCAAACCTATAATTTCACAACTGGATAATAGAAATCTGAAAAATGTGCTACTTATGGCTTTGTGACTTCCTTAATATTTTCTACTCAGTACAGACACATTTTCAAGTAATTAAAAATGTTCAGTGTAATGAGAAAAAGAGAAAAATAATACTTATAAATCTAGAATTTTTTTGAAATTATTTTTCTTTCAATTTCATGTTAATATAACAGAAAACATAATCCCCAAATCATTTCCATCTATGTGCAATTAATCCAGCAAATGGAAATTTCACAGTTTGAATTCAACAGAGGAAAAGTAACTTCTATATGGCATTATATTCTGATATTTGGATTGTATTTGTATATAGGTCTATTTTTTTATTTTTTTATAATAATTGTATCAAACAGTGAGTTTTACAATTCCTTTGCACTGCAATTTAAAAAAAGGTTTGGACAGACTCCAAAAGGTTCAACAAGTTTAAGTTTGAATGAGCACATTCAGATAAGAAATCTGGCAGCATTTGTAGCGTTTTACGTCAAAGACCCTTTTTTGGTTACACCAAAATGCACAAATATTTACATTCATGGCGGTTGTTGAATTCATGGAACAGGTCATGTTTTGTTCACTGTCATTCAAGATTTGAAGTGGGTTTTCAGACTCTGTGTATTATATCTGAGGGGCGATCACAGAGAGCTTAAACTGTCACAGGTTGTTTTTGATGCTTGTTTACATATCAGTGTTTGTCCCGGCCATCAGGACAGAGCTACAGAAAACAGCTCATGTAAATAGTTCTGATTACACCAAACTCTTTGCTCTTTTTTTTCACAAGAGCAGATGACAGGAAGTAGATGCTGAGCAGTTGGCAATTGTTTTTTTTTTTTGTTTGATTGGGTTTTTTTTGGGGGGGGGGGGGGGTGATTAGATATTTCTGTTCAAATTCTCATTTTGCATCGCTACTGGCAAATTTCTTGTCCCAACTATTGTTCTGATTTGCATATATGAATGCGTCGTGGAAGCCTTTTCCTCCGGTCGACATGTATATGTGGGTGAAAGTTGAATCCATTTCACTTAGATAAGCTACGAGCTGTCATCAGAAGCTCATAGTCCATGGCTACGATGATGAAATATCTAGGTTATTCCATTCACCCAAAGTCCAACATTTACAATAACAGTCAGGGTGAGTAACACTTCTGGCGACTGTATGTGAAAACACTGCTGTTGACTGCTTCCTTTGCTGATGAGATGATTGTTGAACTATTGTTTTATTACTTATGATTTGTACACTCAAAAGGAAGCCTTGTTACATATACAACACAGCGTGACATTAAAACACAAACTTTTTGTAGTTCTAGATAATATGTTGCACAACTCATTACGTAATGGCTGTCCATAAAACTTATTATTTTTTCTTTTTTTCAAAATGTTATCAAAAGCTGTTGTCCTTTTTTATTTGGAGCAAAGGGTAACAATTTGGCAGTAATCCATTCACCTTCCTTGCAGTGTTTATTTTATTGTATTATGTTGTGTGACGTGAGGTGACAGGGGTGAAACACCGGGGACATTGTAGATGTGCTGTCATTTCTTCACAGGGATATCACAAACACAAGGGCTGCTGGTATAAACTGGCTCATAGTGACATCCCCAGCACATAGGGCAAGCAGGTCCAGACCACTGGATGAGACAAGACCCTCGCACACCTGACTCGAGACAGGCACAGCAGATATTTATCTATCTGGTTCCAGCCTGAAGAGTGGACTGGAACCAGAGACCTCAGGGCCCCACCAGCCAGGGCTCCACCCAGAGACATGGTGGCCCATCTACCTTATTTCCACTTTTAAAGTAAAAACTTGTCCCAAGCAAGAATCTGAAAATGCCTTTCTTGTCTAGGATCCTCTAGGTTATGTAGACCATAGGAGGTATAGAGCACTTCAGTAATCCTGCACTACTGTGGGATTACTATTCCAACAATACATCATCATTTGGGGAAAACAAGCAGCCAGGCTTCATAGCAATGTCACTTTTTGATCTTTCGGCTTAGCAGGATTACTATTGCAACACATCATCAGTTGAGTTAAACTAGCCTGTCTCATAATTTTTTTTAAATTTCAAATACATCATGTTATCTGGCATTCAACTGAGGATTGATAATATGAAATAACAGAAGTAGACTACAGACAAATGGCAAAGTTTGACCTGGTGTTTCGTGACTGGTAGGTTAATGCTCTTCAATTTCAAACTGGGAAAGACAAGAAACCCTATGATCCCCAGACAAATAAAACAATTAATCCAGCAGCTGCTGCGATATGTGTAGATCCCAGTAGATCCCTCTAAAGCAAAGCTGTGTCAACGTGTGCTGAGAGCCAAATCATTAATCAGTATCATGGTCCGATTGAGAAGAACAAATGCAGTAATGCGATCCGACGGCACCAGGCAGCCGTGCTGCTTGCTGCCAGTAACAAGTCACTCCACTGTCACTGTCACCTTACCTTACCTGCCTCATGAAACTTTCAGAGAGCTACTGAAAGTTATGTGGACTAACAAGCCCATTGCTTTCCTTGCACCTAGACAGCTCAGTACATTAGACCAGAACAGCAAACAGGAGAGTTTTATTGAAAGTCTACAATAAGATCATGATTGAAGCTTTATACATTTCTCTTGAATATGTAATAATGTTGGATATTTTATTTCCCTGAATTAAATTTTTTTTCCCAAGGGTAGATATATGCTGCAAACAACCATATACTTGTGGTGGCTGCTGACCTCTAGGCTCGCTCATGGACTCAACATCAGCCAAGAGAACCAGAAGAAGGGAGACTGCCAGCCAGGTAGGCTGTCCTTGCGGACATGCACAACATCGTAAAGAAAGGAGAAAACAATTCTACTGCAATTTAGCTTGACTACGTGTGTCAGGATATATAATTTCTGTTAGGTTTCTACTGCCCACTGGAGAGGCTCACTCCAGTCCCATGTCCTGTGGGAACCTATGGCTCGAATGCTGGAGCTGTGTCTTTAGACAGCTGTCTGAAGTGTCCTACTCACCACTACTGCCCCAAACCTGGCTTGTTTGCTCCCCTGCCTTGTGGCCTTGTGGCTCAGCAGCCTCTTCCTGGCCAGGATGTTTGCACGTGCCCTACAGACGGACAGATCTTTCAGGTGTTGCTTGCATGCGTGTTTCAATCATTTTAGAAGAACAGCTCTGTTTTTTCTCCAGATGTTTAGAGTATACATGCTGTTGTTCTAGTGTTTTTTCTACTATCAGACTTGTGGTTCTCTCTGTGAACCCATCTTTTAATCTCTTTTTGTCTTCTCAAGAGGAAATCCTAATTTTTAACATTTATTTTTGTTTCACTAAAAAGTCCCTCGGATCAGTATGCACACAAATTCCATCAAGGGAGACGCTTTCTCACTGGCGATTGGAAACCTTAGACTAAACAATCTGTAGCTTAGAGCTGAAAGAGCTGGAGATCAAGTTTCCTCACAACAGAGTTTGGTTTCCTTGTGTCCGTCAGCCTGTATAGGTGTTGAGCTCTCCTCTCATCAGCTTGAACTAAAAGGGAATGAGATTTTCTAATCTGAAGTTGCATGTATGCATCTAGTAAAAATAATGTGGATTATTTATTTAAGAAAGGAGGATTAAGAAAGAAGACAAATAAAGAAAGTAGGTCAGTTGTAATGGTCAAAGTTCTGTTTCTCTTGATTTGTCATCTATAAATAAATAACACATTTGTTAAATTAGGTAACAAAGTGACCAGGGCATGACCTTCATCTTGCTGCTCTTCCCACAGACCAGCGACGGGCAGTGTCTCTGTACCATCGGATATCAGTCGACCAGCAACGGAGACATGTGTGTGCAGCGGCTTTACGATATCTGCAGGAATGGGAAAGGTCGCACACAGGCCGGAGACTGTCTTGACAGATATCAGTGGTCACATTACTGCAGACAGGAGGTGAGGCCTTGTGCAATCATATCACTCTCAGATGTATGCACAACAAGTAGGGCAAAGGCAACTGATTTATCTCTCACAAAGTGGCACTTGACAGGAGACTTGTCCTGAAGATATGAGGCTGCGGTCTGTTTACAGAACATCAGTGTATAAACACACTCTACAAGCCCAATGGATTCAGCCTAGATGTCTTTGCCCTTTGCTCTATGAACCTGACAATACTTTATCTGGAACATGCATACACTGTATTTAATCCATCTATATCAATAATATTTCACTGTAAACTGTTTCCTGTATATTTAATTTTCATCCACTGTGTAAAAGAAAATGGCTGAATTAAAGTATTCTATGCATTAATTGCTTCTCTGCAGGTGTGCCGGACTCCGGAGGACTTCCGAGGTTATGATGGAGAGCTGGGTCTGTGTGTGTGTAAAGAGCCTCCTGGCAGAGCTGCATGTGGAGGCCTTTGCAGAAGCACTGAGGATATTGAACTGAAGCTGCACTGTCACCCCACCGGTGAAATGGTATTAATGTGGAGCCACGATGGTCAGGTAAGCACAGTCAGTTACAGATGTTCAAAAATGCCATGCAGCAAGGAAATAATATAAAATGAATCATTCTGGCATTAACAAAAGTGAAGATAAATAAACCCTATTAAAGTCTGATGTCCTTATTTTCATTCTGCTATGCATATTCGGAGTGCACTGATAGCAATACCAGTATATCAGTCTAATCATAAAAATACAACATTGCCTGATATCACGTCACAGCAACTTCATATCAACTGACATCAACCTCCAGAGCAATAGAGGTGCAATGTCAGCTTTGAGGATATATTTTGTTGGTTATCATACTTATAGACTACACCTGATAAGCATTGCCCAAGATTGAACATGATCTGTCCTTGAGTTCTCATCCCATGCACCCTGACTCACAGGGCTTGAGCAGCATCACAGGCGAGAGTCAACAACTCCACGTTTGTCTCAATGCAATACATCCTGGATTATGAGAACAACATTTTTTTTTTAGTTTGGAATATAGGCAAATGTATGTTATGTTTGATGTTATTGGTATGTATATATATATATATATATATATTAGTGAATGGTGTGGTGGCATGACAAACAAATCTATGACTCTTGACAATAATGTTTTGGGGTTTTTTTTAAGTTGGGAAATGAACAGAAGCCAATGAAATTAAAGCATTTTTTATTAAATTATGATGCACTCATATTGTTAGTAAATGCTGAAATGTGCTTGATCTGTTTACAAAAAGGGGTCTCAGTGTATTCCTAATTCCGAAAGCATTTTCACAACAACTGTCTACCCCAACATGTATCGTTTGAGCGACAACACCTGAACAGACAAAGTATACTGTAGAGCTATACAATTTTGTCTGTATTTCCTGAACAGTGAAAGCTTCCGACGAGCATCTCCGGTGTTGTGGTGACCTATTAAAGGCAAACTCTCATTGTTTATGCGCAGGTGTCGGTAGTCTCCGGCGACATGCTGCAGACGTTGTTTAAACAGTGGGACTCCCGAGGGAATCTGCTATGCAACGGCCATCTCAGCTCCTCACGTCCAGTGTACATCGTTCAGACAATAGGTGGAGGGATGCACTCATTCACACATGCACAAGCGCACACACAATGCTTTTATTGTCCTGCATTTGATTTCTTTGTGGTGGCCTGTCTCTGTCGTGTCTTCCTTTCTCGCTCCACTCTCCACAATGTGACTGCAGAGACGGGTTTTCTCGGCCTCCTCAGCGGCCTCCCAAAGGAGCTGCAGCGTCTGTTCTCTGACACCACACTGTCAAACACTCCGAGCTCAGCAGGTTCGTAGCATCACGAAAAGCACAAATGGTGAATCTGAATACAAGAGTAAATGATTTAGTACTAAAACCCTGCAATTGCTGACATTTAGAGGAAGATTATGACTCTTTCTGGGAAGTTGGCGTCGTTGAAAACTTCACCCGTGGAGAAGAAATGGAGTCCGGGAGAAGAAGAGTGGAAAGAAATATAAAGGAAGAAGAGAAAAATGTGGTTGCTGTTCTGAATCCAACAGCTTGCCTCCATCTGGGTGATATTCTACTGTTTACCGTGGACACACGTCACTTCCCTCAGTATGACATGTAAGTTTTATAGATATTTTCTGCATTCAGTTCATATTTTGACTGGTCTCACACCCAATCTCAACAGGTACTGCTCAAAAAATAAGAATTGAAATCAACAACTGATATATAAAATCATAATAACCAAAAATAAAACATAGAAAACGGTCCCAATATTGCATGAAAATGGACGTTTCAGTTTTGTTGAACAATTGAATTATAGAAGAATGCTTTAGTCATGAGTGTTGGAATTAACTGGCTTGCCTTTGAGGTGCACCTGTCTGTCTTCCAGTGACAACTTGTACAACACAAACACTGAGTTTGACTGGGGCGCATTCAGGCAGCTCCAAGCGGAGCTGAAGCTTTCTTGGACTCCTCCGAGCTTCTTCTCAGTGGTTTTCTGCCAGCCGGGGGTCTACGTCTTCACACTGAGCAGCCATCAACACAAACACATGGTAAATAAAGTCCAAATAATGGAAACAATAGAGTCATTATGTCTTAAAAAAAAATTCTATACTGCATCCAGTGGCACTGCTTGCGTCACTAAAATGTTGGCGGCTCTAAACTTTGTTAACATCTGCAGAACTATCGTCTTCGGTGATTAATTCTCCTGCTTGTTTATCAAAGTCTCTTCTCATAACAGTTAGACATCTGACTTTCTTTTCCAAACTCTAGATATGTTCATCTTACACACAATTCTGTTTTAATGCAACACACTGAGATAAATATTTTTTTAAGAAATACAATGAGCCACACGTGGCGTAATGCAGAGTGCAAGAAACCAGTTGTGCAAGATTCCAGTTTCATTCTGATGTCCAAAAACATACCTTTCAGGTTAACTGATCAATAAAATGATTCATCCGAGATGTGTGTAGGTCGCAATGCGAGTGTGTTTTGTTTCTGTCACTCCGTGTTTGTCATGTGATAGACAGGGTTTATCCTCTTCTCGCCCACAGTCAGCCACAGTCAATCCATGTGACCCTGCACTGGAGGGAGACGTCAATGGATAGATTTGTAAATCATATAGTCAAAGAAGCAGCTAATCTCAATACTATCTGGCAGTGTCTCTCATACTGGGTAAATAGTGAAAAGGCAGCTGTGGTTCGATTGGTAGAGCGGTTGTCTTCCAATTGAAAAATTGCAGTTTTGATTCTAAATTTTGATGCTGGATGGTGAAATCTATTCATCATTTAGCTTTCAAGTCAAATAACTGTTGTTTAAAATACTCAGTATGTGAAATCAATTACTACTTTTCTCAAAAACTGCTCAAAATAGTCCCTTTAAAATCATATTTAATTGCATGACCAAAAGTAGATATTTGACTCAATTTATTTTGTTTACAATATCCACATCAAGCACATTTAATTTAATTGCAGACTTATGGAAGACTCCACCTTCAATAAAATTCTACTTATGACAATGTAAATAATGACATTCAGATAGCAAACTTCAATAATAATAACAAATACAATAAAAGTGCAATCATCTAAAACTACTGCTTATTTAAAGTCATGTTTTTATTATTCATTACTTCTGATCCTGTGAATGACGAATACTCAGAAGTACAGTGTACAGGTGTACTTTGTTCTTTCGCAGTATGTGAGAGTGATGCCTGCGGGGGTCCAGTGTTACGAAAGGGGCCCGTTCTTCCCCAGTGTCCCTCGTCACGTGACCAGGATGGGAATCAGTCAGAGGCGCAACCTGCTGCTCCGGCCTGACTGGCTGGTGACTGGAGGGCTGCTGTTTGGAGCTGTGGTCATCCTCAGTTCATGTGTTACAGTGCTGGTTTGTTTACATACGTACATACACACCGCAAATTGATATTACACGCAGTCAAGCTATCAATCGTGCTCAATGTTTCCTACGTGTAGATCCTGTTCCGTGAATATGGATGGCCGAAAAAGGACCCAATCAAAGCACAGTATCACCTGCTGCAACTGGCCTACCAGATGGAAGACTATTCATCAAAAGGTTCAAGGGTGATCTGGCTGAGGAAGACGCATCGAAACCTACAGGCCAGAATGACACAAGACTCCATCGAGCCAGGTACAACCAGCAGTAGCCACTGAAACTGCATAGAAATGCATGATTGTGCTGCTCATTTAATTACAGCTTGAAGGCCAAAACATTGCATAACCTGCATTCAAACATTATGTGCACCACATCAACTGATGCACCTGCAGCATACACACAAAACACATGAACAGAACGAAAATGTGAGGACCTTTGTGGCCTCTTATGCAACACTGATAGTGACCCCTAGGGTGGTGCTCCCACCCAACCAATTACTGCTGAAAAGGCTCTTGTCACCGATCTGGTATCACCTACATTGACCAGCCAGTGAACATAGAAAAAGTCCAAATGTCAGGGGACTTTGGAATATCAAAAGGACAACATCTTGAGGCACACTTTATTATTCAACTTGTCACGAAAAGGATTTAGCTTGGCTGCACGAAATTGTTTGTTCATTCAGTGTATAATACCATTAATCTTCTGCAAAGTCTTTTCAAAAGACGCCCCTCCACATGACCCTGCGAGGGATAGGTGACTGCTTGTAAAATGTGATATTATTTATTAAATCTTTGGGTGTGCACATCAAAAGTGCGCGATAAAAACTGACAGGGTCAATAACCTGGAGGGATGACGGAGTTCAACCCCATTAATCTTCTTCAGGTTTAATACTATGCTCAGTATTCACAGTTCTCCTTGAAAGAGAGGTCATAGATCTTAACATCTTTCAATCTTCTGCTCTCTCTTTCTGTATCTCTCTGTTGTACTGGCCTGACCGCAGCCTGCACTGATACCTTGAAGGACTTCTGGGATTATGAGCAGCAGGTCGACCTGGAAGCATTCAGCAGCAACACCTTCTACAGCCTGCTGCTCAAACAGAGCCTGTCAGTCACAACCCATCTGGGACAGCTCACCGCTGAGGTCTGCAGCTACTCATTCCAATGCAAATTGAACATATAAAATGTGAAAAGATTGACGCAAATGCTCTTGTCTCCTTCACATATGCTCGGAACGCATGCCATTCTCCCCAAGGCTTCTATATTCTACATGCCCATGATATTGTTTTATCAATAGTTTGTAAATAAGTCGAAGCAGTGGGAGGCTTCCGACCAAAATTGTGTAATATGGCTTTTGTTTGCATTGTCTCAGTCGAGGTAAAACATCCCTGACTTGTGGCATGATAAATACAGACACATGATTTTCACATTCACATGCAAATACAAACTGGGATTTGTCAAACCACTCAAAAGAAAAGGTCTGGAAAGTAATTTACTGTCTGGTAGAGATGGAAGAGGCCCTCTGAAAAACCTGAAGTACATTGTTAAAACGATAACAATGGTACTATAAAAAAAAGCTGACAATATGTGCTCTCAATAATATTTATACTGTAAAGTGAACATAAACTTTTTAATTGTTCATTTAGCATATTTACTTCTTATTTATTGAGATCTTGCACTTTGTGTGCAGGACGCATATAACATGCAATTTCCAACATTTTCCAATGTCAACTTGATTGTCGGGTTGGAACTCTTCCTGTGGTTACATTGTTCTCTTCAACATCTAATTCTCCAGTGCAGTGTTTTCAATTATTTAACATCATCATAAAAAGCTGAAGTGGTGCAGAATAAGAACTATTAGATGAAGGGTTTTCTTTCTCACAATGATTAGCATGCAGAAATATTCTCAAAGGGAAACCAGGCTGACACTTCCTATTTAAATTACTTTCCGGCTCAAGTTTGATTTCGGTCCTAGGTGTGAAAATCCCCCCCCCCCCCCCCCAAGTTTACCGAGTCCTAGACTACCCGAACGTTAAAGGCCCCTTACAAGAAAGGATGCTGGCAACTTTACACAATAGCTGGAAAACCAGTGACATTTGGGGAAAATTCAGGCAGAATGACAGTCTAATTTCTGATCCAAGCTCTTGTTCTCTATTAGTGGGTGAACAATTCAACTTCATTGCATTTATTCTATCTCAGGCTTTTACTTTCAAAGTGTTTAAAAGGTATATCCCATCTGACACTTTCATACATTTTAAACTGTGGTGGCATGAAAGTATTTCCCATAATGCAGCTATACAACCTACATGATGTACTTACTGCATCCTTCCCCATAATATGTTTTTTTTTATATCATTCCAGTTTAAAGGCTGAAATGGAGATGCCTTTTTCAGATTGACCGTTACCTCTACATATCCTAATTTCCTGCAAGAGTGGATACGATACCCCAACTTACTCCGTATCTCTACTTCGTGATTTCATCTCCCTGCCTCAAAGGCCTCACAAATACAATTTACAGCCATTGAATTAACTTGGGTGTTGCACTGGAACGCATATGTTCTGTCTCCTTTTTTCGTTTGTGTCATGAAATGCCGGCTGGCTCCACTATGGTAGGATATTATTGTTACAGCCCTGCAGAAAGCCGATGTGATAAAGATGTAAGAGGAGATGAAACATGTCAGAGCCTCATGTCATCCCACAAATGTCCCAGCTAAACACATTCCCTCAGTATCATGGGGAGGTTAGATATTTGAGCCAAATACTAAGATCTCATCATTTTTGCGTGCTGCTTATTTTTATTTACATACCCTTGTCCGTGTGCCTCCAGGTGAAGGAACTGTACCAGGGGGTGCTTGGCAAACTGCAGCTACTCCACCCATGCCTGGTGACCGAAGAGAGGACGAGAGAAGGTTTCGAGAGGCTGAAGAGGGAGATAGACAGAGAGGTGACGCGAAGAAAGTCCGTGGCCTCACAGCTGAGGTCTCTGCTCGACAGTCAGCTCCAGGTTTGCTATGTATTAGAGCACACACTGTGTCCAATAACGGACATTACGCTTTAACTCATTTAAATGACAAAAAAAACAAAAATACAAACAGGTGTTTTGAAAATTTCTTAAGTACAAAAGTAAAAATTTACTTTTTAATATTTTATTATCAGGGTTAGAGTATTGTATATGATCAAAATAATATATACTGTGTGTATAAACACTCATTCTAAGGTCTACTTGAGAATTACACAAACGATCAATATGTTTTATTTTAAAACAGGAAGTTAATCTGCATCCCTCTGCATCAAAAAGTGTATTTGTATGTTGTGACTTCACACTCCTGGAAAAGCATTCTTAATGTTTTTGTTGAATGCAGTAATGGTGCATGGAGAGATAAATGAACTGAAGCTGTTGCATTGTGTTGGTATAATCGATTTCAGTTCATTTAGAACATGTTATACAGCATCAGCGCCATTTCCCAGTGTGTCTGGTTTCCTGCAGTTCCTGAGGCGAGAGCAGCAGGCTCAGCAGAGGGCGCACAGTGTGTTTACATCTCAGCTCAGAGAGTTCAGCAGACTTCTGTCGAAGCTTTACAACGACAGCCAACCCTCCTGTGAGCTGCAGCAGCAAATGTAATGTTCCCATAAAAGCACCTTTGTTAAAAATTCACTGGCATCACTTTTATGTAGTGAAGCTGATGTTTGATACAGGTTTAGCAGAGTAGAAACTCTGACATCTTCACTTTGATGTGTCCAGTTTGATCCAGAGGCTCACGTCGCTGGGAGAGGAGATGGGGGAGCTGGTGTTTGCAGAGTGCCAGCGTCAGGGGGCCTGGGGCCTTTTAGGGGAGGGGGCAGGGGCTAAACTGCTCTGCCCAGACACAGGAAGTGTCCTGACCAAAGACGACCTCTTCGGTGAGATAGTGGCCTCTGTTATCAGACCGCACTGGACCATGAGGAAATAGCAACATCTACTGATAAATATGTGCATTGCAATACACACAAAAACAAACCAATTAACTCAAACTTTGACAAGAGACACCATTGCAGATGCCAAAAGTACATACATACATCTAAATTGCACGCTTTAATGCTTTAAATACAATACATATGCAGTGTTGAATTTGTGGGTCACATTTTTTTGTGGACTTTTTCAGAGTGAAATTTAAATATATATATATATATATATATATATATATACAGAAAGAGTATCAAATTCAGGTACATATTTGATGAAACGAAAAATCTTTAGGTCTCAGAGTCTAACATGCTCAGTTATGATTTCCCCCTTTTATTACTCATTCACAATTTTCCGAATTTTAAAATAAATGATAAACAAAAAGGTTCCATGAACTTTTTAGTAATAATGCAATAAATAAATAAAATGTTCTATTGAAAATTAAGTTTTGTGCATTCAATTAAGTTTCAGTTTTGTTGAGCACCTATATCAAGTTAAAGGTTTTGTTTTTTCCATGCCAATACTTAAAAAAAATATAAATTGTGGCGAATACGGCCACAAGTTAAAAAAAAAAGATGAAAAACTTTTGTCATCTTTTTTTAAAAACTCCATTATGAACAAAACAGAAAAGATGTCCAACATTTCAATGTATTCTGACATTCACTTGCATGTAGAAAGATTGCAACCTGTTATAGCCTAGAGGTACAAATGGTTCAAATCCCACTGTCAGGTCACCCCTGTGAGTCTTTGAGCAAACGCTTAACACCCAAATACTCAGCTTACATGAGGAAAGACAGCCAAAATATATGAGCACAGTCTGCAGGTAGGAAATGTAGTCTTTTTGCTAATAGTGGTAACACCACAGCCAGCAAATTAACTTTGGCACAGTGTATGCACACAGAACGCACACGTTGCACTGTTTCTACAATGTACATGTGTCTCCCATTACTTGTAAATAAAGTAATGTTACAGCAACATGTTTATTGCACTCGACACTGTATGTCCCGGGCTATCTTTCCAAGCAGCTAAACCTTTCCCCCACAAACTCCACAACTCAGTATCTTGAGGTGAATGAAATGAGTACTTAAAATTTTGTGAATCTAGAAAACAATACAAAATAAACAGTTTCATTATCTGAAAATAAACAAACATAATTCTGTAAGTAATAGTAAAGAAATCCATTGCACTTACAGAAACTGCCTTTGCAAGGGAGAAGGATAACAGACCAAGGTGGAGACCGATCCAACACCAGCAGTTACAAACATTTGCACCAGACACATGGCACAGGGCTACTTCCGATTTATAGAGCATCACTTCGTGGTTCTATGACGTCAGTTCATGGTTGTGCAATCACTTCCTGTGAGGTGTGAATGATCTATATATCAACAAAAGACATATCTCCCAAAATATAACTCTTAGTGACAGCACAACAGGATATCTTGTCAACACACAGCGCACAATGTTTATTCTTTGGAAAGTGAAGACATGTAAAGACGTGCAACCAAAAGCTTAACCAGGTTTGTAAGGGAATGTACACTCTGGGGGGATGCAGTGTAACCTTTTTTGGTGTGTCTCATATTAAATATTTCACAATATTGATGATTAAATCAATTAAATCATAGAAATGCAGACATTAAGATTAATTTTGTATGTAATGATAATTAATAGGAGAGCCTTATTACTTGAATTAAATTAGCGTACCAGGGAGAGTTGTTGTAAAATGATGATGATGAAATTTGATTCGCTACTAAAGATTTCAGATTGAAAATAAATCAGCATCAGTCGCTGTCCACAATGTTCGCTACTGAGCTAAAAGCATAATCAAGATCTATCACACTTGGATGCTTCCTCATAATTATTTCCCCTCCTGCCAGGTCCTGATGGGTCCCTGCGAGTCTCTGTCGGAGTTCACTGTGATCCAGTCACAGGGCTCATACGACCAAATGCTCACAGCCACATGCTGTTGAGTAACGGTCACACCATGCCAGTGCCGCCAGATTTCTTTCTTCACCCACAGACTGGCAGAGTTATGCCCATTGCTGGCAATATGGCCTATGATCCCGCCAGCTCTATGTTAGTGTTCACCACTGACACCGACACAGGTAACATGCAGGGAGCTTGTGTGCTCTGGAGAATTGAAATGCTGACTGAATCTCGTCAAATAGATAATGAGTTGTTGAACTCCTCCTGTCCATCATCAGCCCATTACCCTTTTGCTTTCATGAGTAGACATTTTGTCCACTGCCATCTCACTTTATTTCTTGCTGACTCTTATTCCTATTGTTTTTAAAGAGGACGTTCTGGGCTTTAATCCAATTTGTCATGCATTGTATCAGAGTACACATAAGAATATCTCTTCTTAGATTGGTGGCATCTAAAGAATATATGCTGATCGACAGTACAGATAGTTTGATTATTAACATTAATAACATTAACCCTTTCACACACAGCTGGCTGTCAGGCAAGTTGTTGAATCCATCCATTGAGATCTATTTGGAGTCTTGCTCAAGGACACCTTCACATATAGGCTGACAACCTCCTCTATCAATCACACTACAGCTGTCCTGAGCTGCTACTATATGAGCTCATTATGAATTGATGCATTGTATCTAAATATATTGATGTATTTGATAAAAAAAAAAAAGTTGATATAAATGATGAAGGTCTATTCTTTTGGTAGTTATTTGGTTGGATCCTTCTAGCATGTGAAACATGAATGTGAAGCAACGTGAAGCAAGAACAGGCTAACAATGCATTTCTTAGTTGATTAGTGGACATCTTGTTTGGATCAGACTGATGGTGTGACAGTGCTCAGTTGTTAACAAAGGACCTCTTTGTGGGGCTGATGCCGTCAGTATGTGTGTGTGTGTGTGTGTGTGTGTGTGTGTGTGTGTTATCCTTGAATGTTCTTGGATTAACTGCATTATGGGCAAATCAAGACTACCGGTACTTGAGAAAAATGTCAGTTACTGAACAAAAAACAGAAAGCAAAAAGAATGTGGTGGGAGATTACTGAGGATAGACTAGTACTCATCCATCCTACATCCAAAGTAAATAATGTAATTTTGTAAAAAAAGACAAAAATCTACCAAACTGTGCTGAATCTCCAAACAAATGGATAATCTCAGAATAATATAATTCATTCAGGGTATTATTTGTATTATCTGTATCTTTGTATCTATTTTGAAATATGTGAATTGTGCACTGTGCATTTCTACACTTCAATTATTCTCTTGTAAAGCAGTTTGGTCCATCATGGTTAATTTGAGTGCTATGACAATAAAGTTGTTTGCTTGCTTCCTTCATTAATGATGACCAAGTGTAAAAGTAACAAAACTGACAAAACAAGTTATCATTGATCCAATTTAAGATGACAGTCCTGTTATTTTGAAGGCTGATTTTAATTTTGTTTGTTTAATCAAGGTGACAACAAGAAGTGGGACAGCCCCCTCCTTCCTTTCATTCCTTATCCTACGGCCTTCCACTCAGATCAGCCTCTGCTCAGCAAACGCCTCCGAGGCCTCAGACCGGGCCAGAGGCTGCAGCTGGGGGCTCCTATGGCTGACCCCAACACAGGGGTGCCAGTGCCCATCCTAGCAGTGACCATCCATCCCCAAACTGGATTAGTCTACCCACTGGGAGGAATGCACGTCTGCCCCATCACCCGCTTGCCACAGCCTATACAGATTGGTTATCCTGTGCTGGACTCCAGGAGTGGTAACATTGTGCTCACTGTCGGTGTCAGCATAGATCCAGTAACAGGTCAGTGCGTCCTGAGATCACTGGACACATAACCAGCACAGCAGTAGGACATGTTCTATGATTACTGTTTAATGTAACATGTACAATTAATATGGCTTCCAAAGAAATGCCTCCAAATTGATGATTTGTACAAATAGACTATCCAGAAAGATCAGAAAGTGATCTGATGAGTGTGTGTGTGTGTGTGTGTGTGTAGGAGATGTGTTGCCAGTAGGTGGAGTCCTGTTAGCAGAGTCCTTCATTGACCCTCTGAGTGGGCGAATGCTGAGGATAGGAGGAGCCAGCATGCGAGCAGGACAAGTTGTTCCCACAGCAGGAGGATACCAAACCTTACTAGACTGCAAGGTACTCAAGTAACAACACCCTTTATTTGTGTAGACATACACAGTCCTTCTGAATAAAAGGTGATGAAATTGCTATGTGGAATTGCTTGGTCGTCAGCTCATATAGAACCAGTCTTGCAGTGGGATTTTACACCAAGCTGTAGGAAAATGAGCAAGAGCAAGCATGAACAGCCCAGTAGTAAAACGATATAAGATACAGAAAAACAAAACAAAACAAAAAAACAACTTCCCAAATCAGGTTCAGATGGGGCAGATGGAAGATGGAAGACAAAAAAACCCAAAGCAGGATAGACCATTTTTGGTCATTTTTTATGGAACAGGATGATAACATCATTCAGCCAGGGTGTAAACAAAAGCAAACCCGAAATGTAACTAACACTTTTCCTCCATCAGGTTCTGGCCACAATGTTTAAAGTTCTGGAGCTTGTGAAGCCACTGACGGAGGAGTGGCTTTCAGATCCATCCCTTCAACGCCTGCAGCCCCACTTGGGGAGTGAGAGAGGGAGTGGTCAACCAGACCTCCTCCTCACTGCAGCCAAGGAGCTGCAGCAGGCCTGGAGAAGGAGTCTGCACTGTCAGCTGCAGCTCAACACCAGGCTGCAGATGCTCCTGGACTGGACTGTTGGTCTCCAGCAGGATGGAGGGAAACTCGGTGAGGAAAATGCACGAGAGAGGCTCAACAGTCCTTTTTACTCTGCAGATGTGGTCCACTGTTTCTTCTTCCCCTCTCATTTTTGCTCCAAATTAACTCCGCTTATTCTTTCCGTACATTCGTGCTTATCTATCTTCGACATGGCCCCATAAAATATGATCTGAGAATGGAGAGTTCACACTTGCTACTATATTTTATCATTTCGCCTTTTCATTTTAATCTGTGCCTGTCATCACCCAACTGCAAATCTGCGCTTTGCGCAGCACAAAAATATAAGATGCAGGCCTATTTCTCATGGGAAGAAAATTAAATCTTGGGCTCAGAAATCTATAACACTGAATCATCAGATACAGAGACGGTTTTCCAAATTATCATAAACGACACTGCACTCTGTACTTCCTGATGACCTGTCAGAAAGAGTTGCAGATTTGATTTTCAGGGTGAAGTTAATGGTGAAAGCAAACTGAGTAAAAGCTCAGAATCACAAATCTTAAACACCAGCAGTCAACAGGACAATAAACTAAATATGAGTCTTTTTCACTCAATTATGTAAATGTCGCATTGAATAGATTTAAATTAACTTGGGATGGGCTGTTATTGACTCTAAATTCACTCCCACATTTTTGTCGCACAAAGCCACGGTTTTCAGCTCAATGCTGAACTTCCTTTGTTTCATACAGCACAAGGTGTCCCATATTTTTTGAATATTGACACCAACAACCTCACCTGTTATACAGCACAAATTTTAATTAAAGATCATTCCCAATCCATACTACAAAAAGTATGCTAATATGTAATGTCTGCAAAAACTTCATGTTGATGAATACAAATTCCCAAGTTCCTAAATAAGCTAGAATTCTACACCGGTTGTCTCCTACAGTCCAAACGTTGTGGTGGTGGTGAGCATACATTTCCCTGCAGAAAACTCCCAGCTTTACTGCTTGCATTGCCATTTTAACCACTCGTCTCCTTGAGTTTGAGTAATCAACAAGTAGCTGTCAGTGTCCTGTCTGTCTTATCTCTGTGTGTCTTACCTGTTTCTCACTTCCAGTTTTATTTTGTATGCCTTTGTCTTGTCTATGTTTGGTCGTTGGTCCTTCCTGTTTGTCTGTCGTCTGTCTTTCACTTGTTTGTGTTTCACCTGTATCTCTCCCCATTCCCTGAGTATTTAAGCCCCTCCCCCTTACGCGTCATCTGCAACTCCTCGTGTTTTCCTTCATGTTTTGACCATGTTTTTGGAGTTTTGCTGGCTCTCTGGATTTTCTTGTGCCTTACCCTTCCTGGATACCTCTCCTTCTGGTCATGAGAATACACTCTTCAAACTTTATCTTTGTGTTCAGTCTGCTTTTGGGTCCACCAAGTACCATGACAGGAGTAGGCGAGTCCAGGAACATGGAATGCACATCCCTTGTGTGAATGGACCTGAAACACTCTCTCAAGCCCATTTACACAAAAGTGCACTATTGTGGAGGCGGAGAAAGATGAGACGGACGAAGGAGTCGAATCGCTTTCTTTTATTTCCTCTCACGGTTCTGACAGTTTACCTGTCAAATAACCAACCCCCTTGTGTCACCGCACTTCCCCTTATAACCCCTCCCACTACCAACACCACACTACGTCACCGACACACCCACTCCATTCTGTTTGGGAGAACCTCCCCCTCAGGTGCACACCACACAGCCCCCCCCCCGAACAATGAGAATGGTACTACAACAAGTACTTTTTTTTTTTTTGTCCCGATTGGGAGGTCTGCACAGCCGACCATATCGGCTGCGTTGCACCACCACAGGAGGAGGTGCAGGTACCGGCACCAGCGTCAATGCAGGTGCAGGTGCTGTGACAGCTGACGACTTGGGGGGGTGCCCACGTCTTGGGGGCTGTGCCACCTCCACCGGCTGCTCCGGCATGGTGTGGGCCGGTTTCAGGCGGTCCAGCAAAACCCGGACCCGTTTACCCCCCATGTCCACCACAAAGTTCTTTGTCCCTGCCTCCAGGACGTGAAAGGGGCCGTCATACGGCAGCTGAAGTGGGGAACGGTGAGCGTCATGTCTGATAAAGACATATTTGGCTGCCATGAGGCTTTTTGGGATGTATGACCGGGGAAGGCAGTGATGCACTGGAACTGGGTCGAATGTGTGGACTGCCCCGTTGAATACTGGACGTCCCGCTGCGACCCCCCAGGGTTCCGATGGCTCTGGCAGGAACTCTCCGGGGCCCCGTAGTGGCTGCCCCAACACCAGCTCTGCAGACGATGACTGGAGATCTTCCTTCGGAGCCGAACGCAGGCCCAACATGACCCATGGCAGTCGGTCAGCCCAGTTGCTGTCTGCGAGTGTGGCTCGGAGAGCGGCCTTCATTGTGCGATGGAAACGCTCACAAAGTCCATTGGCCTGTGGGTTGAACGCCGTGGTCCGGTGCAGCTGCACTCCCAGGCCTTTAGCCACCTCTGTCCACAGCTCAGAGGTGAACTGGGAGCCTCTGTCCGAAGTGATGTCCAATGGCGTGCCGAACCGTGCCACCCAGGTGGCTATGAAAGCGCGAGCCACCTCTGCCGACGTTGTTGAAGCCAGCGGGACCACCTCTGGCCACCTCGTGGTCCTGTCCACCATGATGAGGAGGTGCGTAAAGCCTTGGGAGGGAGGCAGCGGACCCACCAAGTCCAGATGCACATGGTCAAACCTCCTTTCTGGGACCAGGAACGGCTCTAGGGGGGCTTTGGTGTGACGCTGTACCTTGGACCGCTGACACGCCACACAGGAGGCTGCCCAGCTCCTGACGTCCTTCTTGAGGCCCGGCCAAACAAACTTTTCCCCCACCAGCTTCACTGATGCTCTCACGCCTGGATACGATAGGGCATGAACAGCATCAAAAACCTGCCATCTCCAGCAAGCAGGTACCATGGGGCGGGGCTGACCTGTAGACACGTCGCAGAGGAGTGTGGCACCATTGTCGTGGAACAGCAAATCCTGCAGCTGTAGACCTGTGGTGGCTGTCCTGAAAGCCTGAATGTTGGAGTCTGCCTGCTGGTCGCTGGCCATGGCAGTGTAGTCCACCCCAAGGTGTACAGGGTCCAGAGTCCATCAAGCGCTGGAACATTTGTGCTGCACCTTTCAGACCAAATGGCATCCGCAGAAACTCAAACAGTCCAAAAGGTGTGATCACTGCAGTTTTGGCTACATCCTGCGGGTGGACTGGTACCTGGTGGTAGCCTCTCACCAGATCCCCCTTGGAAAACATAACCTTCCCCGCCAGGTGGACGGAAAAGTCTTGGATGTGCGGAACAGGGTATCGATCATGTGCCGTGACCGTATTAAGGCGTCGAAAATCCCCACAAGGCCTCCAACTCCCATCAGATTTTGGGACCACATGTAATGGTGATGCCCACGGGCTGTCAGAGCGCCGCACGATACCCAGTCTCTCCATAGTGGCAAACTCCTCCTTAGCGATCGCCAGCTTTGCCGCATCCAGTCGGCGAGGGCAAGCAAAAACCGGCGGCCCAGCCGTGGGGATATAATGTTCCACTCCGTGTTTGACGATGGTGGCTGAAAAAGTGGGGACTGTCAGTTCGGGAAACTCCGCCAGGAGCCGCTGGTACACATCCCCCGAAGCTAAGATATTAGCGAGGGACACCGCTTCTCCTTTCCCCAAAGTGCAGGAGAAGGAGGAGAATGAGACAGTGTCCACCAGGCGGCGATTCACCATGTCCACTAAGAGTCCGTGTGCACACAGAAAATCTGCTCCCAGGATGGGCACGGATACAGCAGCCATCACAAAATCCCATCCGAACTGACGGCCATTAAAACACACATTCACGAACCTGGTGCCAAATGTGTGGATGGAAGTCCCGTTAGCAGCATCCAGAGGCGGCCCTTTACCGCCGCTCGCGACGTCGGTGAAGGAGGCGGGGATGATCCTCCTCTGGGTGCCGGTATCCATGAGGAAACGCCTCCCGGATACAGTGTCTTTAATGAAGAGCAGCGTTCCGATGTCCCCGGCGCTCATGGCTGCTAACGAGCACCGGGTCTGGCGTTTCCCTGCACAGAGAAGGAGCAGGGCGGCGTGCAGCGCTTGGCTCTGCTCCCGAACCGCCGGTGGAAAAAACACAACTGGTCGTCATTTTTGCGCCGATCCGTAGTCGTCCCGACAGCAAACTGCGCTTCCTCCTCCGGCCGGTGTTCCGGTGGCTCCGGCAGGACTGCATGCACTCCATACTGCCGTGACGCGAGCAGGATCTTGTCTGCCTCTTCCGCCAGCCCCCGATAGTCCTTTGTGTGCACGAGTGGAGAACTCGCCAGCGCCGTCCGTACTGGAGCTGGGAGTTGACGCAGAAACAGGTGGATGAACAGGAACTCCGCGTCCCCCGATCCCCGCAGCGCCAACATGTTCTCCATCAGCTCCGTTGGTTTACTGTCTCCCAATCCATTGAGAGACAGAAGACGCTCGGCTCGCTCATCGTCGGAAAGCTGGAACAGCCGCAGGAGCAGAGTCTTCCCTTGCGCCGGCGGGTCCCGAAGCAGCCCCATCACTCGGCGGGTGGTGGAAAAGTCCAGAGCTGCGACGACGTGGTAATACTTGGTGTCGTCGGCCGTGACTCCCCGGAGGTGGAACTGTGCCTCGATGTGCTGGAACCACGGTTCCGGATGATGTGGCCAAAACTCCGGTAATTTTACCGCCGCGGCGTACACCACGGGCGCACTGGCTGCCGCGCCGCTGGGGATCGCACTGCTGCTGGCTTCGGTCGACATGTTCGTATGTCAGGGTTACCAATGTGGAGGCGGAGAAATATGAGACGGACGAAGGAGTCGAGTCGCTTTCTTTTATTTCCTCTCACGGTTCTGACAATTTACCTGTCAAATAACCAACCCCCTTGTGTCACTGCACTTCCCCTTATAACCCCTCCCACTACCAACACCACACTACGTCACCGACACACCCACTCCATTCTGTTTGGGAGAACCTCCCCATCAGGTGCACACCACACTATTCACATATGTTACATATCATTTATTACTCTATGTTTTATGTTTGAGCGTGTGGTTTTACAGATTTTCGGGAGTGAGATCTTCTTGCACATGCACTAGTTTTGGAGAGCAAACCTTTCACATTGTTTCGACTTTTGTGCAGTATGTTCAGAGTCCTGCATCTCAGAGAGATCCAAGGGCACATCTGGTGCTTGGCTCCCATAACTGATATATGTCAAGGGTCTGAAGTGCTGGCTCGGGATCGGCTCTTTGTTGGACTCAGTGGCTCAAAGGAAGCATTTCGAAAGAGAGACCTCTGTAGCAACTTCATTCTTTTTAGAGTTTGATGTTTGCATACTTAGTGGTTGAGTACCCCATGAGATTTGTTTTTCTTTTCTGTTCTTCACACCTTTTATGACCTTGACATGAAGCTCTATATGGGGGAATGCTTTTACAAACAGCGTAACATTTATTTCAAGTTCACAAGTTCATCCTTAAGCATCCGTTACTATTGAGAAGAGATGTGAATGTGACCTATACGTGTTAAGTTATAAAACAGGTTTGAGTCATAAGCCTAAAGAGAATGACATTTTCCACTTTTGTAAAGGTTTTGTTTTTTTCTTCAACGACCTTTATTTGCCACAAGCTGCCATCCAAATAGCATGTGAACCACGAAACACTATTAGCTAACCCATATTCATGTATTATTATTAAAACCTCCACACTGAAAAAAAATTGTGCAGCAAAAAAAGACATAAAAATGCTATGAAGTCAGACAAAAGGTTGATTCATTTTCTAGGATGGAGACATTTTCAATAGATACTGAGTGCAGAGGCTGGAACAAGGCAGTTGAATTACCAAGATGAGAAAATTAAAAAGGCTTGTCAATGTCAAGCAACGTCCAGATGTCACATACTGCACACAGGAACAAAAACAACCGTGTAAAAGAAAGACAGAGAATCTATTGCTCCCACAGAATGACTACCCCAGATGCAAGAACATCTGGAAGGAGTCATCAACAGCCAGGGGAGACACACATGTCCAAGAATAACTGAGAACGAACAGGGAACATTATAGAGGAAATGAGGATGTGGTGTTTATGTCAAGCCCCAATCTCAGAGCTGTGACACCTGTGATTAGTTGGACACAAAAATACAGAAAAATTTAGAAGAGGCAACAATATACTCTTGGAAAAATACAGAACGTGTTTCACACGCCTACCATTTGACTGCTTCAAATAAATTAGGGTCAAATTCTACCTTGAGCTCATGCTAATGTAACACGGAAAAAATGTAGTTTTTTTGTGTTCAAATTTCAAGCTCGTGCAAGAAAATTAGGAACCAATGTGAACACTGGCAGGCGTTCTTGTCAGTCCTCATTTGCACTTTTTGATGACTTAAACTGTTAAAAAGTATTTATATTCACTTTGATTTAAAAGCTATTATTTTGAAAAATTGTAACATGTTTTAGCCCTGAGTCAGTCAAAGAACTACAGTTTTACTTGAACTTCAACTGAAAAAAGTATTTTAAGTCAGATTTCACAAGCCAAAACAATGTCAGATTGTTGGGTATTGGGTAAAAGTGGTGAATCCAGATGCATGCCGCTTGATAACAAAAGCCCCTGAGTCCATCTTGAGTGAGTACTGGTGGTGGAGATCAGACAAGCATGAAGGGCCAGGTCCATTTAAACATTTGTCAGTCCTCTTCCATGGATGGAACACAGTTATTGACTTTCTGACTGGTTGCAGAGGACACAGAGTGTACCTTAAATACCCACTGCTGGATAGACTTACAGACTTTGTAAGATACGGTGGTGATGTGACTTTTTGAGTCTGAATTGGGTTTTTGGAACGGAATCACGAGCCTGGCGAGGATGACATTTTCCCCTTTCAAAGTCTACTCACATGACCTTTAGTTATTAGCACCTGCAAGCAAGTGACTTGTTTGTCCAACATTATATAAGACATGCACTAACTCCATTGTAGCCCAAAACCATGTTTCATAACTTGGAAAACATGAAGGTCTTATTACCAGCAACAATGTCCAGCTCACGTAATTTTTTTACAGCCCACCGTGCAAAGCTGTAATCTTTTATGGACTCCTTTGGAATTCTTGATGCAGATTTAGATCGCATCTGATGATATCGAGTTTAAAAAACAGGTGTAAAATATCAGATATTGCTGTAATCATTTTATGTTCTTCTAAAGTAAGTAATTGTGTTCAAGTACACAATTCCATTGACTGTGTCCACAACAATAAACAGTACCACAGCTTTATTATGACAAAAGTATTACATTAGGTAACATTCAATTTCTCAAAATAGCCCTCGCCATAAATTTCGTCTGTACCACAAAGGATAATGCTAAATTTACTGGCACGTGAAAACCTGGCAGAATAGAGTTTTGATTTATGTGACTTGTGATTGAAACTCTTGCAGGTGCACTTGATAACATGGCATTGAAGTAAATCAATGTCAAGCTCTTGGAGCATCCTTTACCTCCTCTTTATTTAAAAACAATGGTAGTACAAGCTGCAGTGGAATCCCAGGTTGGTTGCTCATAAAATGATATTTAACTCACTGCAGTTAGTAAAGCTGCTATCTTGCTGAGAAACAAATATACAGGATTTTCCAATTTCCCAAAAAGCTTAAAAGTAGTCTTTTTCTGTTTTTATAACAATTGTGTCAGAGTTGACAATGATGTGTGAAACCTCTCTTGAACCATTCTCAGTTTAGTTTTTGCAAAGTAAAACGTGTGGAAAAATAGAAATGAGCTTTCGTCCTCATCCAGCCATTGTTGGAACATTTCCATGAGCTCCATTCTGCTTGATGACTGATGAAACAAAGATTAGTGGTATAACCACTCTTGGTATAATCCTTAGTGGAATAATTAGTGCTACTTATTAGACTCGCTCTTCTGCCTGCCTCTGGAACTCCCAACCACCCAACCTCTGGAACATGGACCCGCCTATTTAGATTAACCTATCCTGTTTGACACTCCCCACCCACGCAACACACCCACAGCATGGCCGTCTGGCTTTTTATAATTATACGACGCGTGTTTTGTTCTGTCTTGTATTTGTTTTAATGTAATTTTTAACTTTCGTGAGGTGACTTTGAGTGTTTTGAAAGGCGCTTATAAATACAATGTACTATTGTTGTTATTATTATTAGTTGACTGGGTAGAGACCGTGTTTTTATAAGGTGAATAATTCTCATTTGTCTCATGACTGTTGTTCATTGTTTCAATGTGCAATGTCTATCTGTGGGTATTATCAATAAGGTGAAATCTCCCTCTCTGGCTCTCACTGCTTAAGCTCCTGTCTCATCACTAGTTAAATAACTGGAGACGTGAAGTATAGCTGCTGTGCTTGAGGTTAGGGAAGATTTCTTCTGCTGTTTCCTCACTTTGCAACACTGCTGTGGCTAATTGAAACTGCTCTGGCAATGCAGCCATGTGCACATTGCAGAGTAATCTGCTTAGCTTCACTTCCCGGAGAGCTTGATATGTTTTGCCAGATGTGCTGAGTCAGAATCCTGTTTCATATATGTAACTGCATTTGCATTTATTCACTATCGTTGAAGGTGGTTTGATTTTAACCCAAGAAAAGGCTTACTCTGGCTTTGAAATATTAATTAAAACAAAAATGAAAACATCTATAGTCTGTTGTACACTAGCCTGAGAATTCTTATTACTTTCATCTTATTTGATTTTTCTCTGATACGCTTAATTCACGTTTGTGCTTTCAAACCAGGAGAGCTGCTTCTGCCAGGTTCAGATATATACGTGCCAGCTCTCCTGGGGATGGAGTACCCTGATCCCATGGGATCTGGGCTCAGTGTGCCAGTGCTCGGGTGTCAGACAGACTTCACTTCTGGGAATGGGATTCCTCTGGTCGGGACCATGGAGGACCCAGATGGCAAAGGCACAGTGCAAAACACTCTTAAGTGCTATTGGACATTTAAGAACTGTTTTTTTTTTTTTTTTTCCAATCCTGATATGTGTCCTTTCACTCCTCAGGCTTAGTGGCGATCCGTTACGGTGCTCAGACTGTTGACCCAGTGACTGGGCTGCTGGCCCCGGTGGTTGGAGCTAGGCTGGACAGATCAAAGAAAAACGTTGTGCCTGTTACAGCATCCTTCTGGCTAATGGCGGCAGAACAAACTAATAACATGCAGGTGGGGGAAATAATTACATTCATTACAGCTTTCACACAAACATTTAGTAAGACCATGGAGAAATGGAGAGCGAATCATATGCATTTTTATTTTTCACTGTGTGTAATGTCCTAACAAAAATGCTGAACAGTTAGATATGGCAGCTTTATGACCCAGACAAGATGAAGCGGTTGAGTGAGAGTGAGTGAACATTTAGATAACAACTGAACCTGAAGTGAACACAATGCCACACAAATACAAGTCAGAAATTGACCAAGACGTACTACCCCCAATGTTTTGGGTTGAGTTAATTGTTCTTTCATGATTAAGTCGGATGAAGAAATGTTGCAAATTCAAAAACTGTCAAACTATCATCTTCCAATTGCAAGAGTGGGCCATTTCAGAGAGCTCTGACAAGCAAGTCTGCTGTAATTAAATAAAAAGGAAGAATTTTTGCCTTTTATAAAGATACAAATCCGAGTTATCGCTTGGATTCAAGGTAACAATAACATCACTCCTGAACTTAGTGTAGTTCATAATAGCTGCTACAAATAAAGAGCAATATTTCAATATATGTTAAAGTGAAGGTGATGAATATATATTGACCTTGAAAGTTTGATTTTATTTAGGTGTTGGTTCATGATGGAGATGACAGGGTTCCACTTTTGCGGCTCACTTGACTTGTAACTTTTTCTTTCCCAACAAACACCTCTTACTCGAAAGTGGGTGCTTTTCAAAATGTCTCCCCCCACAAGTTTATGTACATTATTAAACATGCAAATGCTTATTCATATTGCAAGCTTACTGTGGTGTGACTCGTCTAAGCCACTTTCAGGTTTAAACAAGGTTCACTGTGGGGAATTTACTGGGGGAGGATGTGGTGGATCTTCCCTACTTTGGTCTTCTTGACCCACTTTGGCTGACTTATTCTCATCTGGTGGGGGTCATGTTTTACTTCCCTCTTATAGGCATTATTATTAGTTTAAAACTGAACCGAACAAAATACATAATAAAATAATTGTATTTTAAAGTTCTGTCTGCCGTTATGAAACTCAACGGAAAAAAAATCAAGGTGATAGTGGACTCCTTAAGGGATATTGCAATGAAAAATATAGTTGCAAATGCCATTATGAGATAATATTACTGTAGTGATGATTTTGCAAAATTGCTTTTTTGAAATGTAACTACATAATTACATTTTGAAATACTTATAGAATATACGCTCTATATAGTGTATATATAGAGCATATATAGAGTGCTATATATAAGCTCAATATACGTATACACATACATATAAGATCATCATTCAATGTAAAAAAAAAAAAGTACAAGAAATAAGGCATGCTTTTTCTAGCCAGACATTTGCCCCTACTTCTGGCTTCTCCACTAATCACACTCTGAACACTCTCAACAGCAGCAGAAACATAGAATTTCTCTCACTGCTCTGTACTTTCTTTGTTTACGTAGGGGGAAATAACTGTATGCTTCTAAACTGCAAGAAGGGAGACATTGCAACACACGCACAACCACACAACTCCTAAACATGCAGCCAAAAGGTTGAGCAAGAGTTTAAACAACTCAGCAGGAGGGGATTTGGTGAAATTAATGGTCTTCTTTTTGTATTCGTCTTTTTGCATGTCAGGTGGAGGCGCTGCAGAGAGAGACTTGTTTACGAAACACTTACTGGCAGCAGCAGAGGCAGCGGGAGGAGGATGTACTCAGTGACTTGGACTCGGCTGTTTTCCTGTGTCTACTCAGAGTCACTGAGGCCAACACTTATCAGGTTAGCTGGAGGCTGGGGGATGGTTTCTGTTTTGGTTGCACATGGCTTCCATTGCCAGTATTCAGAGAAAGTTAAAAGGGGTTGAGCTTTTTCAACATGTGGCAGTGAGTAACGGGGACATGCCAATGTGTGGAACATGTGGAAATGAGTAAGCGGGTGCATGAATGTGGGGGAGGAAAAAGCTTGGAACATAACTACGGTGAAGGTTTTCATATATCCTGCAAGGCACAGCAAGTAAACAAGTTAATGAATGGCTTTGTAGGCACCAGAGGTATGTGTGTGTTCCAGAGGGGCCGTATTTCTGTCTAAGTCCAAGTATGCAAATGTATGGTTTCTTCTTGACATGCTCAACAAACATCTGCATGTTCTGTGCTATGCTGCAGCTCCAGTGGTCAGGAAAGCAGCTAAGAGAAGCAGCGGCAGAGCTACAGGATTTAGCACAAACTGAGGTCCAGAGGAGGGCAGCTCAGCGATCCAACTTGGCTCTGATCCTCCCTCCATATGTATTACACCTCCTTACATTGGGTAAATGAGCTGGCAGCCTCGCCGAACAAAGAAAAGCACGAAGGAAAATTGCAGCGCCACACCCAGCATTGCACTCCTAGTAATAACGCCCCGAATCAGAGATGCTCCATGCTAGTGTTTCATATTGTATTAACACAAGGTGAATGTTTGATATTTTTTGTGTTGGAAGCTTGTCCAATTCTGTATCTTTGTCTGTGGTGGTGTAGGCGATGAGGAGGAATGGGACCAGCAATGCGTTTGGCACACAGAGCTGCTGTCTGGCCTCGACAAGGTGGATGTCTGTATGGATCAGCTACAACAAGACCAGGAGAAATGGACAGCAAAAGCAAGAGACTGGTCTGCCAGCCTCCATGCTATGGTCAGAGCAGTGGCTTCATGGTTTCTTACTGACAGTTCAGTCAGGTACACGAGGGAAAATTGTATATGTGAAATCAACAATTAATGTTAGTATCTTTACCCAAATATAACTAGCATTGAAGTCAGAAATATTTGTAAAAAGACAGATTTTGTTTCAGAACATGGAAAATTTAAGTAATGTAAGCCATTTTTTATTTATCCACACAACATAGAGAAAAGATGTCATCTTTACCGTGTTTCATTTGGTATTTTAAAACTCCAAATACTGCAATACCCATAAGCCATCAGTGCCACAGACAGATAGAATGAAGATTCATGGAGAGGCGGGGGATATTACTGTATTAGTGGAAGATTTCAATCAATCAAACATACATTCCAGTTCATACAAATGGAGCTGAGGATCCTGAGACAGAAAAACACAAAGTTCACTTTACTTAGATTATATTTTTCATGTATAAAGAAAAAGTATTTTAAATAAGAAGAATCTGGCTTGATGAATATTCTTATCAATATATTCACCTCTGTCTTCAGTTGCCAATGGAATGTTTCTGCACCAGAAGGAGGAAGTTTAAACTTTGATGAGAACTCTGTGTACCCCGAAGACGAAGTTGTGTAAATGTACATAATAAGCTGGCGGTAATTGGTCTTGCAGGACAAAGAGTGGAGATTGAGAGAGTTGTGGGAGCAGTGCTGTTCCAGACTGGCAGAGTTGGAGGCAGCTCTTAATGTGCTGCACTTTGTGCGACACCTTTCTCAACTCCGTGCTGACACTGCTCAGGTGAAAACACAAACAGATGCACAGAATATATTGCGATACACGCAAGCTTAAATACACAGTACTGTGTGGAAAAAAGCTCCAAAAGTGCTTTGAAAACCTGTTGTAGGAGTATGACACCTGCTTAACACCATTGCACAGTACTATGTGTGGGTTAACACAATTCTATGGCATTTTTTTTCTTGTCATTATATTCATACAAAGTTTGTTTGAATCTTTAATGATCAAGTGGGGTCAGATTTTATTTTAAATTCCATACAAGTCACCACCCTTCTCTCCTTGCTCATGCAGGCTGTGCTGTTTGGGAGCTTTTGGTTCCGAGAATACGGCCTCATCCAGTGCAGTGAACATAGACTGAATACAAAAGTCATAGGTTTGCTTCAACAGAAGGCTTTGCCTCTGCTGGAGAGACTGAACCAGCTCCTGATGGAAAAACAGATGGCCAGTTTCTCCTCCAACACCTGCAACCAGCACAACACTGGTACAGAAGCACCAGACAGAGGCCCTGTTTACATGACAACAAATACGAGTGTATACGAAAATCTTTCTTCAAGCACATTGAACATCATGGGGTTACGACAGTATGATCAGTATGTTGGGAAACTAAAACGAAGTTTGGCAAATGCCTTGAGAAACGTTAAGTGTGTAAAAATAAAGTACAATTTAATACATCAAGCCAAACTCCGGGAAATCTATTAAAGATTTGATCAAAAACACATTTTAAAACTGAAGATTATTGTAACCATTATCAATATATTGGTCAAATTCAATGCAAAATGTTCTGACAGTTTCAGGTTATATATATATATATATATATATATATATATATATATATATATATATATATATATATATATATATATATATATATATATATATATATATATTTCACATCAAACTTAGGTGAGTCACATGTTTTTATTCTCTCTGGATTTTAAGAGCAACAAACAATAATATTTTATATTGAGAAAGTTTTAGGTGTTTAGGCATTAAACTAAAACTATTTGACATGAGATAGATTGTAAATCAAGCACTGGACTGCTCACTCTCATTAAAAAATTTTTTTTTTATAAAGATCACATCCAATAATACAAGAGTCAAAAATTATAGGCTGAAAGTATGATTCAATTTTTTTCCAAGCCGTTCAAAAATAGTAAAGCTCTTTGGCATAGGGTTGTCTCGTCGAGGAAATAATGTTGGTTTGCATCATGTTTTAGGTGTGTCACCAAAGCAAGTGTTTGGTTTGGAGATACCTTCCCGAGTCTGGACAGCCTCTGTGCCTGTGGTGAAAGGTATGTGCTCCCAAAGCCAAGTGATAAAGTTTTAAATTCTCTCGTTTAGAATTGCTTACATGGTTGTGTGTGTGTGTGTCTGTGCATACGTGCATGCGTGTGTGTGTGTGTGTGTCTCAGAAAAAGTGTGTATACATGGACTGAATACAAGACTGAGGAGTTTGTTTACTTTTAAGTTTCGGGAAAGTAGCAGTGAGGCAATTAGAGGAAGGAAGTGCATTGTTTGTAATCTCCTGACTGCGTTTTAAGATAAGAACTCACGTCATGTTGTCAGTATTACTTATGCAGAGCAGTCTGATAAATCAAGTGGCTTGACACTGTCAGCATACGAAACCCTACCCAGGCACATGCTTGATTATTTCTTTGAATCTCTCAATTCAAATGCTTTGCATTTGAACTGAGAGAACTCATTTTCTTCCTTTTGCCCATTCATACAAGTTGATGCTTCGGCATGGAGATCTCACCTGGATAAAAGAAAGTTTCCTTTATGACAATTAAAGGTCGGTTTTAGGGTCAACATACTTTTATATCAATAATCTTGGTACTAAGCCACTTAGAGCAAAACAGACATAAAAAGATGACTGTTGAAAGAGAAAAGCACACTTTCAGTCTCTGCTGCTCCCGAAGTCTCAGAAAGCAGCAGGCGATTCAGTCAGAGCTCCTTATGTCCATATGTCAGTTCAAATGGAGCATCTCTTTAAGCATTTATGTCATTGTAATGGTGTGAGACAAGACGTCAAGCATGGAGGCACAATGTAACTGTAATAAATCAATGCAGAAGAAAACACCAAAAACATTATTGTGACTATTCTTATATTTTGCAATACGAGAGGACCATGTTGTAATAATTAACATCCTCTTTTATAGAAATGACTGAAGTTTCCTTGAGCTTATTTCAAGCTGCTGTCTCTCTGTGCTTTTCCCTGATGCCACTATTATCTCAAGTTTTAGCAGATGTTTACATTCCTCCACAGTGCTGAAGTTGAAGACAAACAAACATGAATTCAATTAATTTTTATTTATGCAGCGCCAGTTACAACACGGAAAACCTCAACTATTCCACTTTAGAGAGTATAGGCGACAGTGGAAAAACTTTCTCAAAAGTATGAACCATTTGCAGACTCAGAGGTGGAGACTTCCTGCTGTTTTAGTTGGGGTTAGAGAGGATAGATAGAAATGAAAAGAAAAAGCTGTTATCGCGGAAATCCCCCACACGCATGAAATGAAACTCCTGCACTTCAACAACAACTGATTAACACAAATAGACTAAATACAGTATGCGCCAACCAACATTTGGCTTCCAAATAACTGAAGCAACTCCAGCCGAACGTAGCAATAAACTATATCATGACATTCTCAATAAGAAAAACCACTACAAGTGACACATGAGTTAAGTCTCCAAGTAACTCCTTGCTTTTTGTAAGTGATAATGTAACTGCACTAAATGCAATAACAGTAAATTGTAAAGTACTTCTAAGTTGTTTTTATTTATTTAAAATTACATATAACACAACGAAGAAAAACAGCTGAGAAGCCGAGACAAACTGCAAACATAGTCTGACTCAAACGATTAACATTTAATAGAAACTGACAACAGCTATTATAAACTTTGGATTATGGTTGTCACAAAGTTTGAAGGAGCAAAATAACAAAGTGACATTTATATTGTGATTATTGTGATTCAAATGATATTGCTCATAGTTTATAACGTTACCTGCACTTAAGGGCGCAGCTATGCACACGCACGCACGCACGCACACACACACACACACACACACACACACACACACACACACACACACACACACACACACACACACACACACACACACACACACACACACACACACACACACAGTGTAAATACATCAAATCAAAAGAAAACAATTTTCTGGATGCAAATTACCGTTAAACTCAAAAGAAGAACAGACCAAGTTGATTCATCAATCACATTAACGCTAGTCAGACTAGACTTCTGCTTGATCAAATTCCAACCATTTTTACAAAAGGAAAAATTTCTGAAAGTAAAGAAATCAACTTTTTATTTTAAAGTTGCTTGAAAAAAATCTAAAACAGTTTGCATCATGTTTCATAATTTTTTTGAACCAAGAACCCATATTAAAATGCATCAATAATACAACTTCAGAAAATGTATTTACAGTGACTATTTACAGATTAAAATCACTATTAAAATCTTTATTATCAAAATAACAACACTGATAATATTTGCTTCGATAGAAAAACACTTAAAAAGACTGATATCACACACATTTATTATGAAATGTGAAAACATTTATTTTCTCAACATTGCTGCCTCCTTTCTATGAATTCTTCCATTGTCACAACCTCATTTCCTCTTTTATTTTAGTCTGTTGAATCAGGTTCTTGGTTTTCATGGGGACAAATATTCTTCTTTCTCTTTCGTTTCCTCTTTCTGCTTATTTGCACATGTGCGCTTCTTTTCACTACAATGGTTGTAATCTGATAATACTGCCTTTGGAAGCAAATACATTTGTCCTGGATCTCCTTTGAAATAAAATTTCCCCGGATCATTATGGAACCAAAGCCTCACAATAGACTAGTTTTCTTCATGAGTTGATGCTTCACAGCACTTAAGGTCTCTTTGTGTTTCCGAAGGAATCTCCACTCAGTCTTTGAGGGAACCTGCCAATGTCGCTCCCTCTCTGGACACGGGCCTGCAGACCAGCTCAGCGCCAACACAGAACTCACCAAGGCACACCGCCTCGTCTGGCATCCACTCACAGGGTGAGCTGATGCACACACTGCAACGCTGACTGGAAGAGCCCTCTCACCCTGCGCTCCTATTCTATCAATCCCACAACAATTGTGTACATAATTACATTTCTTAAGACATTTGAGGAAAAATACAAATCTCCACTATCTATGCACTGACAAAACTAAAACAATACTTTCAAAAACATTAACACATCTGTATATTGTAGAATCGTACATAACGCTGCTGTTATGCTAATGTTTGGACACCTGCAACATATCAAATGACAAGCTCTTTATTGTCCTTTTTGTGTGTTATCTGGCTGTTGGGCTTGATGATTATCTGATTCAGGGAAAAAGGAAATCATAAACTGGTAGTAAAGTCTTCAGAGACTCTGGGAACACCTTTCAGTCACTGGCTTATGACTCATGACCCATTTCCCCGACAACAGATTTACTGGCAGTTCCCGCCAACTTAGTGGCCACATATGAAATGAAAGTGAATTTCTCAGTTCACGTTGCGTAAAAACACAAATTATAACACTTGCTTCGATTTGTCTCTTTTTCTCCAAAATTCCCAAATAGAGAGTCAACACATAAAAGAATCTGTTCCACCTACCCATATTGCTGTCCCCACAAGTTCAGGTAACATCACAGTGACAGAGCAATAGTTAAAACATCTGATGGGATATGTCAGACCAGCTTTATTCTGACATGTTTCCTTTTCCCCCAGAGGAGCAGTGGCACAGTCTGCTGGAGCTCTCCCCCGTTTTCCAGCTGTTGAAGGCGACAGAGCTCCAGCTGAAAGGTTTGGCCTGTAAGGCAGGGCTTCGTGAAGGAGATCTCACTGGTCACACGGCTTCATGTAAGATGTTTATTTTTGTGGGGTTCTCAACTCTGGGTTAAGGTTAGACAATTTCCTTGATGCTATATATACTATTTACAATCATCACACCAATCCAAACACTATCCAACCATTGTTGGATTAAACATGTACATTATTTTGACAGTTGAACAAATGATGACAGAAAACAAGCACCAGCGTGTGTTAGTGTGTGTGTGTGTGTGTGTGTGTGTGTGTATGTGTGTGTGTGTGTGTGTGTGTGTGTGTGTGTGTGTGTGTGTGTGTGTGTGTGTGTACCCTTGAGTGGACTGCACCAGAAAATTATACATAATAACATGGTAAACTTTAATTGTTGAGTACACTGTTTAATATGGATTTTAAAACAGCCAATACTTTGATTGAAAACCCAAATGGAACCAACTTATTTTCCCTATTGAAGAAATAGACCAGAATGAATCAGTCCAGTTTTAGTTCATGGCTCATATTCAACGCCCCGAACCCAGACATTCATGCAATTACCGTGAAAAGTTTCCTGCTCGTTCAACAGTACATTCTCATCTGCATCCACCAGGAAGCACCCACATTTCATCACTGCATTTCTCTCACCACATCCATTCAACACCGAGTGATGGCACCCCACATGGAAGTCAAAGACTGTATTCGATCAGGCCATGAGCCAATGCAAATTTTAGAGACAGCTGGTCGTCAGCGGCTGCCTGTTCCAAGTGGATGCACTTTAGTTTTAGCTTCTGTAATGCCAGCACACTCCACAGAATTGTTATGGAGCTTATCAGACATCAGCACTCAGCACGCTGGTGAAAAATGAACTGTTGGCTGCTTTTCTTTTTCACATATAGCTTTGTTTGCAACTGTCGTTGTGGTAAGGAAAGCTTAGAGTCTGTGTAAACCAGTTTTTAAATCTATGTCATGCCTCATGTGCAAATGAGTTCAGAATCGCAATCTGAATCAGATGCAGGTGAACAGCTAAAAGATAAAATAAAGTTATTATCAACAGATGATGTATACAAGAGCAAAGCAGATACATGTATATACTTAATTTTTTTTTACAATCGGTACCTTTTATTCTGAATTAGAAGGTGAATTCTCCAATTGTATTGTTTTTCTTTTGTAGATTATTAATTTCGTAGATTGCTTGTTGGTGGTCAATTACAAAGTATGCTTTGTGAATTTTCAACAAACGTTTCAAGAAATGTGAGCAGTGTGGGTATTATAAGCAGTAGGCGTCAATTTTATCAAGCTCAATGAGGAAGTGGGTGATGGGTATTGATGAATTGTAAAAGCACTAACCAGAGAATACAGATTCAAGTTTGAAGTTGTTCTTCATCATGTCTGTGATGCCAAGATGTGAACAAACTATATCCCACAAAACATAAATGCCGGATGGTGCTACTCTTTCGGCAGGTAGAGGTTTGGTGAAATGGTAACTTGTAAGACAACAACTTCAGCTAATGCAAAGAGTCTGTTCATGAGCATATGCAAGTTTGAACCTAGATAGAAACAAACTCATCCAAACTTAATTGAATGTAACTACTTTTGATGATTGCAACCTGATGATTGCATTGTATTGTCAGTGTTGAGCTGCAAAAAGGAATGTAATTGCAATAGAATAGAAATCAACAGAATAGTAAACATCTTTATAATTGACCAACTTGCATACTGCTTACAAAACAAAACATTTTAACAGATCAAATGTATTTAATAAAAATTACATGAACCATTACATATTGATAACAGTTCATGTAGTGGTTATAGTCCAGACCGCATCACATACAATTTGTAGCACTTCTCAAAGTTTTTAGACTCAAACCAGTTCGAAAGAGGATGTGAGCAATCTGACAGGATGCTCTCGCCCTCTTCCTCATCAAAATCTGTTGACTAAAACCAAGGCCACAGAGCTTCCTGAGAAGATAATACCGCTGTGGCTTTGAGATAAACTCAGCTGGGAATCAAGAAACATGCCAAGCTATTTTGTGTTATCCAAGTTGTCAACCATCAAGTGAAATAATTCCTTCATAACCTGTTCACAACAACACTGCTCAGACTCCAGAAAGGCGTATTTTATGTTTATCAAGTTTTGTAAAATAAGATCTGCAAACACAGAAAATTAGTTAGTGAATTCATGAAAGATTTACTTTCCTTCTCTATTTAGTGGCTGTAATTACTGAGTTGATTGGCTCATCTTAAAATGTTGATAAACACCAGCTAATGAAAGAAAGAACTCATTTAGCAACTGTTGTTATAGCACAAGTGCACAACATAACTGACTATATTTGTTTCAAAAGTATTGCCAACATGCAAAGATGTTGAAGGCTGGGGAGGGATATTTAATCTTCTTCATCAGTTATAGTAAATTAATATTTCTATGTCTGATTAGAGTAAGAGGTTTTGGCTTAATGTGATTAGTAAAAAAGCAGGTTGTCATCCGTTCTCATTTCGTGTGTATATAGACAACAGTCTTGTTCATATTTTCTTGAGTAATTAAGATTCTAGTAACTCGTGTAGTGGAGCAAGGCAGTCACGATACACACCACAGTACAATGGCAGATCCATTGATGCCTACTTCATTAGCTCAGACCAAGACATACTCATCAATTTCTTTCAGAATGGCCTAAAAGTCTGAAAGATTTTGTGATTTCAGAATTCAATACATCGTAGAAGACTGTATATCATGAAGACATTTTCTATCTTTTACAAATGATGTACTTTTCATGGTCTGGCTCCTCTCACAACTTCACTGACCTGGATTTCTGTTTATATTTACTTCGTAGTACATTTGGAAAGAAATTAAATTTTGCTGGGGATCAGCTACAATGGGAAAAAAACAAGACAAAGAGAACCAGAGACGCAAAGATGATAAATATAAACAACTGTAGTTGGACAGGACCTAACAGGAAGACCAACCAGACCAGGCACATGGAGAACTTTCATACAGACACAAAGATAACATCCAGACACAGCAAGAAGAAACAGAGAATGTAAATTAATAATTTGACGGCTCTAATCTTAGTCAATGTTCATGCATTAATGAATCCATATAGAATTTGAATGTTCTCCCTTGTGCGTATCGAGTTTAATGTCACAAGCCAAAAATAAGCATTTGATGCTGACCCTGAAATGCCTGTAATTGTGTGTGACTATCTCCTGCTCTTCATTTTCTTTTTTTTCTTTTCTTTTTTTATTAAAAAAAGACATTTTTAAATATATTACAGTCATTCCAATGTGCTTTCATAGAGAAAATAGAAAAGCCCAACATATCCACATGAGCAAGCGACTGTGGAAAGGAAAAACTCCCCCCAACAGGGAGAAACCTTTGCAGAAACCAGACTCAGAGGTGGCGGCATTCTGCAGACCGGTTGGGGTGAAAGGATAGAGGAGAGGATAGGAGAGGAAAGACAGAGAGATAGACTGGGTGGGGAGATACATACAATACCCTTGTTAGTGCTACATAAAAATTTTTTCTCATTATAATACAGTAATCACAGTGATCCAAATATTGTCCAACTGCCATGAGATTAAACCAGCCTGAGCAACAACAGAGCAAAAACCAAAATAATCACAACAATGATAGCAAAGACAAAAACAAAAGGACACAAAACAAATAACAAAACAAAAACAAACAAACAAAATAAAAAACAATAAAACAACAACATGATTTTGATAATTGACAGAACAATAGCAGAAAATAAGAAAAATCAGCAGCAAATCTCATCAATGAGGAGTGAAGAGTGTGTGTGTGTGTGTGTGTGTGTGTGTGTGTGTGTGTGTGTGTGTGTGTGTGTGTGTGTGTGTGTGTGTGTATGTGGTTTGTCCACTGGATGTGAATGGAACTGTTGTGGGGGCCCCGCAGTACCACCCCGGGGGCCGAGGCCACCAGGGCCGGACGCCGCCACTCCGGTACCCAGCAGCCCACTGGACCCGGGGAGGCCCCGACAAACCACCCCGGAGAGCCACGCCCCAACCCGGAAGGCACCAGACGGAACGCGTAGAGAGGACCCCCCAGGCCAGAAGGGCCCACAGGAGAAGGATAAAGGCAGCAAGACCCCAGGACCCGACCCGAGCCGCCAAGCCGGGAACGGCCAGTGCAGCGCCCCCAGGCCACGCGGGCAGGGAGCCGCACCCCCGGGGGCCATCCACCCCCCCCCCCCCCCCCCCCCCCCCAACCCCGGCGGGACAGAGAGAGCTCCCCCAGCCGCCCGAGCCCCAGACCGGCCCCTCCCCCCAAGATGCTCTTCATTTTCATCTAATTGCTTAAGCTTGGGGCCACTCCAACACCTCCTTGTATAAACTGTTTAGACGATGGATGAACAAAACTTTGGTGTCACTTAAAATCACACCTGATACAAATGTGCTTGAAATGACCAGAACCCTTACCATTACCTGTGAACGTTATAGTTCTTCATTATTGACAAATTGATTTTCAGCTGCCAGTTGCCAATGTCATGCTATAAACCATAAAGACACAAAACAATCTGAAACACTGGACCAAACATGCAGTATTTTGACTTAATGAGGTGACTTTGGGGTTGATCTTGGGTTTTCAGGACGATGACAGTAATTAACCTTTTACCCTGTTACGTTGGGATGGTGATGCCTGCTGAAGTACATATGTTTAGGACAAAAGCCCTTATGTCAACATTATTTCAGTCAATGTTCAGCAAAGGTACTATGGTATATCTGCAATCTACTGGGATATAATGTCTCCCTAATTCCTGAAAGTTATTCATTTACACGTTTGATTATAACAAATTAAAGTATGTTCAGATATTTAAAGGCTGTAGACGTACCGTCATTGTGGGGAAATAATACTTCAATTCCACTGGTTTATATACAGTTTGCAGGTCTTTCCGAGCATTCTTGCAGCTTTTGGCAGCAGCTGCAGGTTTACTTTTTGCCAGCATGATGTACTTGGAATGCTAATATTTAGTTTAATATAATCATCTGCCCATCCAAGTGTGATTTTTCAAAAGTACACAAAGGTACATTGGAAAATACTTGGTTTTGTTTTTTTGGAGTTGATAACGAGTTTTATAGTTCTATTTATCTGGACTGCAGATAACTGGTTCTGGTGAAGCATGATAATGAAGCGACACACAGACCTCAGTACTTTTGTCAGTGTGACATTCCCATGTGAAGGTTGTCGATGAAGACATAATGCTGTTGTCTGTTTCTGTTTGATGAAGACAGAGGCAAAGGTTTTGTGGATGTGCTTGATGCTCAGTGGGAATGTGAAGGGGAGCTGGTTCCTTTGGACCTGTCAGTCCTCAAGCCCAGAGAGTTTCTGGTCTACCAGCACGGACTGTTCCTGATCCACAAGTTGCATAATCTCAAACTGGTTGGTGCTTTATTGCTTACTGTGCTTTTTTTTTTTTTTTAAACTGTTTAATTTTCAGTTCCAACTGTCTGTAAGACTCAAAATGATAAGTGGTTATAACCAGTAGATAGATGACTGTTTAACTTTAAAGCGTGGATACAGATGGCTTTCACACTAACAATATGCAGGAGCCTTTGGCTCACTTCAAACACTGAGATGAGGCACCAAGCAAAATTGACTTGGCCTTAATGGTAAAAAACTATCTCGCTTCAAGTTAAAGCCTCAATCTTACTGTGATCCGAATCCATGAAGACGTTTCTAAAACATATTCAAGTTTACAATTTCCTTACATGAGTTGCAGGCCCTTGCAAATGTGTCAGGTTTTAAACTTTTGATAAAATTGGCCCATAGTTGTTGTGGATGCCTAAACCCCCACTCAAACTCTTCTCTATCCTGTTTCTCAGGAGAAACATATAATACATATTTTTGCCACATTTATATCAGTCCCCAGTCATTCCAGCCAAAAAATAAAGTTGTGTAGGTGTTTTTAGACAGAAATGCCACAGCTGATATAGTTGGATGTGTATATATATTTTACATGCAATTTTTACGCGCGCGTGTGTGGGTGTGTGTGTGTGTGTGTGGATACATACTAATAATGACTTTCATTCTGATCATCACTAAACACTTTCTTTTTCATTTCATTTCTTCTTTTTAACAGACTCCGGTCATTTCACTGCAGATAGCAGCCAGTCTTCCGTACAACAACTATTTCAACAACGCTTTCAGAAATTCCTTCTTTTATCAGGTAATCTTGACGCATAGAGGACATGGAAATCTCATTAGACACTTTTATCACACTTAAGCATACTGGTGCAGTAGTCTAAACACATGTCGACAAGGATGACTAATTAAAGACACATAAGTAAATTATTTGTGAACTGCCTCATAAGCTTTTGTGGCGCACATAATAAGAAATGTATTAGTAAATATGACCTGCAGCAGTAAATAGAGAAACACTGAACAAACCAGCAACTGTTACGTTTGCACCTGTTTTGCACATCAGTATGCAAGCAAAACTTCTCCAACCATAGAAAGCATCCAGTTTGCATCTGCAGGTTTCTCATGTTCTAGATTTCAACTTCAATTGTTGATATTATTGCTTGCGCTGCCACAACTCCATCTTTGATGTAAGTTCACAAAACATAAACAGAGTTTGAGGGCTACTAATTGCAGTTTGTTTATAAACATATTAACTTTGGTGTGATTGATTTAGGCAACTGTGGGTTGCCAATTTGGTGAAATGAGTGTAAATGGTCTTGTTTTCATGTATTGGTTCATTCTCTCTGCAGAGGTGATGTTTTTTTGGTGAAGTACATTTTAAAGATTTTTTTTCTGGCACAGTTACTTTATTAGCCGCGCTTCGTGTTTTGATGAAAACCATCTGTGGTCCAGATGTAAGTAGGAGTATTTAATCAGAAAACTGAAAGAATGTGCATTGTCAAACTTGAATATGAACTTTTGAAATAAAAAATTATAATTGCACATATTATAAATGATAAACGATTCAAATAAAAGTGCAAAGTGCTTTATCTATGTGCTGCACACACATACACACACACACACACACACACACACACACACACACACACACACACACACACACACACACACACACACACACACACACACACACACACACACACACACACATACACACACACACACTTTCCCATTCCTCACCAGTACACACGCAGGCACGGGGTGACATTACACTTCAAAATCCTCCCGGCTTTAACCTGATTCCACTTTCCTCTTTGGCTGATTGTGATCAAGGAGTGCAGTGCTTATGTTTTTGAGCAGCGGCGATTTGTGAAATTCTCAAATGTGTGCTAACAGGAGGCAGAGGAGACTCTTTTTGTCCGTCGCCAGCGGCTTCAATCAGCCGGAGGGTTTTCTCTCCTGCTCCTTCACTGTCTGTCCCATGTGAAAGTGAAAGAAATGAGTTCGGACTCCAGTCCTGCCTTTCAGAGGCTTTTCTTCACGGTATGGACACGCACTGAGGAGTGAATAGAAGCTTGTTTGTTTGATTATATACATGACTTCAAAATTCTAGTGACCTTGATTTCAGCTTTAATATAAAGGGGTGATTGAGTGACCTTTCGGTGTAAGGTTCTGATTTAAACAGATTTTATTTTACATTCCAGGTACTACAAGAATGCCTGGGTGAGCTGTTTCAGACCCGGTTGGGCCTCCTCCCCTCTGGACAGGAAGTCAATTTGTGTGTTTGGCTCCAAGACCGAGAGGTCCCCACAGGGGCTTTAAAAGAGACATTGTCAGACTTTCAGGCGACCTCTCTGCTTCACAGGATCCATAAACCAAGCAGAGGATTGCTGTCTGAAGACGTAAGACTCCTTATTCTAACACATGTTTTAAGCTGTTATTTTGACATCATTCTGTCTTATAGATTGAAATATGACCATTAATTGTGCTTTATCTTACTAATTTATTGTATTAATCTTGTATTGTTCTCTCTCTCTCTCTCTCTCTCCCTCTACCTCTCTCTCTCTCGCTCTCTCTTTCTCTCGCTCTCTGTTTGTTTATGACTGACTCACGCAAGCAGGATGTTGAAAAGCGTCAGAGGAAACATAGAGAAACATCTTTGTTTCTTTTGAAAGAAAAGAGCTCAGAAACCACACAGAAAGACCAAGGAGACTGCAGAAGAGCTCAACTTTAAATGTATGAAAACAAGGATTTAAATAGAAAAGAAAAGAAAAGAAAACTATTTCATCATTTACTCAAGAAAAAAGTCCAAAATGTCTGTGATAATTGTGAAATTTGCACCCTGTGAAATTACAATATAACACATTTTGTTGTTTGTTTGTTTGTTTATTATGGGTTTTCATTGCATTGCATTACTTCTCATTCGAGTATTTTCCATGAGCTGTTGACTAAATCAGCTTCACAACTGAGATTTTAGGTTTTTCAATCATTTACCAGACATGAGAACATGATAGAGTATTTATTTGTTGCAACACAAAACAAAATAAGCAACACAGCTTTCTCATTAGACAATGTGAGCATATAGTTGGTTCTTAACCATCACAAGCCCCTGACATTCCTGGGCTCTTTTTATAGACAGCTAATTAAAAAAGCAACACAAACACTTGTGAACACGCACAGACAAACATCTGTTCTCACTCAGTGGTCCCATGTGTAATGTGGGGAGGGGCGCGGACGAAGTAACAAAAGCTCTGATGAGATTCCAACGCTGCTTCGGACAGAAACAGGAGGCCCTTAGTATTTGTGGGTGGCTTTGAGAGCGATGAAAATAATGAGGAAAATTATTCCACAGACCAGTCCGATGACGTTTAGTATCTTGGCGGTCCTCGATGCATCTGCAGCTACTGTTGATTCTCCAACAGCATTTGCATTTTGCGCCTTTGAAAAGAGCAAGCAGCTTTAGTTTACAATGCATATTTATGTAGATCTGTTGTTACTGAACATTTATTTTTCATTTCACAGAAACACATAGTACACATAGTACTCCGACAGTGATCTACTATGTAAATCACTGTGGGACTACTTGTGAGACCACAGCTTTGTGATTTTTCTTGCCATGTTAAACATTGTAATTAATCTCAATTGATAAAACTAATCAAATTTGAGTTGTCGTGAACTACATACATTTAATTTTTTAATTTAAAATTTTTTTAAACAGGTGGAAAAAAAAATTCATGCTGAGAAAGTGTTACCTACCCTGCAGGAGCAAACAATAGCAGCTATTCCTAAGGGCAGACAGCAGCACAGAGTGGTAAAGATGGACCATCCGAGATGGGATGGGGCAGCAGCACGGCTCTGGCCTCCTTCCATTGTATTTCTCTGGTTGACTTGAGGTGGACGGCAGTTCATTACTTGTTGGATGGTGTCTGGATCCAATGGCTGGTGAGGGTTGTGGACCAGACTCTTTTATTCCTTGTGGGTGTGGTTTTAGGGATTGTGCAAGACCTGACAGCAGCAACATTGAAACAAATTGTTGGATATTTACAGTGATTTTACAACAGCATCCTACTGTATTTTATAATAATTATAAAATACTGTTCAATATTCATCATTCGTCATTTAACAACAACAACAACAACAGTATATAACTGTAATTTAACAGCATTAAACAGTATTTTCTGTCAAGCAGTGGTGATGTGTGCTCATGTCCCTTCTCAAGTCCAGTCATTATCTATCAGCATCTTACAGATGATTGCGGGCTAATGTTTCTAGTTTGATAACAGCTCTTATTTACTGATCAAACTCCTCAAACCACTATTTTTTTTGTGACAATATGTAACCAAACTGGCTTCCTGAACTTGACTTTGAAAAGCACAGCTCCTTCATATCAATCCAGCCAGAGATGTCCAGATGGATTTCAACAGATCAGGTAAAGGAAAAATATACTTATCTCCTGAAATTGGTTTCCAGTGTTGTTTTTTCTGCATGATTCCTGAACTCTTGACGTTTCAGATGTGTCATTAGGTCTGTTTCTTTCTCTCCTTTCTTTAGTCTTTTATATTTTTCCGGTCGTTGTGTTGCTTATATTTTTTTTTTCCACAGGCACTCGTCATCGGTAACTGAGGGGACCAGCCAAATGCCGTTGTCAACTACTCACTGTTCACTCTTTCTCGCTATTCCTTTTCCATGTCAACTGTTCTGTTACACTGTTTTGGGTGGTATTTTAATTCAGCATCTCAGGTCATGTTCTGAGTTCAGTATAGCCTGTCACTAATGATTGTATTGGAAACAGTTTATTCCAAATGTAGTAATGCAATATCTTGTCATTTTTTGTAATACAAACGTTCTCTATGTTACCAATTTTACAAAGTCTGCTGTACAAATTAGCGCTTAGTAATAAACTACAGCAGTGTATATATTCTCTTATCATGACTCTCGAACGTATTACTTAAAGGTCTTCATCTGATTTTTATTCAAGGCCAGAGGTTAGGAAAGATTGGCATGAACAATACAATTAAGTTATGATTATGTCTCTTCATTGAGCCGGCAT
>NC_137651.1:8285400-8482900 GCF_963422515.1 Blennius ocellaris | reverse complement strand
GCGTCCAACCAAATGTGGCCTGTTTTAGTCATTTGCTTTCTTCTTTCAGCTTCCTCAGCAGTTTACACAGTACTTTGACCTGTTTTGATCACGTAGCCTGGACTGTTCAGATCTCCTTGTCTGTCAGTCAGCAAACGTGCCATTAAGGGGTTACAACTTAAATCTTTGCAACCTTTGCAGGACATCACTTATAGTCTGGCAGGTTTATATCAGCTTATTAGGCTTCGTTGATCCTTATGAAGCAGTTGTCCTTCACAATTCACCTCGTGTCCACAACCACGTCCCTCCAGTCACCTCTTACAGGGACTATGGTTCTCTGAAACTGTTAGAAAAGCCCAAGGAAACAGCTTGAAGTTGAAAAAGTTGCAGCATTGTGAAACCGGAGTTGGTTGAAGCGTAAAGCTTTCTGATGTTCCTCACCCCTCCACTGCAGGCTGATTGCAGATCAGCAAATCAAACAAAGGGTGAGGGATATAATGATACAGAATATGCTATGGGGGGAACACTTTACAGCCCCTCGTCAGGGAAAGCGAAGGGAAAAAACAGTTGTGATGCATGTGTTAATGTACTTTATTTACAGTAAACCATGCAGTGCCATGAAGGTCACTGACCGAGGAGGCTTTGGCATCTATGCTTGTGTGCAGCAGCTCTGCCTACTGCTGGAGAGTCTGTGTGGGTGTGAGGCCTTGTTCTTCTTTACTGGTCAAAACCCCAAATTGCACACTAACCCACATGACATTTGTTTTGATTTGGTTAAATTAAGTTTAGATCAAGGTTACAGTAAGAGTTAGTAGATACAGAGAAGTAGAGAGTGTGCAGGAAATAAAAATCAAAAGTCACATAATAACCCTATTTGGTATAGAAATATTACTCTGGCATATGTTTACTCACATTAAGAAGGCTTAAGATAGTGACTAAACTGTTCGGCAAAGACAGGTTTGAATGTTGTGCTAAGATTAGAATAGGTGAAAATCTAGTTAAAGGTAAGGGTTAATCAAGCACTCGTCATGGCTGAATTTAGGATTTGCAGGAAATGAATGTAACTCAATGTACTGCCTCAAGTAGGTATGAAAACACATGTTTCTTATTGAAGGTGTTGTGTGCCCCTAAAGTTATAAACTCAGTTTATAGGGACTTGTTGTCGGAAAGAAATTCATTCCAAAAAGAAAACATAATTATTATAATTTTTTAATATGTTTAAGGTAAGGTGAGCAGTTGTTACAGGTGAGTTTTTGAATAACTGCAGGAAATGAATGTAAGTCAATACAATGTCCCTGAAAGGTTGAAAACACACAAAAAATGTGTGCGCGTGCGTGCGTGCGTGTGTGTGCGTGTGTGTGCGTGCGTGCGTGCGTGCGTGCGTGCGATCGATTCGTCGGCGTGCTGTCACCACAAAAACAGAAATCTAATCTGCGAGCTGCTGTTCCTTTCGGAGTCTCTTAGAGTGAATCCAGTTTGATTTAATGAACTGGTACTTATTGCATTCTTTGTTGGCGGTGTAATATGACTGACAGTTGGCACGACAGACAGTCTGGACTCAGTCCAAGTCCATCACTGCTGCTAGTGTGTGTGTGTGTGTGTGTTTCCAGACTCAGTGGCCTTCGTCTCCCAGGCTGTCCAGATCAGTTGTTGTGTGCTTGTGTGTCACTGAATTCAATTCTGCCACACTGACCCTGAGATACTGAGAGCGGGTCTGATGCTTCTCATGAATACTGCTCTGTATCTGTACCAAGAGATGGTTGGTTTCCATCGAAGGTGTTTTCATAAAGTGCAGCAGTACTCCTCACACCATGAGCATATTATGTGGAATTTCCTCAGAGGAACTCCTCATACTGTTACTCACTTGATCCCTGTGAGCCAGCAGGAAAAGGAGGAAGAGGGAGAGTCACACTTTTTGGCAGAAAGTTGGGATCCCCACAGGCAGACACCTTCTTAACTTTATTTTTTTTGCTTTTCCTTTGCTTTTATTAATGATGAGATGTAACTCTGCAGCAAGAGAGAGAGAGAGAGAGGGAGAGAGAGAGAGAGAGAGAGAGAGAGAGAGAGAGAGAGAGAGATTATTTACAGTTTTGCTATCACCTCTAGAAGAGTTGCTTGAGAACAGACCCATTAAAGTGTTTTTCTTTGGGTTTTGTGCAGGTTGCTTATCGAAATTCTGCATAGTTGATGGATAACCATTATTTTCATTCATTGAAGATACAGATTCAACAGGACAAACTTTCTCAATCATGGTTTTATAAACTTTCGTTTTGTAATATTTTGATAGATTACTGGAAGTTTTTATCAGTTGTATTACATTCATAATGGCCCAAATTATTATTGGTTGTTGCAATACGTTTGGTGAAACTTTGCAAAAGGGGACAGACATGCATATGCAGGGATATTACATTAAAGGGTCACGAGACCTTAAGATTCCTGGGTAAGTCCCATAATATTCACTATGGATCAATAGTTTCTAAGCTGGAGTCTGGTACCCAGTTGAAGGAGCCCAGAGGAGCTTGAGAATGTGGAATATAACTAAAATGAGACACTTAATACAATCTACAGCAGAACTGGGAAACTTCCCATTGCTTTATTAAGACTCCTGCTTCCTGTTTTTTTTTTTTTCCATGCTGGTGATTATACTCCTCTGGTGTTTGGCTTCACTGTAACGTCTAAACAAATCAGACGTCATTGAGTGGGGTTGTGCAGCTTGCCTTGGAGGTAGTCTGGAGGAGCTCCAAGGTAAATAAGATTGGGAACCACTGCTCTACACTAAGTGGTGCCTCTGAGTCAAACAACATAAATGTTTGTGCTTTTCCGTCCTGGCCTTTTAGCAAGGGGTGACAGTTGAGCAAAAACAAAATCTGCTTCATATATCTGCACATGTACACAAGGACAAAATGTAAATAAAAAAAAAAAAAAAAGTAACTTTACTCTGTTGTTTTAAAGTGAGAGTCTGCATTAAGCAAAAAACTAAATCCAGCATTTTAAAGAAAACCAGTTGATAATGTTGGTTCCAAGATAAAAAAAAAAAAAAAACTCTATAAACACTCTCTGGTTGGGGAATCCTTGATGGTGCTTCATCTTGTTTTGACAGACGAGCTAATTTAGGGAGCTCTACTTTCGGCTCTTTCTTGTTGCGGGCCATCTCTTGGCATTTAAAATCAAACTGAGCTCAAGTTGCCAGTTCAGTAACAGCAGCCATAACTTCTGTCGAGAATGCTTTCAGTGGTAACATGCCTCAAATCTAAAAACTCCTCAGTGTAACCCAATCACTCTTATTTATATCTCCAGTGAATGACGTTTTATACGACGGATTAAAGGGCCGCACTTTATCTTGTGACGATCAGGAAGATGTGGCCTGTGCTCTCAAACACACCAATTCACACCCACACATAAATATGCCAGCATAAATACATGTACACACGACCCACAGATGTTCCTTGACAGGGACGATGACTCCAGTCCATTTGTTTATCCCTGCATGCACGGTTGACTCCGCATTCCCTTCACAGCAGTTATGCCACAAAGTCCCAAACTAACTCTTTTCCACTCTCACTTTCTACTGAAACCACGGAGATACAATGATACCACAAAACACTGGGAATGCACCTTGTGTATTTTGAATAAATGTGCAGAGGCTTATCTAATGCACTGGTGTCAAACATATGACCCATGGGCCAAAAATGGTTCAGTCTGGTTCACAGAATTTCCTTCATTCTAAAGTGTAACAGTGGTAAAGGAGACACAAAGTCAACATTTTCTATCAAAGTAACTGCTATACTTGTTTTTGGGGTTTTTATTTTTTGTAAGAGCAGTTGCATTAAATCCATACAAGGAGAGACAGAATTTTCACAAGATTTTGAAGCAAAATGAGACAAAAGTCAAAGAATTGGCATAGTTTGAGGTTTAATCATACTTAGTTGCCCTAAAACAATATAGAAGAAAAAGCCAACATAGAGAACATAGAGTGAATGCAGGCAGGGTACATCCCGGAATGGTTGCCAGAGCATCACAGAGTCAGCTATACCGTTTTTTTAAAGCATAGACTCAAAGTGGAGACCCCGCCTGGGTCAGTCTAGAGTGCTGACTGTTCACCAGCATTTAATTCTGCAGGTTGTAAGACACAGTATATTAATGACTGCAGAGAACAATTAAATGTTCTTTTATTTCGTAAGTGTATGATTTCATTGCTTAGGAATATGAACTATTTTGACACACACACAAAAACAAACCAATGTTTATTTTCACTGGATGAAATCTGAATAAACCGTGGAGCTCAAAGTATTATTAATGATAGTAAACCTTCCTATAGATATAAACATTCAAACCATTACATGTACACCTTTGGTTTGGTATTCCGGTCTGTTTGGTTGGAGGTGTCACAAGTACTAACACTAATATATAGTTTTTTAATTTTAGTTCCTTTCCTGACGAAGTAGATGTAACAAAATAATTAATGCTATATTTGTTCCTGGTTGGGCTTGAATTAACTTGCTGTCTTTGTAAATCACAGATCTGAAGGAGAGTTCACAATTGCCATGTTTGTTCTTATAAAAGGAATGTAGATGTGATTGCTGTAATTGTGTAACCTAAATACAGTACCTGAGTGTAAACCCTGCTGTCCACAACAGAGTGACATTAAAAATAAAATTGCAATTAGTTCTCAAACCAGCAGGAGTACAGTCTGAGTGACATTTGATGGAATTTTAAATGCAGCTTTGACCAAAAAGCTAAAGAATAACTAAACCAAACAGGGCTTCAGGAGGAGCTAATTGTAATTAAAGTGCACAAAGTATGAATCCATGCCATTGTTTAGATGCATTCTATACATATTTTAAGCTGTTGATTAATTTTTAAGTGGAAGAATTCCCACAATGCATTGTGTTACTATATGGTCCTTCATGCTGGGATTGGCTCCAGGACAATGCGACCATAAAGCGAGCAACCAAGAACGATGGATGGCATCATCGTTGTGAAAGTTTTATTGTAGAATAACTTTCAGAATGGCTGCCCAGCATTTGTTTAGTTCAGATCGAATGTTAAAAATCCAAAATGTGAACTCGAAGCCATATGGACCTAAACTATAAATGTTTCACTTTGATGTGAACGCTGCCGTAGCTCTTGGTTTTAAAAACAAACCCCTCCATGATAGTAACTAATGTCAAGTACATGTTTAAGGTGTCTCTGGAATTGTGTAAGGATGTCACAAGAAAATATCTGACTGGCACGAACATGATAGATCACAGTGTCGAATGCTGTGCAGCCGTATACAATTACGGCTGCCATATCCAACTGTGTTATTCTGAAGTTCAGCAGGAGTATTAAACGTGCCAGTGCCACCTTTGAATTTGGACTCCTGCACTATATTCGTCTGGTCGGTCAGGTGTGCCACAGGTGTCCTCCACATGAGCCTCGTGATTCATTGATGTGACTCCGAGTGAAGCTTTGTGGATTTTCAGCAGGGCAGGGATTTCCAGTCACGCTCGCATGTGTTTTCAATACATTTGCCTAATATGACTTCTAATCAGTTCGAAGGGGGCTGGAGCTCTGACTGCAATTGTCTGACATCACGTCAAAAACATCTCCATTACAAGAGATGGTAACAGGTGCAGCAAGGCTGGTACATAAAAAGCTTTCTGTCCTGAGAGGACGGCGACGGGGCAACGTGGAAACACCTGTGAAGCACGGAGGGGGTTTAACCAATCACAGATGTGCTGATGTTTAAGCAGTAAAAGAGGATCCAACCAGCTGTGCTGTGCGAGCCACTGCAAACCTTTACCTGTAACTTGTTTGCAAAGTGTGATTGTCAGGTTGGATTGCGTGGTTCAATCTGATGGTTCAATCTGGAGGTCAAATAGCACACACACACATGCACACACGTACTGTTTTAGTCAACTAATCATTATTGAACTTCAATTTTTTTAACCTGAAAATGCTCCATTTCATGCACTACCATGATGTCAGATCAATTGTAAGCACTAGATTATTGAGAAAGTAACACCTACAAGAATCATTGAAACATCTGAGAGGAATTATCAGTATGCTGATCACAGTAGATTAAGGTGAAGCAGCTTCCAGAGGAGGTTATTAGCATTAGCTTTTACCTTCAGCTCATGTGTGTTAGATTACCTTAATAAGTGCTTTCTGCTGTTTGTATTTTTGTTGTTATTTTTTGCTTTCATTCATTTGGTACAGAAATCTTTTTTTTTTTTTTTTCCAATTAGCTGTTATGTCATGTTCTGCATGACTGTTGAAAGTTCCATCCTCTTGTGGGCACAGTTGCAGTTGAAAACACTGGACTTTAATATTTACTAAGTAACGAGGATTGAGCACCACCATCTCCCTTCTGAATATATGATCTAACATTTACAAAATGTACTGTGCAATTCACTCTGCGACATGTAAGAGTAGCACACAAGGGACGTATTTTTTAAAAGATACAAATACATGAATTCAGCTCATGATTTCTAGTAACCTGCGACAAAAAAAGGTTTCCCCACTGCAGTTCATTGAGCTGCAAAAGACTGCTAATGCTATGAAGACACTTTTTTTTTTAAATCAGTCTACTAATGGAGAGAAGTTGCATTTCTGGATATTGGAAATTTTGTCCACTAAAATATGCAGATGCAATCAAACGCCTCTCCTGGATGATTTTTGCGGTCACTTCCGTCCTCTTGTGGGCGGGAGTTTGTCAGACAGCTGCTTTAGGTCACATGCTTAGTAAGATTGTTAACACATAATAAGCCATCTTGCTCTTATAAACATCAAAGACCTTCCTTTTTATCAGTCAGTGCCTTGTCCTTCCTGATGACGCTTTGAACAGAGTCTAATATTAAGGCCAGTGTGAGGAGACGGAACATTTCTGGGGAGATGTGTCAATATTGCACATTGCAAATGTAGACACCCGCACAACGCTCACATGTACACAGTGTGTGTCCAGGCCGAGGCTCCCTGGTTGCCTGAAAGGAGCCCTTTCTTTGATGGTGCGGCCCTCGCTCCTCATTTGCCGTTTGAGTTGGCATCGGGTGAGTTCTCCTGTGGTCTTCTGCACACATTCACACACACACACACACACACACACACACACACACACACACACACACACACACACACACACACACACACACACACACACACACACACACACACACACACACACACACGCACACATTCACACACACACGCACACATGCACAACCAGCAAAGCTTCGTGGAGCCTGCAGGGAGTCAAACTGCTCTCACCTGTTGTCTCTGGCAGCCTAAGAGGAGACGATTAGCGCCCCGCACTGACAATATGCTCTTTGTCCCCCCCCCCCCCCCCCCCCCCCCCGCCCCCTCTGCCATCTCATACTTGCAGTCTGTCGCTTCTGCCACTGCTCATTTCTCCCTTGGCTCAGGCCTTCTGTCTTCCTCTCTTTTCTACCTCTTAGCATCTCTCTGTCACTCTTTGTCTATGCGTCCATCGAGCCCGCTTACTATTTCCGTCCCCCTCACCCCCTCCAGCTCCCTCCTTCTCGCCCCCTCTCTCTGCCTCTATCTATCTCTATTGCCCTTGTGGCCATGAGAGCAGAGTGTGGAAAACAGTTGAGCGCTTTATCACAGATCATCGATGTAATCCCCTGTAAATACACTCCGTGAGGTCTCATTTCTGGACCGGTCCCAGCAAACGAAGCCAGATTCAACTCAGTTTGCTTTGCACCAGTGTGGAGGGCCGTGGAAGTGAAACGTTTTAAACATCAGGAAGAATGCACGCTTTAAGAAACACCGCGCATAGTCTCGTCTGAATGCATTAGCATGAATTAGTGAGGCCCGGTCATCCTTTACTGGCATCTGAGGGCAAGAGGCTGTAACTGAGCGCCACATATGTCCCCTCAATGACGGGAAGGGCACACAAGCGGCAAACAGACAGAGTGTGACATTTCCACAGGCTGGGTCACAAATGCAGAGCTGTATAAAGTGTCCTTTATGGCCAGAGAGGAGAAGGACCTCAGTGAGACATAGCTGAGTTAACGTTCCTCGGTGCATTGGAAACATAGTGGACAGCACTGAGGGGTCAGGTGCAGCGGGAACAGGCGGCGTCTGCCAACTCAGTGTCAGCTGCGTCGGTGACATTGAGAAAAGATTAAAAAATACTTTGCACATGCACACAGAGTTCAGAGTTTGAATCAACTGTCATGGAGAAATCCAGCCACTTCTGTTCAATGTATAATTATTCAGGTTGTCGTCTCACCCTTCAATACGTTAAAGTCGCCTTGTCCCCTTTACAGAAAAGTACCATGAGGTCGTATTGTATTACTGATAATAATCTTTGAGACAGTGGTCCCAGCTCTCGTCAGGTCCCTGACCAGGTCCTCTTGTTTAGTTCTGGGCTGGTCCCTCACCTTTCTCATGATCATTGACACCACATGAGATGAGATCTTGCATGAAGCCCCATGCAGAGGGAGTTTGACTTGAGTCTCTTCCATTGACTAACAATTATGCCAACAGCTGTTGCCTTCTCAAAAGTTGTCTTGTAGCCCATCCCAACATTATACACATCTGGAATTGTATCCCTGGTGTTCATAGATAGCTACTTGAAGTCTGATTGATTGAGGGGGTTTCTCCTGGTAATGAGTTCAAACAGGTGGTCACAAAGAAAAACTCACAGGTGATCAAATACAATGTGATTTTCAGGATTTATTTATTCTAGATTCTGTCTCTCACAGTTGCTGTATGAGACAGAAAATGGTGGGAAAACATACAAGCTCAAGACGGTAACAAATACTTACTTTCCCCCCGCTGTAACTAATGAGGAAGATCGGGGACAGATTTTCTGAAACATTTGCAACACTTTTCAAGTGCCAGTTGAAGTTCAGCAGCAACTTGAGTTACCTGAGTTGAAACACAAATCCTGAAAGCAACCTGATATCATTTCAAAGATGAAGGAGTTGGAGCCGTGTGAGAACTGACACACACACACACACACGCACGCACGCACGCACACGCACGCACGCACGCACGCACGCACGCACGCACGCACGCACGCACGCACACACACACACACACACACACACACACACACACACACACACACACACATACACACACACACACACACACACACACACAGTAACGATTAATAAACAACTGTGCATGCCTGGAATAGTTTGGATACTTGATTTCTATAATCAAAGCAATTACAAAGGTAAAGAAGAATCTCGATATGTATAAATAGAAACATAGAAGCTGATTGAGATGTAAAGTCCTGTAAAAATACCTTGTGTCAGTGTGTGTGTGTGTGTGTGTGTGTGTGTGTGTGTGTGTGTGTGTGTGTGTGTGTGTGTGTGTGTGTGTGTGTGTGTGTGTGTGTGTGTGTGTGTGTGTGTGTGTGTGTGTGTGTGCCAGTCGGCTGAGCGTTTGAAGCTGGTTCAGACTTCACAGGCTGTTTATGTGACTGTTAGCATGACTCTCTTATCACACCTGCTAAAAAAGAGTTTCCGTCCACCTCACAGTATGCAAACACAGCAGATATTGCATGTATAATGTTTATGAGGCTGAACAATGACTTTACTGTGCTCAGAATACAGATGTTTACATTTTTGGCAAAATTGTTGTGTCTTTTTTTTCTTCTGGAGAAGGTAAACGTGAGTGAAAACGATTCAACCTATCAGATCTAGAAATACAACTTTGTTCAACAGAAGCACTTAACTCAACTAGCTGCCCTCTTATTTCTCTTGGCCCCTCCAAACGTGGTGCACAGGGACTTGGTTTGAGTTGGCACGGGGGAGAAGCTGGAGCACAAACACTACCTGTCAGCTCCCGAAGGCTCATATTGTACAGCCGACTCCGCCTCCCGGAAAAGCGAGCCAGCGGCCCGAGTCTCTGCACTGAGCTGCAGTTCATAAATACATTCACTAACCCTGACAACACACCGTAAAACTTTAAGTTGTCTATAATATTCAGAGCTGGAAAATCATTCTTGCTGTTCAGCTCAAGACAGTCAGAAGAGTAAAAGAAAAATGACATTGGATCAAACTTTTCAATTGTAACAAGTGTTTTGAAATAGGAAAACATTTTCATCTCATTATCGTCCCATGCTTAAATCATCAATTCATGACTAAAACTAATATCTCAGAAACAAACTAATTGATGAGTCAGGGGTACATTTTGGCAGCTATATAATGAAATAGCCTGCGAGTGTTTATTAGTGAAATGGCCGCTGTCTTTTCTGTACTCAAATTATTTGCCTGGAAACTGGTTGTGCAGGTTTAGAGAGATTTTTTATAGAGAGATTTTATTTATGCATCCATGAGAGTCCTTTTTAATCTAAAGCTGAGCTGATGTGGACTGGTTCTACTCTATATGCCACTCTCTGTTGTCACCCAGTGTCTGCCAGTCACACGCAGTCTGGTCTCACTGACCCTCATCAAACAGCCATACTACTGCATCTCCATATCTACTGACCAGCGACAGGACGAAGAGGCAGTAGCAGCGAAACCTGCTCGGTAACAATCTCTGCTTCAGTGAGCTGTAAAAAATACAGCCATCGCTGTGCTTTAAGGCTTCACTGATGGGCCATGACAGATTGAGCCCACCCTATGGACCAGGGCCTCTTCGCTCCCAGACACACTGGAGCTTTATTAGACCTCAGTATGCCTCCCCGTGGACCCACGTTGCCCTGCATGACCTGGTCTGCCTCCAGGCACTGATTGGCCAGTGGCTCCCCAGGCCGTGGGCCAGGACTCTCTCAGGTCAGGGGAAACGGTCGAGACGTGTGCTGTAAATCAACAGGCCAGAACAATGACACCCGAGGAAGCTGCAACTCTCCGGTTGGCGAACACGCACCGCAACTCACATGTGGTTAACCGAGACAGAAACTCGGCTTGACGTGGACGGGAGTGAATGCATATGTCTTGGTTAAAAATCCTGCAGATCAAAAAACAATGACTTTATTTTATATGCATTAACTTGTGCGCTTATGGCCTCAGTCCTAAATTCTATGAAAAATGTTGCATTCAGAATACATCTGTTAATCTAAAATTCACACACATTATTATAGAATACTAATGCTTTTTCTCCACACTGACAAACTGTGTTATTTTATTCGACAAGCAGTGTTAGGATATATATGTCAAAGTGAGCGCAATCAATATTTCGGCTCCTCTTCCATCCATTCTGTTTGTCTGACTGAGACGGTTTGCTATGCTGGTCGGAGCTTTATAGGATCAAGAACACAGATAAGCGCATTATTGAATGTTGACAAGTTGAGCTCTGGTTGAATAGCACCCAACACAGCCGGGGAAGCTTCCCCAGGGCCATAACGCAACACTCGCAAGCTCAACAAGACTAAAGCAAAAAAAAAAAAAAAAAAATATATATATATATATATATATACACCGTACTGACTTCAACATATGCTTGTCGATGATCTGATTGAGACTTTATTTACTGCAGAGACATGGGTCATTAAATTATTTAACCAAAAGTTTACCAGTTTCTGGTCGCTCCAGCTTCTATACAGGACGGTCCACTGCGTGAAGTGTTACCAAGATGTACTGTAGTCTCATTTAAAAACAAACAAACTGGACTTGGACATGTCCAAAAGCCCCAGAGCCCACGACATAAGACCTGGCACTTAAGACCCAGGCTTCGTGTAATTCAGTTCCACTGAAGAATCAAAAGCAATAATTCAGTTTTCGGTAAATAGTGTGTAGCAGCAACAAACCTGGTTGTTTTAAATAAAAGAATGATTGTTTTCTCAATCGAACCAAGCAGTTTTATTGTCTGAGCCTAAGCTGTTGCAGGGTGTTCCCAGTCCGCAGTGGCCAGGATCTATAAGAATTGGTCCAGAGAAGAAAATGTGGTGAACTGGCAACAGGGTCACGGGCGGCCATGGCTCGTCGATGCACATGGAGAGCAAAGGCGGCTGCATGTGGACTGTGTTTATATATCAACTGCGTGTGTTGTTTTCACTGCGTTTTCTTTTATGGTGTAACTTTCTCCGAAATTTCGTCAGAGATGATTTTTCCACCGCTCCTGTAATGGACAATAACGTTTTTGAATCAACATGTGTGAGGGCTTTGGTTCTGGGACCAGTCCGTTCGGGTCCATGAGCATCAGAACTGGACCAAGAACTTGGTCTGCTTTGAACAATCCTGTTTTCTTTGTGGATGTTCGGTTGTGTGTGGGCTTACCGGGGGAGGATGCAGTGAAATGCTGAAAAAGGTTAGGTCCTGCCATCTATGCGAATGTTATTTTAATACATACCATCTACCGAAGCACTGTTGAAGTCCTTGCACACCCTTTTATAGAAATGGCATTCCCTGATGGCAGTGGTTTTAATGGTGTGGCGAATCTGTGTATGACAGTAAATGTAAATTGAACTTTTTTTTTAGTTGTGTAAGCTTCTGTATGTGTTGGATTATTATTCTTAAACTGTGTGCACAGAATGATAAAAATCTAATGACTTGACAGTAATGAGCTGAACAACCCTCTCGGAGTGTGTTGTGTATGCACCATGTTTCCTCACCCACCTAACAGACGGCATAAATATACCGACAGGCCTCACTGGAAAAAGAAATAGCCTTGTGTTTCTTCTCCCTCCGTTCTTTTTTTTTTTTTTTTTTCCCTCAACCATATCTCTCACTCCTCCACATGTCAAATTTAGTCAAGGTTTTTCTTTCATGCCCTCTGCACAGAGGAGGTTGTTATGAGTCAGAGTCACTGGCTTGAAACCTGAACATCGCTGTTTTAGATCTTTATTATCGCTGAGATCGGTTTTCTTGGCATACAGTTTAGCATAGGGGCACTTTATCTCACGACGTCCTCCCCACAATGAGCCTGCTAATCTCCCCCGTGCTTCCGTGTTGGGTGAGGGTGTGGGGTGACCTGGGTAAAAAGGTATTGACCTCCCTTCTCTACATACTGATATAATTTCCACCAGGTTTTAAATGAGCTGGATATGTTCCTGCTCAGATAAAGACCTCAGTGATCTTTCTGATACTTGGTACTTGCTCACAGTTGAAGTTGTCAGAGTCATTCAACGTCGTTAATTTGTCAGTTGCTCTCTTTGGACGAGGCGTGGGGGAACGATGTGGACTTTCACAAAAATACAAACGCTCCCTGGAATAAGGTGAAATGGAAAGGTTTTGGCCAAATGCAAACGTAAGGAGTAGTTTTTCCAGATTATATGAAGTTTTTATGTTTGAGAAGGTGAGGCAGGATTAAAACACCCAAAGGGCTTCTGGTAAGAATACAAATGAAACAGGGTTTTATTTTTTTTAATATGTCCTCTTCCGCTAACCAGGGTAGGCTGTGTGTGCTGGCTGCTTGTGAATGGCTGCTCTATGTTCTGACAGACAGGAGAATGAACGGCTTTATTACCTCTGTGCACGGCTGCCAGTCATCATACAGAAGGTATCCTTCACACAGAAACACCCAGACTGTAAGGTACTGAGTGGGATTGTTCCATCTGAACAGATATTCACTGTCGACACGTTATTGCAACCTCTTGTCCAAACAGGAATCCGGCAATAACGGCAATAAAGTTAACACAAAAAAAAACAAACAAAAAAAACTCCCTCAACACGAGTTGGCGTCTAAAGTCCACAACTTACAATGCATTATTGTCATTTTATCGTCTCATCATATACATGATTTTAAATCTCCCTATTTTCTCTCCTGGGAGCTCAACTACACTCAAATCTCAGCAGAAGCTTGTTTTTTGTTTTTATCAGCAGCATCTCACCTGACAGAGTCCTGGAGGAAGCTGCTATCAGATGGATTTGGCTTCTCCTTGCTGACATTTTCTTATCATATACTAAATTGTACATACATGGTAACTCCGACTGCTAATCTTAATCTAAAATGATTGAATGATTGCAGCAATTTATCTGGCACGCAAGCCACTGTGTAGCGCAGGGTTAACACAACTTTTTTTCCCACGAACTAGCAGGAGGAGTCACATTTAATTTATCACACGTCATTTACAGTATATGTTATTGCAATCACTAGATAGGTGAAAGTGTCACCAGATGGAAGATATATAAAGTTAGTGTAGGTTGGCCAGTGTCAGTCATTAATACTTGATAATTGCTGTGATATTTGGGGCTTCCGGGATCTACAGACATTTGTGTGCTCACTTTGAAGGGGCAGTATGGTGGGGAAGGGATTTTTCTGTAGTTGTTGTTTGTGTGGGTTTTTTGGTTGTTTTTTTTTACTGCCCTGCAACTGTTGTACCTTCTGTAGTTATGGTACGCATCATCTTTTTAAAGTTTACTTTTACCTTTGCTATCACAAACTACAAGCATGAGGACATGCCGATTAAAGAAACAAGGCCATACTGTATGTAATAAGAATATATTATATGTATAGACACCTTTCAAATCACCCAAGGTCACCTCGCATTCACCCTGTGTTCTTGCATATAATTGTCAATCAGACACAAGTATATGAAAACAGATGTGATTTTGCAGTGTCACTGGAAGGTCACCGCCAGGCCTAAACAGGAGGAACGTCTCTCTCATCAGAGGCTTGTACTCGCTGTGCTGTTGTGCTGTTGGCACCGGGGCAGAAAGCTGATTTACAGGCTATCAGCAGACCATCAATATCATCCAGGGTATCTGTGTCATCGCTGGTATTTTCCAGCTGAGGAGACTGTGACTCCATTTCCATTAAAATCAGAGATGAAAGACAATCGAGTGCCTCGGGACCAGAGAGCCCACCCTCGGAGAGGAGAGGCCGGCCCGTTCAATTGACTTTTGCAATTACGTCTTTGTTTAATCTTTCGGCTGCATTCTGTTTCCACATGCCACCCAAATTCCAGACCAGGGGTAGTTTATGCTGCCGCACAACTTGCCAGCACTTATCATATCAGCGCACGACAGAGGGGAGCCGGCGGCGCGCTAAACCTCACATTTACAGACACGTTCAAACACAAACTGCAGCTCAGTCACCCAGTCAGTCGCCCGCTCTGTCAGATGGCATTGGTCTGGTCTTGCATACAACAAAAACCTCGAAATCTTAGACAAGTATCAGAACAAGGCAGAACTTTGTCTGGCCACCACCCCGCCCTCCCCTGTGCACACACACACACACACACACACACACACACACACACACACACACACACACACACACACACACACACACACACACCCCTCAACCTGTCCCCCACCACCATATGCCAAAAATTATCATACAAGTTTCTCTTTGTATCCATTTTTAAAACATGATGGAGAAGAATTGAGTCTTTATACGAGGGGGCTGCTGTGTGTTTATCCAGCAGCAGCCAGCACCAGGAAACAAGAGAAAGCCCCCATTGCTGCTGGTGGAAGCAGGAAAGGGTCGGAGACTGCGGGGCTGGCGGGAGGAGAAGTGAATGGAGACGAGGAGAGAGAGAGAGAGAGAGAGAGAGAGAGAGAGAGAGAGAGAGAGAGAGAGAAGGTGAAAGAAACCCTTTGAGTGACAGTAATTTAGGAACCTGCACTTTTTTTTATGATTTCCCTGCTTTTGGGAAAACAAACTGACTTCTGTGTATGGCATTCGGGTCCAAATCAAAGGGGTCTTTTACCTTCAATAGGCACGCGTGCGCGCGTATGTGTAACATATTTGGATAACCAGTTGTCACACAGATCAAATAAGAGTGAAATGTTGACAGGGGGACCATAAATGTCCTTTTTTTTTCACCATTTTACAACATTCTGGACCTAATCCACTGGAAGTCTGCATGCACACATCGAGAACTACTGATCTATTGATGGGACGCTGAGGATTATGTCTGAGAGATGTACAAAATATTTTACACATCTGCAAAATGTTGGATTTTAACAGTGTTGAGAGGCACTTCATCAGCTTGCAATCTTTTCTGAATCCCTTCCGCTGCTCTTCTTTCCCCTTCACGTTTCCTTGTGTTTCTGCGACGTGATCGATCGTTTATGGTTCTGGTTTTGTTCTACACGTCTACTGTATTTATACTGATGTCTTGTATACTGATGTCGAGTTCACGTCTCGTGCGTTCCGGCATTTCTGGTGTCTTGAGACGTCGCCCTTGTGTGCTGCTTTTCTGATCCTGATCAACCTTCAAGTGTTTCCACCTGCGTCTCGTCAGCACTGCCTATTTAAGCTTTCAGTTCCTTGGCCTCCCTTTTATTGTGCACACCTGTGCAATAATCCTGTTGACTAATCAGCATGCTGCTCTGTCTAACCTCTGACGTTGATGTATTATCTCGGCAAAGCAGAAGTGCTCACGAACACAGATCCAGACAAATTTAAGTACGACGTTTGAGAGAAATAGGTCTTTTGTTTTCCTTCAAAAAAGTCTTACAACTTTAGCTTTAGCTCATGAAGAAGGGGAGCAGAAACAAAAGTGTTGTGCTCGTGTTTTTGTTCAGTGCTGCAGCACTGCACAAATCATGTATACCTGCATATATCAAAGTTAATTCTCTTACTTCATCTTGTTTTTGGATGCCATTCTTCATGATGTCATCTATGTTTTATTTAAATTTTTTTTAAACTCTGTCCATCAGCACAGTCAGTCAAAAACACTTTGTTCACGGATGATTTACAACCCACCCTGATAATTTCTGACATTTCTGCCTTCGGACAAATCAAAGTATAAAGAATATGACGTACTGTTTGGCATCACTGCAGAATTCTGCTGCAGTAAATCTGAAGTTAAATCTGACATATATCATCAGCTGCAGGAGGCATCGACGAGATGCCATGTTCAGAACTCGCTGCTTATTTTCCTGATGACTTCCTGGAATGCGGTGCAGTGTCAAGAGATTGAAACCATGCTTAGAAAGAATTTCACATCACTGTTAAGGTTACGAAACGCAAATATTCTGAATCTGCAAGCCAGCAAATGATTGATCGAAGTGCGGGAATGGATCAGTTTATAAATCGCCCCACAGATGGATCCATGTGTTTTTACCCATGTCAGAAAGAACCACGGCTGAATGGGCTTCCTTATGACCCACAGAAAGGCCTTGTGGATCGGAGTGCTTTTAACCACAATGACCTTCATTTCGTCTTTTTTTTTCTTTCTTATTTCGACATGAGACACTGGATAAATTATGCTGAATATGAAAGGCCCCCTTGTTCACTAAGAATAATACAGAAAGGATACCCTGGTTGAGACCCTTGCAGTAATTTTGCCCATAAGTGTTTGAGAGAAGGTCTGAGCTTGAGAGGTAGCCATGGAGAGAGAGAGAGTGAGGGGTGAGGGCCTGTCTCGTTTCCTCCATGATGGATGAGCCTATTAGCCTTCCACTGTTAGCACAGGTCCAGCCTCACGACACACATCCGCCATTATTCCAGCAGCCAAAGAATGGAAAAGAGTGGAAGTACAGGGGATGAAATGAAGAGATCAAGTTTAGAAAATATTTAAATCAACATCAGCTTCCTCACATAACCCAACAATATTATTACATTTATTCAATGTCCACATCTCACTCCACAGGCATGAAAATGATAAGCCTGCATGTTGCAAATGAGCAACAGCGTCTTCCAGGAACCAAGAGACCGACCACAAAACACTGTCAGAGATATCTGTTTCCATGTTTGGGATGGTTATTTATTAGAGCTGTAATCCATCTGATAATTTCTCCTGCTGTTTGGTGGTGGGTGCAGATGCAGTTTCACTTCCGAAATGAAATGACAAAAAAATAAAAGCCAGCCTGCTGTCCTCAAGAGACACGGAGTGACTTTGTTAGATGTTTTATGTTTCTTTGCCACAGTGTGCACGTATTGGAGAAAGTGTTTATGTGTGTTTGTTTAGGTCTGTTTGCCAGAGGTTTTTGTGTTTTTATTGTCGATTGTGCGCTTAACGTGTTAGTTTGTGTCTCACTGTATTTGTGTTGTGGCTCTTTTTGATAGTTTTTTTTTTTTTTTTGAGTTTGTTTTTTAGTTTTGTGTCCATTTGTTCACATTGTGGCCACGTTTTCACATACCAGGGTATTTAAAATACTACGTTGATAATCATGATTAGCATCTCCATAGGTATATTTCTATGCCTTACTATGCATCAGATTGTGTGTTTTAATGTTTTTTTTAGTTTGTTGTATAGTTTAGTTTCATTTTTGTTTGTGTTGATTGCCTGTGATTGTTGTATTTTTTGTCACTTTTGTGTTTATATTTGTCATTGTTGCATCTCTTTTTTTTTTAGCTTTTTATTTTTCAATTTTAACAACACAAACAGAACAGAACATTCCCTGACACAAGATTCATCTGACAATGTATCAAAAGAAACACGATGCACATGAGCAGAACCAATATATACAAAATATGAACATTCAACAACCCCTTTTCAGAGTACCTTCTACAAAATTGTTGCATCTCTTTAAGGTGATTTTTTCGTATATTTGGCTATTTTTGTTTATGTCTTCCCACTTAGGTTTTCATATATTTATTGTAAATTGCCATAGTTTTGTGTATCTTTGCGAAGTCGATTTGTAACTGTTTTTTTTGTGCCTGTATAATTCTTTGTGGTACCTTTGAACGTCTTTTCATTCGAATCTCTTTACGATTGCTCAGTGTGTTTGGAGATGTTTTTGGCTCTTTGTAGTTGTTTTTTGTATCTCCATGGTTACTTTGAGCTTAATAATTGTTCTGCAAAATCCTGTGGTTGATTTATCTTTCTTTGTACAATTTTGTAAGTCTTACTGTAGTCTGTGTCTGTCTTTTATTTATTTTTTTTATCTCTTTTGGTTTGGTCACCTTTTGTTTCTGTGCTTTTTGTCTTTGTGATGTTATTCATCTCTGTTTTGCTGCTGCGTGTCACATTCTGATTGTCTGTCTTTAGGTTTCTTTTGGTAATTTTGTGTCTCATCGTGTTGCTTTGTGGTAACTTTTGGTCCCTCTGCAATTGTTTTGTTTGTCTTTGTAGTTGTTTCACATTTCTCAATTTACTTTTTATCCAATTGGGGCCACCATGACTCCTTTGGCCCTGTGTATCTGTGCTGGATGGGCTCGGTCTGTGCAACATCCTATCTTTTATTCTAGCTGTATTTTTTCTCATGCATTAACAGCAATGAGACAGCCTGTGTGTGTTTTTTTTTATCTGACACTTTGGGAAGAGATTGGATTTCCTAATGCAACATGTACATGTGTGCTATGGCAACCAGCAGACAGAGTTACATAATTCAAACCTCTTTCTCATTATTCAGTATTGTATAACAACTGAACGCAGTAATGGAGCCAGAAAGGTTTCAGTGGGGTAGAAAGGATGAATGATGTGCTGCTCTTGGGGGTGGCACATAAATCATTATATTTTATTTTATTAGCCACTGGCTTTAGCTTATTCCTTTTCCTGGTCATTAAAAATGAACAGTATTTTCTTGCTATTTATAATTTATGTGTTGATATACACACACACACACACATACACACACACACACACACACACACACACACACACAACTATCTTTTTCTTGTTAGCAGTAGACTAGAACCACTGAAACAAGAATTAAGACGAGAATGATGACAAAATGGTAAGTTCAAAGTTTCAGACAATGTACGCCCCTGACACTCAATCCCCTGCCTTCACATTTGGTGGCTAAAGCTTTGGCGCAGATGGCAAATGTCTTGTGTTTCAGTGTTTCGCGCACTTGTCGGCTGCTGGTGTCTGACCCTATTAATGTGATGCTTTACAATGCCCTCACAAGGTTTTCCAATTTCATTCATGTCTGGAATCATTGCTGGCCACATTATGAAGTCGATCTCTCCCTCTTTTACATTTTTAAATTTTTTTTTTTTTTTAATATCAGAGGATATGTGTTTCACTCTTTGTCCTATTCAAAGACCCAAAGTTCCTACCACAGTTCTATTGGTAATATTCATGTTTTATTTATGATGTTAATACATTCGTATTAACATCAAACGTATAAAAACAACCCTATAATATGATGGTGCCTCCACCTTACTTTATGGTTGCTGTGCTTTTCCTGATGTGCATCCTTTGATCAGAGACTTATGTTTGACATTTGTTGCCATATTGTGCCTTTCTATAGCAATGGTGTCTTTGTCCATAGAGTCCTACATGGTTTAGCGTTTGGTAAATACTCCCCAGATTCTTAAAGATCAGCCTGTGTGGGTGTCCAGTAGGGGGATCTTCCTCTCCCAAAGGAAGCATTTTATGAATTCAATTGACTCTAAATTTCTTCATAGAACAAATTGATGTGACAAGGACTTTAAGATCTTATAGTTTACAGAAATGTGGTTTTAATTTCTGAAGTTCTCAATCAGCTCTTTTTTCTGAACAACCTGGATACAACCTGCTTCTCTATCATGCAGCTACACTATTTTTCATTGTTTAATTCAATAAATGTTGAAGTTTACTTACATGCTAATCATCTTTGATGCTTTTTATATTGACTGAGAAACAAATGTAACCATCATCATGTGTGCCAATAATTATTTCCTGTGTCATGAATAGCTCCGGAGGTTAATGCACGTATGCCATCTTCCCTCACTCTCGACCAACATACACCCTTCAGACGTGGACAGTTTCCAGAGGAGAGTCCACCTGATTCCCTCATCCGTCCACAGGTTATAAATAGGATTTGTTTGACGTCCCCACGCGGAGGCTGACGGGGCGGACAAACGGGGTGGAGTCTAGGTGGGGTCAGAGATAGTTGATATCCCTACGCTTGTTCTCTAACCGCTCCATGAACCCCTCCTCCATTCCACGCTGCCAGCCTTCTCTCACATACAAGTCTGCCCTCAACTTTCTCTCTGTCTCTCTCTCCACCATGTGTCCTCCCTCACTCACCCTCTGCAACATGTGTCACTCGCACTCTTCCTGGCATGCGCTCCGACTCTCTCCTCCACTCTCTCTTTCTCTCTGCCCAGCTGACAGCATGTAATTGAAATGGTCAAACACACAGAAAACATGACAAATGTCGAGAGGAATTTGTGCTTCATCATCATCATCGCCATCCTTGCACAGTATCACTCCCTCTCCCTCATTCCACAGCTGGAGTTCGGTTGACAGCTTGTAATCGAACCGCTCGGGCATACGGCAATTGCTGGGCGACGGAGGAGAGATTTGTGCTTCATCATCATAATTATGAGAGATTCTCAAAACCTGGCCTCCCCCAGTGTGTATTTCCACACTCTTGGCGCCAACACGGAATATGAGCCAACGGGTTAAATATGAATTATAATTATTTGACCTTCTCATGCTGTTTTTTCCCCCAACAGCGAGTCCCTGAGAAACGGGATGTGCAGGCTGACAAGGCCGTAGCTAAAGCAGCTGTAGAGCAATAAACCGGTTTTGAACCTGGTCTGAAATCTGATCGCAACATTTTTTTTGCCCAACAAGTGCTCCGAAGAAAACAATCCTGGAGGGTCAAACTTCCCGGTGCCACATTGGGGGGGCTTCTTGAGCAAACGCAACAAAGATAAGACAGTAATGAGGATAAGACTGGAGATAGTGTGCTGAGCACATGTCCTGGGTTTGATCACCAGCAGTCAGCTTTGACAGTTTTCACCACACACTGATAAAATGTGTTGGGCGGCACCACTAAGTGCACCACAGACCAACCTCATTTGTCATTACATAGAGGAAGTGATAATCACACTTTCCAATTTAAAAACCATTTGACTTCTTCGTGTCTCTTATCAGTGTGCACATAAACTAATTTAGTGCTTTTTTTAGAGAAAACTACCAGGCTAATGATGCTTCTTTTTTTTTTCCAGCTTGAACTGGAGGAATGATGAAGGCAGTTGGCGCGCACACTGGTGCAGTTGATTTCACAGTACACTTGAAAGGCACTGGAGTGTGAGTGACGCCCCACAGAGACCACCTCCGCAAACTGGTCCTGGTGCCACTGCTTAGTACAGTACTGGAGCAAGTATTGTGTTTGCAACCAGCCTGTGCACAGAAACGAAGCTAAAACATTACATCACAAGTTTATGAAGTCGCTCTTCCGGGGGGGGGGGGGGGGCACTGGGAATTTGAAACAACCATGCTATTTCAGATCGATTTCCATGTGACACTGAGAAAAAGAAATCCGTGAAGAGGTAAATTGAACTTGATTGAATCTGTGGAATCAACAATGAAAATACAGACAAAAACACCAAGTTTGCTTTAAAAAGAAATAATAGTTTGATCTTACTTGATCAACATGAGTAAATTATGCAAAAAGTTGCCTTATTTTTGGAGTAGATTAAATAATATTTTTATTAGTGTAAGTTAATGTTTCTAAGAAATACTTTGCCTGATGAAGTGTAAAAAGCACACTACTGTTTAAAAGTGTCTTATGTGTTGTAATGGTTGTTTGTAGATCAGGTTTTATTGCATTTTTGTTCATATTGCAGTAGTTTTCATTTGTATCTGTATACTGAAATGTTTTTGAAGTCATTATAGAATTGTGATTGTCACAATCTGATTTAATTCAGATAATATTAGGAATAAGAACAATTAAAACCTTTTACAGGTTATATTGTGAGCTGTTACTGATGTATTGAATGCAATATTATCCCCATCACAATCTGCTGTGAAGTCTTTTTTTAATACACGTATCTGCGCCCTCAGGATTCAAATAAAGAACAGTGGTTAAATAATCACTTGGGCTTTTTCTTTCTGTTATTTTCTTTTTTTTTTTTCATTCAAGGACAATGTGCTGCAGGCACAGTGAAATCATACTATCCTGCTGTTTTATTGTAGTCAGCTCACACTGATAATGGTTTGATAACACGACACTACAGACAATTACAAGCCCGGGAATGCAGGCAGGGAATGCAACGTCTGGCATATCAACAACTGCTGCCTCTTGCCAAATGCATAATCAAGTTGTTTTGGTATCTCCAGCTATCTAAAGCAGCCATCTTTCAGCTATCTGAAGCAGCTATCTTACGTCTCTGTCCTCTCTGACATCTGACGGGACAGAACAGTCAGAGGCAGACAACACTGGATACACTGATAGTGCGGGGGTCTTGTTTTCCCATGCGTGTTGCCAGGATGTGATGTATAAATAGGCACTGAGCTGTTTGTGTGTGAGTGCAAGGCTTAAGTTATGTGACTATAGCTTGATAGGGGCCGTGCGTGGCTGCGAGGCCGCGGCTGGGCCGGAGCGATGGCGGGTCAGGGCTGTCGGTGTCTTCTCATGTCCTGAGATCTGAGAGGCCTCTCCCGGGAGGTGGTGACGGGTGGCAGAAGGGCATGGATTCAGAGTATTTTGGTGTTAATTGAGCTTATTGGCCTGCTATTCACAGCCTTGACATGTGATTGATTTAGAGGCCGGTGTAAGATTGTGACAAAGCTGACCTCTCTGGTGGCGGCTCCTTAGATATGGCCTCAGGACTGCACAGCTGTGAAGGATAATCCCCTCCCTTCATTTTTTTTTTTCCAAAGAGGAGTGAGCAATCTGCCCTCCTTTGCTGTTTTATTAGTTTTCCGACAGTACAAAGAAGGACAGAAGGGAAAGGGAGGCAGGAGAAATGTGAGGGTCTGGCAGGGGTCCGGGGAGGGTTTTCTAACTCGTGCAGAAGAGCCATTAAAAGTGGACTTGGACCTGTTTACACTGTTTAACCCTGAAAAGATTCTGCATCTATTTATATCGAAAATATAAAGCTGAATGCCTCCATTTTTAGCTTCCTGTTTTATATGTAAATAAATGAACCGATAAGTGATGAGGGGGCACGGGAGGCACTACCCAGTGGACTGGGAGGGACATTCCAGACGAGCGCACCCGGGAACCTCCGAGCAACATCCTAGACCTCTTAAGTCATAGCCACAACAACTCATAGCTGTGACACTATTAGCTTAGCACAAAGACTGGAAACAGAGACACGGAAACTTTTCCGAAAGGTAAAGATAGTCCAGCACATGACACCCCATATAACTGCAATGTGTCATTTCTAACCTATGTATTATTATTTTTATTTATTTATTTATTTATTTATGGTGTTGTCATGGACAGAGGGTCAATTCAGGACAAGTGAGGTGTCCCAGTTCAGCCCAGAGATTTATTCATTTACTTAAGCATCTTTTATATGTATTTCCATCTTTTTTCAGCCTTTACTTTATTCAGTTTCTCAAATTAAACTGCCCTATTGTAGGTTAGACCATCTTTCTAAAGGCCACCGTCAAACGTTTTAGTTCTGACAAACAACTTAATAAATGCTTCAGTAAGTACGGAATAATTGTCGTAACCTGAGATTCCACTGAAATTAAGTAACTATATTATGAGTAATATGTCCAGATAAACAAACGACCATTAAGGTTTGAAGAGACATTCAGTGCATTCACTCATGAACACGTTCTCATCGACGATCAATTCAGAGTTCAGATGACGAGCAAGCTACTGTCATTCAGGCTTCATCCACCAACTTCCAAATACTGCTGCTGGTCTTCTTACTGATGTTGCTTTTCTGTACTGGAAGCACGTTAAATGTTGATTGTAGTGATAGATAAGGGAAAGTTAAGGTTGAAGCTACAGAGTTCAGGTTGGGCTGGTTTGGACAAGTGTTCAGGACACTGGAGACGAGGACCTCAGAGAGGATTGACGGGCGTAGTGAAGGTGGAGATGGTGCAACAGTAGAGGAGGCTGGAGATATGGAGGCAGATGATATGCAGTTGAAAAACTAAGAGGAATTGATTATCTTTAAGGCATTAAACAGCCTTGCTTTTGAATGATCTATTGACCTGCTTGGTCGCCGCTCGTTCATTAAGACCACTATAGTGGTTTGGACTCTCCCATCAAATTGGCTGTGCATTTCTGTGTACCATTTCCATGTTCTCCTTTGGCGTCTGTCGATCTACTCCAGGTACTCTGGATCCCTCCACAGTCAGAAATACACCTTAGAGTCTAATTGGTGATGCTAAATTGCCCATACAATGTCCAACAAATGGCCTAGACTGTAAATACTGTGTTGTTGTATCTTTAGGATAAAACTAATTTAGACTCTGTAATGAGGGATGAACCGATTTGAACTGCAGTCACATTATGTTTAGATTATATCTCGAAACTTTGTCAGTATTTTCCCAGTGAGATGTCAAATGCCAACAAAGTGAAGAAGTGCCTTCAAAACTGAGGTAAATCTCAATTTATTTTTTTTTTAATTTTTTTTTTGTTTTATTCTGCCTGCACTGTTTCTCCAGCTGATTGACAGGTCTTGACAAAATAAACAGCAACTGTTGGTGTTATTTCAAGGCAGATATGCTACTTGTTCCTTTAACCTTGCTCACTCTGACACCCCTCAATCCATTTTTAGTCTTTCCATGCCGGTCTGGCTGACGGCCTCAAAGTCGGTCACTCGCTGCTCTCCGACCCATCGTGAAATACAATCGATCCCGGCTATTGCCCATGCACCAAGCTTTTACAACACTCACATTCCCTGGAAGAAGAATACAAGATATTCTCTGGTTATACAACCTTGGCAAACAGACATTGTTCTTGCTCATAACCTCCCACAGAATTTCTAACTATTCAAATAACATAATATTGTTGTTTAGGCTCACCTCCTTTAAAAACTTTATCATTAAATATTTCAAAATCCTGTGGCCCTGCGTTCTCTCAGTGCAAAGCCTCAGCCATTCTAAACACCCCCACAACCCTCCGCCACTACGGCTGCATGGCCGTGCACTGGTATTGCTTTCAACTCCATTGCTCCCCAAGGACGTCTGAGAGCGGCTGTGTGCACGCACAAACTTACAGTCTCCAAAAACACAGCAGAGACATTTAATTCAACACAAACTGGGTTCTGTGCAAAGTGCAGAAAAATCACAAACCCGCCGCTATTTTCTGCGTCACATGTTGAAAGAGCAAAAACTCTTTACCAAACACTTTTCATGCAGCCCTTTTTTCACTCTTGTCAGGGAACACAAACTATGAAGAGACTGTTAACATTTACAACAAATCCTCCTGTGAGCATACGAAACTATTATTGTTTTTTTTTCCCAGAAAAAGCTCAGCCCCTCAGACTCATGACATATTGTGCGATGCAAAGTAAAACATTTGTCTCACCTTTGATTTGCTTATGATAATTACAAATTAATCATATATTCATAATGGTGATATTGTATGTTTGTATTGTATGTATTGTAGACCAACTCTGTTGTATAGCGGAGCATTTGTTTCTTTTTTTGTATTTCTGGGGGTCTTTAAATTTGATTATCCAGCTGCAGAAGTGCCACCCTGTCGACCTCTGTCCCACAGGAGCCATTGTCAACTTATGTCACTGTAGGAATGAGACAGTTCCAAACAAAACCAGCGGTTTTGGATTCTCGATGTGAGCACAATTGGGAAGCATACCTTTGTTTGTTAGTTTCTACTCTGTAAGTCTACACAAATAATTTCAGATCAGAAAGAGCAAAGTTACAAAAAGATATCTAACTCAATGCGACTTGTTTTGTATTCTGTTTTCTTGTTATTCTCAAAATGTGCAATATTTGCCAGTAAATTTGCCAATTGGTAACAATGTGTTAGTGCAGCTGGGAACATTTGTTGGTAGTGGTAACAATGTTGTTTTTACCTAGAAAAGCCAAAACACGGATAAAATAATGTTAGTAAAGTCAGTCCAAAGTCAGCGTTTCATACACTTTAAAAAAAAAAAATCATATTTTTACTATCTCGCTTGGTGCGCTTGTCTATTGTGACTTTGCTGTTTTCAATTGAACAATGGCGTAGTTTGTTTATCACAGATTTCATTGTTAGGAAATGCAATTTCTCATATGGCTGCATAAATGTTGTTGCATTGAAGGAATACAATGATATTGAAATAAAATTCCTGTGGGAATTTCCCAGTTAAACAGCCTTCAGATGTGTTTTTTTCCATCCTGATGTGGGAACCCAGTCATTCACAACTGCAACATAAGACAGATACAAGTAACAAGTCATTTTTCTCAAGTTTCATTTGCAGTATTTTCTCATGGAGATTTGGATTTAATGTGGATTTTTTATTTAAATTTTTTACACATCTGTGTATGTACACGAAATAGACCAAGTAACTTGGTTACTTGTTTTTTTTTTTTTTAACGAATCACCGGGTAAGTTGGCTTGTGTGAACTACCGATGGAGCAGCTGCTTGAGGCAGGTGGACGTCACGTGACTATTAACAGCACTGATTTGAAAAGAAAGTAAATGTCACTTTATGCAGTTGCTTCTCGTGGAGACCAAACAACATTCCTCATCTCAAATTTAATTGCGAACAGAACGACTTGTTATAAGAACTGAAACATGTAGATAAACATAACCAGTGCTAATCTTGTGTCTCAACTCAAAGTTTCTGTTTGTCAGTCCATTCACATACTTCACATAACTCTGTGGAGTCCTAGTGATTTACTTTGTGTATTTCAGTGTGAGGTCACTGGCATACGGAACAGAGGACAGTAGAATCGATCCGACTCATTCAAACTATCTTCTGGAACCTTGTTTAGACCTTTTTAGCAGCAAGTGACCGCTGTCCTTCAAAAATAGTTGGCAACACTGATAAAATGTTGCATGTATTCTAAACAATCAGGAGCCTTGTTTGCAAAGCCGATGTTTTATCCAACTTAGGATCGCAGTGGACTCGAGCCAATCCCAGCCGACGGTTAGCAAAAACCATGCTAGGTCAGGTCACCAGTCACAGTCACACATTTACACCAAAGCCTCAACTTTCATCCATTCATCCATCTTCTATGCCACTTACCCTCGCGCTGATGCTGATCCTAACGGACTATGGGTGAGGGCACGATACCCTGAACAGGTCAACAGTCCATCACAGGGCAAACACAGAGACAGACAACCACTCACACGAGGCGGGATTTAGGATCACCAGTTACGCTTTTAGGACTGTGGGATGAAACCAGAGTTCCTGGAGGAAACCCACGCATAGAAGAACATGCAATCTCCGCACAGCATTTCCTCAATCCAGGAATCAAAGGGCTATAGAGAATTAAGGCTAACCACTCCACCATGCACCCCCTAATTGGCACCCAAATGTCCAAAAAAATCCAACCAATTTATGAGGAAACTTTAAAAATATCTGCCAAACATGATCTTCAAGTATGTCTCTGAGTTTCCAGCTATTTGTAACCGCTCATCATTTTTTTTTTCTTTTCTTTTCTTTCTTTTCTTTTTCCCAAACTGGAAAGACCAGCAGGTCAGTCCCAAATCAAGTGACTCGATTATACATTGTACTACTTCAAGTATGAACAAGCCAACAAAAGTTAATCTTTCTTGAAGTGACTTTATCTTGGACAGATTCCGTCCTGCATTTCACACGCACCTGGATCGCTCGGAAAACATATTATTGTGAAACTCCTGAATTATCCGCTTGTTTAAACTCCAGTAATGCGCCAGCATTATTTTAAGGCTATAGCAGCAGTGTCGTTCTCCCTACCTGCCACAGGCTGTAAAGGACATTATCTCGTCTCAGAACGGCGGAGGATGAGGAACACAGATGGACTGAGGTGATGAATCAAGCCCATTCACTCAGTCACCTAATAGCGCTACATAAAATTGCATAACAGAGAAAACTGAGACATTTTGTGCACGCTGTCCTCTCATTACAGCAAATAACCATTTCAAGCGGTGGACCTGGAGAGACGTAAACGCCGCAACTCTCCAGCGGCGATTGGAAAACAATAAAACTACAACTGCAGCTCGCGCTAACTGTCACTCATCTCCTGCGTCTGCTGAAATGAAGGATTAGGACGACACAACACGAACAAGAGATAATTATGGGACCAAAAAACCTCAACAATTTGCCATTATCCTCTCCGTCAAAGGCAGCACAGCAGCCCAGATGTATTGCTTAATGTGTGACGTGTCTCTTATTACACCCATAACAGTCTCAGTCAGCCCGTGTCTCTGGATGGCAATGTCATGCCGAGCTGTGGCAGCGCTCACCCATTGTTCTCCGCTGTGTGTTTATAGCATTGTGCCTGATATACGATAACCAATAAGTAAGAGGTAGTAATTACAAGGCCCACACTCCTGCGGATGGCCCGATGAATGTGTGAAATATAAGATGGGGCGGTGGGGGTTCTCTGCAATGACTGGTTAATACAAAGACATAAAGAGCCCAAACATGCAGCAGTACTGCGGGCAAGAGTGCACGAGTGACGGGAGAGAGAAATAAATAGCATATATCTATTTCCTCCACTAAATGGCTGAGTAAATAGTACTGACCTTCTTAAAGCAAATCTGCTGCGAGCCAGAAAATGCCCAAATCAAAATACTCAGTCGCACATATTTCTAACATTTTTCTTGTTTTCTGTTAAAGTCATGAAGAAATAACACAATTAGGTGAAATAAAAACACACTAAGAAAGCACAACAGTATCCTATTGTAGGGCCCAGGAAGCACGGCAGCGGTGCGGTCAGACCTTGTGGCTCCTAAACTAATCAGTGGCAATGTGCCATTTAGTCTTTGTGGATGTTGCCCCAAAAAACAGAGAGGCAACAGCCACCAAACTCAGTGCACCCAGTTATTAATCTCTAAATCAGCCCATCATATTGCAGTGTTATCTTTATTCACATGTTCACAATAAGGCTTAGATTGCAACCTTTTTAGCAAATATATAGCCGCGTCTAGACCAAATGGTTAGCTTAGTTTACTCAGCTATTTCTGATACAGTGGACTTCACAGTTACTTTTTGCAGACATACACTCATTGAGATTGCACATGAAGACCAAGTAGGAGAAACCTACAGCACATTTACAGACTAACGGGTGAAAACAAATGTCCTGTCATGTGATCCGGGCATGTACATATGGCGTGGTTGTTGTTTTTAAAAGTCCATATTCTTTAAAAAACATTTTTAGGATCTAAACAAAGTGGCTCATGTTCCTATCAGATATGAGCAGATGACTGTTGAGGCATGTTGACATATGGGTCCTTGAGCCGCATAGCCACAACCAACCATGAACTGGCCCTCAGAGAGTCAGGCATAGTAACCTAAAAATAGTCGCTGTAGTAAATGTAATTTGTTGGATTGTGAAAGATGACCTGTGCACCCTCAGCTGGGATTCAACCCCAAGTTAAAGCAGTTGAAAAATATAAGACGCATAATGTGTTGTTTCCCTATATGCTGTACTGTTTCGCGGTATCATTATTCTAGTAAAGAAAGCCTATAAGCATATGCTATATTGTTGCACTATTCTTTCAAAGTACAAATAAAGAAGGTTAGTGAACGATCGTCCCGATTGCTTCAAGCGTCAAGCCTTGATCCTTCAGCGCTCACATCTTAAGAGGCTTTGTCACTCGGACACTAATGCATCCTGATGTGTGTTGCTTACCTTGGAGAAAGATATCTCTCTGATAATAATCTGAGGCCTTCTAAAGGCACACTCAGGCCTCTCCAGCAAGCCCTCTCCTATGACCCGTCTTTGAAGTGTGAACTTGAAAAACGCTGGTGGAGAGGCTGCTGAGTCGTAATGGAACTTCACTCAAAGCATTTCTGTTTGATTCCCCAAAAGCCTCGGCACTGACGTACAACACGATATCATCTCAAAGTCTGGAATGTATTTCCTCCCCCGCTCGATCAGGCTTAATTTAAAGTTGGAGGTCTTTTTTTTTTTTTTTTACCTGAAGCCAGATCTGATAAAGCTGCCTTTATCCAACTCAATTTGTCATCTAGAAAGCAGAAGAGCTGAGCGAAATTACACCTGATAATGCAAAGGGCGGTATTTCTGCTTAAGTATTTTCACACTTCGTTGAGCAGGGTGAAAACATCTTGGGTACTGCTGTTATCTTGACATGTTAATCTGTAGTTACTGGTTAGATTTGCTTTCTTGCGTAGAGACAGATTTGACATTCTGACTGCAGCTTGACATGAAGATACAGGGAATGTGGTCGCTAGTTGTCCTTGACCTGTGAAACTTCTTACCCAGGTGAATACTGGTGGATATTAAAATGACCACAATCGCCCAGCTTACCCTGTCCATATGTGAAACTGTCCATGGCCAAGACACTGAATCCCAATGGCGTGTGTGTGTGTTCTTTACAGGGCAACTGTCATCGTTGATGCATATCTGTATGTGTGTGAATAGGATAAGGTGATGGACAACATGTTCAGACTGCTCAGGTAGTAAAAGAACAATTAGAATGCATTTAGTTGCATGTATTTCAAATTAAGTTCTCTTTAAATGAATAATGTTCTGCACCCCAATTGACTAGTTTTGGTAGCTCCTGGTCGTTTCCTCCATTTTCCCCATTTCATGCATTCTGACTGTGGCCTCAACCTTAGCGGTAACATTTTTTTTTTTTTTTTACTGGTAACCTACTGAAAGAGAGCATACAAGCATATTTCTGGAAACTCAATGCCTCAGCAGTTTGTGCACTTCCCGGTACATTGAATGTGCTGTCAGCGCCGATCCAAATGTTACAAGCACCAAGTCATTCTCAGGCCAAAAATGCTTAAAACTGCCTTCAGCGGTGGGACCCCGAACACAAGAGCTAATAGAGACAGTATGCAGTTGACAAGCGATTCAGTCCTGCAGGGCGAGGGGCCAAAATCCTCAAGTTCCACCCTCGTTGGAGAAAAGAGCAAATGCTGAGCACAACAGCTGTGGCTCTGCAGGCTCTTCCCATTCAGCCACTAGATGGAAACAATAGTCAGCTTTGCATGGCCACTGCTGCATCCATTTACTGTCAGTTATTCCTGATTCTGTCCACTGTTTTGTCTCTTTTCATGCATTCAGTCAAATCATCATATGTCTGTGTGACTTCACATTACAGCAGGAATCTTTAAACTGGTCCACGCCCGGGCCGTTTCCTCCTCCCGAGGGTCTTTCAGCAAGATATTAAAGTCCTGTGCTCTGCTGACCTGTGTGGCTCAATGAGGTTTCACCTTATATTGCATGAAAACATTTGCAAAAAAAAAAAAAAAAATGGTGACAAAGTCATTTGGAGTCAGCAACAGTGAACTATCATTTTACCAGCGGAGCAAGGTATTCTCTATAACCACTCTGGAGAAAAATAAACCGCACAGCTTTTCGAGTCGGAGGCCCAGAGGGGAAAGTTGCCGCCTCACCTATTTAATTTTGGTGTTTTTCTTCCAATTACATAATAAAAGATAATAATTGTTCCAGTTCCAGTTGGTGAGGGTTATTAAAATGATTCACTGTATTGACATTATATGGTTCGCTCTGGACACTGCCACCTACCAGCACTGCAAACGGTATTCACTGCTTCGCTTCTACGAGAGTTTCTTCCATTTTGTTCACTTCAAACCTTTATTTCCATTGCTTCCCAAAGGCAACCATTGCATTTTTAACAGTGACATGCAACAATTAACATACTACGTGTGGTGAATAACAACAATTTAAACAGGTAATAGTGTACAAGGGTATGACATATCCCTTTGCTTACAATGTTTTCCTCAACATCTAATTGGTCAAGACAAAAAGGTGTTCAACTTCATGCACCTCATGGTCAGTGTTACACACAGGGCAGGTCGTTAATCCCTTGCAGAGCAGACACAGACACTCACATTTACACGTAGGAAAACCGGTTAACCTCATCAAGGCAAAAACAGAGAGACTTTAGAAGGAGCTTTTTCCCTCAAGGTGTCAGTCCCATCCCCACTTTCTCACACCCACTGCACTTTGCACTGTGATCATGGACGTCCCATGGATGTGACGATCCCGCCTGCTTGTGATTCTGTAGTTTCTTTACCTGTCTTGTGCTCTTATATTGGTATGTCTCTCTGTTCAGCGCAGCCGTTTTGACACTGTGTTGTAGAGCCTGGTTAACAGTTGTTTGCATTTCACCGCCTCACTATTATCATTATGTGTATGTGAGGAATTTAAAAAAAAACTTGACTTGACATTAATCTCCTTTTCATTATGTGAAGACACTGGAGGAAACCCAGAGTAAACAGAACATGCAAAAACAAAAACAAAAACAGTGCAAAACAGCAGTAAGAGAAAAATATATAATTCACTTTAAGAATCAAAGTGTCCAACAATTTGTATTAGTGTAAGTTACCTATATTGTCAATGTTGACTGTGAACAGGGTCCATGTGGATTTGAAAAACTTACAATTGAGACATTTTAAAAGTTGATTTTCACGAACCCATTCATATTTCTGACGTTTAGAATTAATGGCCTGGTGACTGCTTGACCTCTACAGTGGCGATTAGTGGAGAGAGAGAGAGAGAGAGAGAGAGAGAGAGAGAGAGAGAGAGAGAGAGAGAGAGAGAGAGAGAGAGAGAGAGAGAGAGAGAGAGAGAGAGAGAGAGAGAGAGAGAGAGAGAGAGAGCTATTCGGGGCAGAAATGTCGGAGGTATTTGAGCATCCTCCAGCATCTGTCTGATAATTTTCCTTCTGTGGTGCTCGTGTTGTAATGTGATCGTCATCTCCTCCTCCTCCTCCTCCTCCTCCTCCTCCTCCTCTCTCTCTCTCTCTCTCTCTCTCTCTCTCTCTCTCTCTCTCTCTCTCTCTCTCTCGCTCTCTCTCTCTCTCTCTCTCTCTCCCTCTATGATTGAAGTACCACTGAGCAGTGATCGTCTCGCAAACTTCAGTGTGGAGCCTGAAAGCGGAGGACGAAGATCCGCCGGAGCCGGTAACGCAGCCCCGCAGCCCCGCAGCCCCGCAGCGCCCCGGAGCCGCCGCGCACCGCCGGGCTGAAGTCAGCGGACGAGCCGCCGAGGCAAAAACATTCCCGCCGAAGTTTCCGACTGTCACGTTTGAGTCTCGGGACATTTATCTCGACCGACTGGTGGGAGTACCCGCTTCAATCCGAGGCTATAATAATTCAAACAGTGGTGGACTTCGTGCGCGCAGCACTTTTTTCTTTTTTTTTTTCTTTCTTATTATTATTCATTTGGAGCGGCTTTTCCGCGACGCGCCTCCGGCACCGACATGTGGAAGTAGCGGGGATCCCTCCGCATCCCTCCCTCTGTGTTTCTTTCCTTCATGATCATTTTGCGAAGGCTTGTTTGGGGGGGTGAGACAATGAGCATGGACGGCTGTCCGCTGAAGGTGGTGATCTTCCTGTGGTGCCTGCTGGTGATTTCTGGCTCCAGCTTCGAGATCGGCTCCTACGACCTGGAGCGCGGCAGACCGGCCAAGTGCGAGCCCATCGTGATCCCCATGTGCGAGGGGATCGGCTACAACCTGACCCGCATGCCCAACTTCATGGACCACGACGACCAGAAGGAGGCTGCCATCAAGCTGAACGAGTTCGCCCCCCTGGTGGCTTACGGCTGCGACGTCCACCTCCGCTTCTTCCTGTGCTCCCTCTACGCCCCCATGTGCACGGACAAGGTGTCCACCTCCATCCCCGCCTGCAGGCCCATGTGCGAGCAGGCCAGGGAGAGGTGTGCGCCCATCATGAAGAAGTTCAGCTACACCTGGCCCGACTCGCTGGACTGCTCCAAGCTGCCCACCCGGAACGACCCCAACGCCCTGTGCATGGAGGCGCCGGAGAACGAAACCAGGACGGAGGTGAAGAAGGGGGAGGGGATGCTCCCGGTGCCCCCTCGCCCCAGGCAGCCGGGCACGGGCGGCGGGCGCTCGCCGGGCAGCCTGGGCTCCTGCGAGAACCCGGACAAGTTTCAGTTTGTCGAGAAGAGCCAGTCGTGCGCCCCGCGCTGCTCCCACGCCGTGGATGTCTTCTGGTCCAGACAGGACAAGGACTTTGCCTTCATTTGGATGACCGTGTGGTCCATCCTGTGCTTCGTCTCCACGGCCTTCACCGTCCTGACCTTCCTCCTGGAGCCTCACCGCTTCCAGTACCCCGAGCGCCCCATCATCTTCCTCTCCATGTGCTACAACGTGTACTCCGTGGCCTTCATCATCCGCTCAGTGGCCGGGGCCGAGAACATCGCCTGCGACCGCGAGCACGGCGAGCTCTACATCATCCAAGAGGGGCTGGAGTCCACCGGGTGCACCATCGTCTTCCTCATCCTCTACTACTTTGGAATGGCCTCCTCCATCTGGTGGGTCATCCTCACCCTCACCTGGTTCTTGGCCGCGGGGAAGAAGTGGGGTCACGAGGCCATCGAAGCCCACAGCAACTACTTCCACATGGCGGCCTGGGGCATCCCTGCTCTCAAGACCATCATCATCCTCACCATGAGGAAGGTGGCCGGCGACGAACTGACGGGGCTGTGCTACGTGGGAAGCATGGACTCGGGGGCGCTCACGGGCTTCGTCCTCATCCCTCTCTCCTGTTACCTGGTCATCGGCACCTCGTTCATCCTCACCGGCTTCGTGGCGCTCTTCCACATCCGGAAGGTGATGAAGACCGAGGGCACCAACACGGAGAAGCTGGAGAAGCTCATGGTGAAAATTGGCATCTACTCCATCCTCTACACGGTGCCCGCCACCTGCGTCATCGTCTGCTATTTCTACGAGCGGCTCAACATGGACTACTGGAAGCTGAGGGGCCTGCAGACGAAGTGCGGCTCCTTCGGCGGCCAGAGCGGCGACTGCTCGCTGCAGACGTCCGTGCCCACGGTGGCCGTGTTCATGCTGAAGATCTTCATGTCGCTGGTGGTGGGCATCACCAGCGGGGTGTGGGTGTGGAGCTCCAAGACCCTGCAGACCTGGCAGGGCCTGTGCAGCAGGAAGCTGACGGACAGGACTAGTAGCAGGAAGCCGTGCGGCGGCGTCAGCTGCGGCAGCACGCACTGCCACTACAAATCTCCTGCTGTGGTTCTGCACATGGCCAAGACTGACCTGCACTCAGACAACCCCACACACGTCTGAGAGGAAACACACACACACACACACACGTACATGTACGCCCTGTGTAAGGAGCTGCTAAAAATGGACTTCATATGAAGTGGTTAAATTGAACTGTTACTTCTCTGCTGCTGCCGAAGGGACACACAGGTACTGGCGTCACCGTGGGGAACTGTCTGCGAACAGCATTCAGTGCATAAAGGGAAATGTTCAGTATTGTTACTCATATTTTCCTGTTCATAGTGTTCTGTGCAGTAGACATGCCCAGTAAGAAAACCTTTATTTTTATTTTTTTTTTGTAAAGAAAAAGAACTGTTCTGTTGTGGGAGGTATCTCGGGAAATATTAGTCTGTTCTCCTCCCTAAAAGTGGCATGATTAACTGTATAAATCTGTATAAATGTTTTATTTATTGTAAATATATTTAATTTAAAGGTTTTCATTGGCTCTTACCCAATGGGTTGTTTAGATACATTTATTAAAGGTCAAAAGAAAATGAAGTGCCTTTTATGAGAACTTTAGTTCTTCGGAGGATAACAATAAATCTGTTGAATTCATCGTCTTGTTATTGTACGTCTCTCTCACAGTTTGTGGCAATGAACTGCGAGATCGATCTTAAATAGTTGTTCATTTCAGTTGTTTCAGTCATTTTTCTCCCAGTCGTCTCCTGAGAGTTATTTCTTTCCCCCTCCCAGCAGAATTCATGCCACATGTGTTGTCTTCCAAGTGCATGCCGCATCCCAGAGGCGTCCCCAGCAATAATCCTCAAAGAGAATCGCTGATGAACAGAGTGACAAACCATGGCGAGCGCCAATGTTTGCGTCATCAGCTTAAAAAATGCAGGAGCAGTTTGCGGAGGAATATATTTAATTAATGCTGGTTTTTAATCCTTCCACAGAATCGCTGTTGTTGCCCTCTTCACTGCTCCATTTGATCCTCATGCAAACACTCAGCACTTTGATCTGAGAGCACAAATCTGAAGAGGATTTCAGTCGGATTGCATGGTTTCACTGACAGAATTAACTTGAGCACAGGCACTCAAAACTGCGGCCACTCACTGGGTAGATGGATTATTAATTTAATGTTGACGTTTATGTGTGGCTGGGGACTGTGTTTGTGATATGAAAGGAGGATATTCTACTACACGACGTGTTTTGTTTGGCAATAGGAACAATGTACTTTTAAGCCGTCACGAACTACCAGGAGGTATAAATAATACCTCGCTGATTCAGAGGCAAAATATGCGTGGCAGAATCTTTTTCATTAAATAAATACTCTCAGTTGGTTCTCTCGGCTCACTTTTAGTAATAAAGTCACGTTTATTATGCACAAGAGCCGCAGTGTCCTCAGTCGGTCCATAAAAACTGAAAATAAATAGCTTTTACAATACGGGACTTTGAACAAATGTAGGTGCCAATGTAAATTGCAGCCACACACAGCAAGTCATTTCACAGTAAAACACAGTGGAAATTAGGGGAGGGTTTCACAGCGGCTGGAGCTGATTGTTTATTATGTCTGTGTAATTGTGTGTAATTGTGTGCTGTGTCACACCACCAGGAGCAGCAGCAGCACATGAGAGCGATAGTTTGGAAAAATGACCAGGAGCTTATTTTCATTACTGTAATGTCAGCCGGATGAACCGGGCATGTGCTGGTCTGACACCTCCACAGGGTCACATTTATTTTACTTTCATTTTTCTACCATCTGTAGTCTAGCAGCATTACCCAAGCCTCATTCGATGCCACGAGCATGCACAACAGCTGCATTTTGTTCTAAAAATAAGTGCAATTTCAACATTACGTCATTTTAAACTATGTTTCCTGGAGCAAAACAGAGGGACAATTCCAAAAACATCCTTGATTCGTGTTAATATTTTCTCTTTGAATTGTGTTAAATCCAAAAATACAACAACTTTATTATTTATACAAGCTTTAGTCTGCTGAAAATCTTCTGAAAGATCATCCGTCCTTCTTGCTACTTGCTTCTCAGCCGTCTTAATGTTGATAAAAGCCTCAGTACTGTGTATTTCTGCAGCCTTCATCATGCATGTTTTCACAGCTTCACCCTTAAAGGGGCTTTGATGCTAATAGTTCATTAGTAATACGGTAACACCGAGATCTCAGCTCCAGTCCTGCAAGCTTCTCTTTTGAAAACGGTGCGATCTCCACTGAGTAGTAGTAAGTAACCTTTATTGAAAAATGACTTCCCTGGTCATTTTTAAGCTGTAAGATCATCCCCTCTGGAGGTCCTGTTTTGGCTCACAGGCAATATGTTTCACACCCCTGCTGCAGCAAGTCAAGCACATTTCTGTTCGAGGCAGCGTTGCGCCTCAGTTAACTGAAATTAGTTATCACTCCCTTCCTCCCACCGTGATCACGGTTAACAACCAACATCCTCCTCTTCTTGTTTTCATTACTCATCCATTGTAGAGGTTTGCTCGTGGCTTTGGCAGGCGAATGCTGCGAGTCCTGGACTGTGGCACCGTGTGGATCACATTTAACCATTAAAAAAAAAAAAAAAAAAAAAGGAGGGGGGGGGGTGTTTTGTTTGGAGCACACTTGCAGCCAGAGACCTTCGCCTGCTGGTGTTTCAGCCACATGTTCCAGTTCATAGGCGCTTGAACGGGGGCGCGTGCTTCCTCCACACTTTACACTCCAGTGACACGACCCGGAGAGGCCAAAACACTTGCTGTGTGAGACACAGACCAGCTTGTCCCACCTGCGCCGAGCGGCACTGATTAGATAGGAAGGAAGGTAGCTGCAGAGCGTGAAGCACATGGGCGTAGTACAGAGGGAAACTTTGTCTCCTGCAAGTGCTGTTTTGTTTAAACGTTTTCCTCTCTCAGCAATTCTTTCTTCATTTTCTTACCCGCTCTTGTTTTGTTTTCTCATTCTGTGTCCTGCTGAATATGAGTAAGGTAGGTTGCGAAAAAGTCAAAAGGTCAAAAGAAATGACTCGTTCTCAAAGCAACAGGCAGCCATTGCTCGGTTTCTTTCCTGATTTTTTTTTTCCCCCCACAAATATGAGTTCTATCGCTGCATTTCCAGGTCACTGACGGCTATTTTTAGCTCCTCTCTTTCGCAGAGGAAAGGCATCACAAGGCGCTTTAGATAGAGGCAAGAAAGAAAGGTTCATTCCAAAAACAGAGTTTGTTTGAGCTGTGGCTCTTTTGGCGCCACTGAAACTGCTGCTGCCGGGAACTCCTTCCTCTCTCGCCCCCTCTCTCTCTCCCTCTCTCTCCCTCGTGCACACCTTAGGTTTGCAAATCTGTAGCCCCACCAACCAATCAACGGCCAACTCGTTTTGAGGACAACCACACCTCATCTGCCTCTAATGTAAGTTAAGTCGGTCTCACTTGAAAGATTTTGTTTGGCGGAGTTTCGGCGCTGTTTTTTCCTCTGCACTGGCTCCGGGGGTTAAACCGTGTCAGTCAGTCGCTCTGAGCGGCGAGTTTGTCTGGGCCTGAAGCGAGGTTACTCCCGGAAAAGGCAACATTTTTCCTCACAGGATTCTCAGGGATATTTCATTGTGCTGACCGTGAGCTTAACAGTGTATTTATTGAATCAAAAGCAACAGAGAGCAGTTGTGTTTATCCGGGATTTGCACAATTTGTTTTTGATAAAGAGGCGTTAAAAAACACCTCAGCAATTATTCCCCCTTTAGGTGCTGACACCATGTTTTTGTCTGCAGAGGAGAAATCCCTCCATCTGGTCATGGGATTGATTAAAGGCAATCATTATGGCACCAATGCACCTCCCTCATAGACTTAAACCCCTGCCCACCCTTCAGGGTAAAAAAAAAGAAAAAAAGAAGGGAAAATAAAGCATCCTTCATTACCCTGCCCTCCCTCCCTCTGCAGTCCCTCGCCCCCCTTGAGCACTATCCCTTTCCTGTGCTGTTTTGATGTGTAAATGAGCCCATTGAAAACCTGCAGGCCCCTGAAGAGATGCTTTCCATGAAAATGCGGCAGTCAGAGAGCACCAGAGTTCCCGCAGCTCGCCACTCCACACAATCAGATGCCCAGTACGCCACCGCCGCCTCGCCTGTAAGGGCAACACACAAAAAGACAGAATCACATACGGCCGCACACGCATGCTAAGTTGTATCGTTACGCAGACTGAGTGACCCTCTGAGAGAAATATGCTTAAAAGCAACACAAATCTGGGATTAGGGTGACTTTCTGTTTGATTCAACCTGAGGTGGGTGAAGCAGCTAAAGAGATGAAGTGGCTGATTTGTATTTCTACAGCAATTAACAAGATGATAAACACAAAAGCAGAATATTTGTTGTTGTTGTACAACAGAAGCTGTACAACAACAACAAATATTCCCAACCAACTGGGAGAAAGAGACACTGATGGGTACTACTCAGGTAAACGCTGTAACATCGTGTAAACAATTCTAACAGAGAAGAAAATGATAGCATCCATTCAGAAAAAAAAAAAGTCTGAAGGAGATGGCTGGTTTCAACCAATTGTTACTCAGAACTGAGTCCTTGCACACACTCATTCCGATCACATTGGTGTCAAATTGTCTTTATTACACATCTACCGTGTCATGTCACCACGTGACACTTCACGTTGAGGTGTTGAAGTTCAAAAGAAACACTCCAGCATGGATTAGTTGAGCTGACAAATCTACCGTCAATATGGACGCGCTTCATGTGTTTATGACAACTTTCCAGCGTCACGGTGTGAAGCATTGTGGGACTGATCCACTGACTGGATTGGATGATTTTCTTGGTGCTTATAAAGCTGTAGAATAACATAATAACTTTATTTCAGTGTTCATGGAAACGGGAGAATCTGATAGCACAGTAAAGTAAAAAGTTAAATGAGATCGACAAAAAATGTGCATTAATCTTGTTCGATGTCCTTTAGCGAGACAATAAACCTTCAATTGCTTCTGTTTGAGTGTGACCATCTTACATGGAAGCTGTCATGATGTGGTGAAAGCAGAGTAATGTAAAGAGGGTTGAGTTTGCTGAAAGCAGTAAATTGTGGTATAATCTTTTCACTTCACTAATGAATCATAATCAATAAGTGTAAATTCTTGTATAGTGCAATTTGTTGCGCAGTGCTTCTTGATGTTAATTTGTGTTCAGTAAGTTTCTCTCAGAGCACATGAAGGAACTATACATCAGGCCATGTGGGTTATTGCCAGTGTTTTTACTACTAAATATCCCATTATGTATTTAACAGGTAGGCCTCCATTGATATACGGTTATCACAACTATACTACATGTCACTTCTTAATCTCTGACTGTTAAACTCTATATGGTAAAATATCTTACTATTAATTTAATGTTCATAACAAAAAAAAAAGGTAAATTCATATTGAATTGTAATTCATTCTCAGCTGTGTGAACAGATAAATGTCTGACCAGAGATCTTAGTTAGTCTGCGGATGCAATCTAAGTTTTAACTGTACTTGATAAGTGCTGAAGGACACAAATCTCCAGGCTCAATTTCAATTTCCTTTCATCCTCTTCTAACGAGGGTAGAAACATGAACGGGAGGAAATGTCCTTTTGAATTTAAAAGAGAATGAATTATAAATTAAACATTAGCCAAAGGAGAGTCAAATCAAGATTTAAACTTCAATGAGAAAACATTTGAGGCATTTAAGGATTTCTCTTCTCCACAGTTGAGACTTATAAAAACGTTAATAATTATCCGTGCTTCAACTGCACAGTTTTCAGGCACATATTGGAGGGAGGTCACTGGTGGCCATATCAAGACGGCAGATTAAAGAAAAGAAATGAAAGACTTTTTTTTCATCGACTTAACAAAGAGTGTATGGTCTCCCGCACATATCAGCAAAAATTAATATAGAGAGAGTTTGTGCAACAGCAGCAAAGTTCAAAGACAACAAAGAGGAAAAATAAGTGGATATTTTCACATTAAAATGATAAGACATAGTGTGCATTTCACTCACTGACATGAAAGCTTCCAGAAAAAAGTTAAGTCATTGCACTTTGAAAGAATAAATGAATGAAAATATATATATTTTTTTTTTTGTTTTTACACTTTGCTCCCAATTTATCTATCAATATGTTTGCAATCGCAGTACAAAATGGGATATAGACTATGGTTCACCCAACCTGGTGCCTATAGGCACCATGTGAGTGCCTCAAGACCATGAAGTGAAAATAGTGGTCAGTACAAACACCTTCATTCGAAAATGTGTATATATAAACTTCGGTGCCATCAGTGCGCCTAATGGAGAGCAGTTGTCTTGGCATTAGCCCCTCTCAGGTTGATTTTCTTGCAGATGGTGCGGCAGCCTCACTTCGCTCCACATTTGAGTTTGTTGCCTGGAGAAGACATGCATCAATCAGAAGTGTTTCATGTCACCTGGAAATTATATGAATCTATTAAATTTCTTTATTCCTCTTAAATAGAACAAAACAAGCACGACCCCATGTTGTCCTGCAGCATTATGGCCAAGCTGACGAAACGTCACAGCTCTGTGCAGCCTTGTACCCCTTTAACTTGGAGCAGAAATGACTTCTTCAAAGGCAAAATTCTAACCATAACAGATACAATTGAAGACCGACTGCCCAAAGGTGTCACAGACCAATCAGCCACATCTCCTTCAGAAATGTCAGTAGAAGCTGATTTATCATTATGCAGTTTACATCTTGCAGAACTCTCATGATATAATTGTGTCTTCTTCTAAACCAACATCCCTGTTAAATCAGATCCCCATATCAATAGTACATCACTAGTGTCTGTCTGAAAACCACAGGGGTGAAAGGTAGTGCTGAGTAAATCACTTCTTTAGAAGAAAACCCTTGACGCTAAACTAAACAAATAAAGTAACTAATTGTACTTTAATCCCACTTGGGGAAATTCCTTTTCCACACTGAAAATCCTATTTCTCAGGTGGGGAGATGTGGCCACATTACGGTGCTCCAGGGAGATTCTGCTTTTTCAGCAAAATATACTGTATGGCAATATCCAACATCCCCTTTGATTTGTGCAGAAATTGTGCGAAAATATCTTGTCATTAAGGGTGAACTGTGCTACTGGAATTGTTGAGGAGGTTTGTAAGTTGCCCTTCGTATCGGTGCCCTTGAAGATGTTCGTACAGAGTTGATGACCCCTGACCTGGCCCACATTACCCTGATAGATTACAGTGACTGTCTGGGTGGTTTGGGTTGTGTAAAACAAAAGATGTCAAAGGTTCATGCAGGTCAAAGCAGAAGGAAAATGAGGAGGAAAGTGAAGACTTTGCAGATCGTATCAAGAGAATCGTGCAGGAAGTGAAAGTTTTAAGAAGTTTCCAGTGAGCTTATCTTTTTTTAGTGGTGTTTTTTTCATGTGCTTTGATCAATAAGCACAAGACAGAGAAGTAAAGCTTCCTCATCCCTCTGTACTCGTTCCTGTACTTCGTCTGCCTGTGGCTGAAGGAGAGATGAATCAGTGAACAGAGGGAGGTTCCACCGTTCACTCGCTCTCTCCCTCTGAAGCCAACAGCATTGCTGTGATCACTGTTAATCTCCTTTGCCACTCCGCTGCCATCTCTTCAAATACATTCATCTCATTTCCAATAGCGTTCGCAGCCTCTTCTTCCTTTCTAATTAGGCACCGTCAAGATTTCAGAAGTCACCCTTTTGGTGTTCTGCAGCGAGCGCGTTGGCACTTTGAGCTACGGGGTCAGCGACGGCAAGCATTTGTTTGAGGGTTAAATCACAGCAGGCCTTTCATCATGTTGTTATGTTGCGCGATCAGAGGGTTGGGATTATGTAGGTCAGACATCGGAGAGTGAGAGCGCCTCTTTTGTAGCTGCCATTTTCATTCAGTTGCTAGGCAGCACCCGCTCTAATCTCTTGTACCAAAGAGTGTCTCCCCAGAGAAAAAGAGAGGGAGCAGGAGTTACAAAGGACGAAAGAAAAATGTGAAAACAGCATCAACAAAGAACACAAACCCATCCAATGACTGCTTTCAGAAACACTGTGAAGGGAGGGAATAGAAACGGACAGGATGTGGGAGTCTGAGCTTGGCCCTGAGACCTGCTCTGGCCCTCCTTAACATCTTTAAAACCCCCGTGGTTTGTTTGTGTTATTGCCTGAATAAGTGAAGGGTCACACAACTCCAACAGCAGGTCTGATTCGACATCCGAATTTGTGCCCCACTGAAAACTTAAAAAAACAAAAAAAACACCTAATGCCTTTCTCCTGAGTCGAGCTGTTTTCAAACAGGCGTCTGAGCTACGGTGGGTCAGTCGGAGCGACGCGGCTGATATGAAGCATGGCGTCGACGCCAAGTGTCTGTTAGCATTTACTGCAACGAATCAGAACCACTCAGATCCAGAGTCTGGCAAGTGTGTCTGCTGTGACACCGCCGCTGCAACCCCCCCCCCCCCCCCCAATCCTAAATGTGCTCATGTCACGCTCCGCCATCAAAGGCTCACCCCTCGGCTCTGTGTTCTGAGAAAGGAGGCACAGCCCTCCCTCACTGCTCCTCCCCTCCCACCCCAGCCCCGGGATCAGTAAGGATCCGTTATTCTCCGTTGCATTTCACACTCTTTGATTTGGAGTTTTGAAGTTTGTTCTCGTCTGCCTTTTTTTCCCCCCCCGTCTTATGTGTTTCATATTGAGCGTTTTGATTCATGAAGTTTTCAGATGATGTGCGCTCCTACAAACTTGGCACCGTAGCTCCGCCGACTCTGATGTTGCCTTTAATCATCTACCTGCTTTTAATCATTCAGCCCTTTGCACAGACAAAGAGATTCCTAAACGGTACACAAGGGAGTAAATCTTCGTCTTATTTTGTGACATTTTGGCGAAATAAGCTGGTTGTCTGTCTTTCTGGTGGATGCTCTGAAGACAGACACCAAGCTGGAGGCAGCAGAGAGGTGACTCAATCAGTGAGAAGAAAACATTTCCCTGTGTAGATGTTTTGAATGAGTTTGATTAAATAAATATAAAACATTTTTGAAATATAACCTCACATGAAGCTACAATAAGACATAAAAATGTGTTTATATAAACCATATGTATAACAATATGTCATTGCTTTAATATTATCAGTGTCACAAGTACAGAGCCATATTACCTGGGAGAGGGAGAGCACTGTGCTGCTGTGTCGCTTCAGTAAAACCTTTTTTGGGGGGCTTTGTGAAGGTATGAAACATCCAGCCAAACCCTCACAGAGAGAACATGTAAACATCCCACAGAAAGGCCTCGGGCCCAAATCATTGGACAAAGTTTTTGACAAAAGTTGAAACAATGAAACAAAACTTCAGTTCAGTTTATTTTGGTTTCTCATGCGAGAAATTGACTTATGTCAGTCTCGTGTCCAAGTTCTACAACAACAGTCGGTATAATGGCTTCATGTCAAGCCTGAAAACAGACTTAGTTGGAGAGTTTTTTAATTTGAAGGTACAATGTATCTGATTTTAGGGTCAAGTTGTCGCTGCAAGGATGATGTGTCCAATTTGTCCTATCATAGCTGGAGCAGAGCCTCCATAGTGGCTCTCAAACCTCAAGGTAACGTAAACAGGAAGTATAGAACTAAACCTGGCATTTAACACCACTGCACTGTCTGGCATATTTCCCTCATAATAATTTAAGTCTGTCTTTAAATTTGTGTTGCCCTCATGTAACTTCATGCAATGAATGAGAGCATTTTTCAATGAGACGACTTGTATGAATCAAGTTACATATAGAAGAAATGAAGAAATGTACTTGATTTTACTGTGAGGACGTTTCTCTTTTTACACAGTAATGAACTGAAGTTACACTTTGTGATAACTTAATCTATCAATCTCTATTTATCGAGCACCTTTTCATCAAAAAAAAAAAAGATGACAATGATAAACATAGTGTGGCCACCTTGTTTTGGACTGGACAAGCTGCTGCGGATTGTGTTGAATCGTCGACTAACAATGTAACCATCATAACATTGATGCTGTATGTTCTCTCTAAAAAGAGAAACAATAAAGCATTTGTTGTTGTTTTACAAGTACTCTAAACAGTAAAAAGAGACCACTGGAGCAGCCATTATTTTTACAATTATTGATCGTTCCAGAAATGTACCCCTTGGTTACCCTACTCCTCAACCATATAGATACTTTACTTTTTTCTCTCAAAAAAATCATTTTGCAATGAATTAACCTTTATAATGCCGAAATGTTTAGTTAGGAGGATAGCTGACACAACAGAGCATCACTTGTATCATTGTTAAAGCCTGCACAACTGGTGAAACTAACAAGTTATAGCTAGCTAATTGTAAACGGCTGTAAAATTCAACACCATCTATCGATTAATTAACAAACTTGAACGTTAACGCAAAGATGGAACTGTGGGTGGATGAGTTTTAACTTTCGCATGATGTCGGCTCTCCACCAACCTGGATTTTGTTTTATGTTTTAATCTTTTTAATTTCCATGTGGGATACCGAAGCAGAACGGGCAACAGGAAATCCTTTCTATGGTCAAACACTGTGCCATACCGGAGTTGCCAAGCCCAGATTGCTCGGTTGCTTTTGCTCACCTGTCATCGTGCTGACCACAAGAAAGTTTGGAAACTTCTAATGAAGTCGGTTCTGGTCAAGTGGCCAAACAGGAGAGAGAGAGAGAAAAGAAAACAGGGCGGAGGCGACAGGCAGATGATGAGAAAATGTTGCATTTCTTTGAAGATGTCAGTATTTGTTCGGCACATTTCCACTACAACTCATTACCTGTATTAAAATGTATAGATAGATTATGAAGGTACTACAGAGAAGATGGTAAAGTACTAAAAGTGGATTTAAATTGTGTAAAAAGATGGATAAAACTGAATTCAAAAGATAGGATGAAATTTACTATATTGTTTGTATTGTATTTACCATTGTGTTGGCAGAGGGATTTTGAACAGAAATCAGCTGTAATAAAGTCATTTTAGCACACGTTTATTTGTGATCCTTTATCAACAAATATTGCAATATTAGTTACTGCTACAGCTTTAAATAAGAAGTTAGAAGTCATACGAAATTGCTTTACAAGAAACTACATATCAGTACTATGAACGCCAGAGTTGTACACAGTCCAGCCACCTCTACACAGGACCTGAGACCCTGGCTCTTTAACAAAGAAAAACATGGCGTTATGTAACTAACTAATTTTATGTATTATAAAATTAATTATATTATGCATCTAACTGTTGGTATATCACTGGGTGTGACTTTGACCTAATGCACATGTAGATAATAGCCAATGAAGATCAAAGGCAGCTGCCTTTGATCATTAACAAACTACAAGACCAGCCGCCATTAGATCAAAGGTAGCTGCCTTTGATCTAATGGCTTTGATGCTAGATCACAGCACAACTGCATTACGTGCCTTTTATGTGAGGTCACGACATCAGTACAGAGATCAACTGTAGACCTGCGAGGACGTATCACCTGTGAGCATAGTAGCCACCGTGTTGGTAGTTTATTTCAAAACGATTTGAGAGTGATTTGAGAAATGGCTGACATAATGACGACGAGGAAACTCAGAGATCTAGAGAAGAGGCTCCTGCAGGTGGTGAAGGAGAGAAACAAGCTGTTGGCTGAGAACAAAACTCTCCAAGCTGAGAACCAGACCCTGCTGGCTGAGAAGGAGACTCTCCATGCTGAGAAAAAGACCTTCCACACTGAGAACCTGCTGGCTGAGAACAAGGCCCTTAACGCTGACAACAAGATCCTCCATGGTAAGAACCATACCCTGATTGCTGAGAAGAGGACCCTCCACATTGAGAAGGAGACCTTGGTGGCTGAAAATAAGACTCTCCGTGCTGAGAACAAGACCCTCCATGCTGAGAACAAGACCCTCCATGTTGAAACCAAGACCCTCCATGCTGAGAACAAGACCCTGCTGACTGAAATGAAGAATCTCTGCACAAATGACAAGACCCTGCTGCCTAAGAATAAGACATTCCATGCTGAGAACAAGACCCTCCACACTGAGAACAAGACACTGGTGGCTAAGAACAAGACTCTCCATGGTGAGAACAACACCCTGCTGTCTGAGAACAAGATCCTCCATAGTGAAAACAAAACCTTACTGGCTGAGAAGGAAACTCTCCTCGTTAAGGACAAAACCCTCTACGCTGAGAACAAGACCTTCCACTGTGAGATCAAGACCCTGGTGGCTGAGAAGGAGAGTCTCCACGGTGAGAACAAGACCCTGATGGCTGAGAATAAGAGTCTCCACACTGAGAATATCAGTCAAGTGGAGGCCAACAAGATCATAGAGGAAGAACTCCAGGCCAAGAAAAAGAAGAAAAGAGGCTTCTGGAGTCGACTCTTCAAAAGGCAGTGAACAATCTTTCATTTAGTGATACAAGCACCAGATTTGACCCACAGGTGCTTGAGAACCTACTCTCTCAGAAAAGTACATTGTCCACTTGAAATTTTTTTATTGCTGTTGGGATCTCAACAAGACCACAGAAAAGTTGGTTCATTTCAACTGCTCATGAGGATCGGGGAAAGGCCAAATGGGAACAGGCCACAGTGAACAGGCCAGAATGGAACAGGCCACAGGGAAAAAGGCCACAGGCAAGCAGGCCAGGCTGGAACACATCACAAGGATCCTTGGAGCAGTGGTGTGAGGTGGATCTGGGTGGGTCTGCTGGGTCCATGATTGGTCGGCTCGTTCTGTCAGGGAAGGATGTGGTTTGCGGATGGACCCAAGCGCAGGAGGAGGAGGAGGATGACCCTGTTGCCTCTCTGCTTCGGTAGGTGGACAATTTGCACTTGACATTTTATATGATGATATAAACTTTAGAACAGGGGTTTCAAACTCGTAGCCCGCAGGTCAATGTTTTGTGGCTCCTGGGTAAATGAGTGGTCAGGCAGCAGTCACCTTTTATGAGCTCACCATCTTCTCTTTTTTCCAGGTAGAAGCATTACGTCGTTCTCCATGTATCACCACTCACAGTGTTAACAAAGCACATTTCTGCCCGGTCAAGTAAACACATTTGCAGTAAGTAAGAAGAACTCAAGAAGTTGAACTTATCTTTTATGCCTACTGTAAATGGCACAGGCTTAAATTTTTACATGCCTCCATTTTACCTCACTCTCTGTAGCGGAACCGAATTTACTGAACAAGAAGAAGCAGCAAGGAGGAAGCAAGAGAAACCATGTTCAGAAGAACCCTTCATGATCTTCATTCAAGATTCCATACATGTTCAGGACACTTCATGTTCACAAAAAATATCATTAAAACTGTTATGATGAATAATGATGTTTGCGGATTTTTTTGTACAACTTTTATTGTGGAATCCCTGATGCGGCCCAGCCTCACCCAGAATCTGCCTCCGTCGACCATAACGCTACCTGCTGGACATGGGAAGTGTGTGTTAATACCTTGGAATGTTTGAGAGCAACCTTGTCCAAGATGGTGATTCCAAATTCAATCACAAAATTGCTATGATGATAGAAAATAGATTGATGAGCAAAAGTTATCGAAATCGCTCGCATGGGGACATGGTGACGTGGGGACGTGGGGACGTGGCCACAACTACGTCGCAAAGTTAAAAGTTTGCCATGAAACAGAAAGTGTATAAACAGCTTGAATACAGTCAGATCAGCCTCATAGCTGAAACAGTGAATCAGAGTCTGGTCCTCAACACAATTATGTGATGACTCTCGATCACACTGCCATTTTCCCACACCAGATTCCTGATCTTATCAGTGCTATATGATGATTACAAGCATCAGGCTCGCTGGAAACAGGAAGTGGGGTGTACAGGCTCCATTCTGGCTGAAATGTTACAAGATGCATGAGAGTCCATATCTGAGCACACAGTATTAACACAGTCATAATAAATGAGTATGTTGCCACCAACTGGAAACAGGAAGTGAGGTATACATGTTCCGTTCTCGCTGAAACTTTATGCTTTGCATGAGAGTCTACAACTGAGCACTATGGTTGGCCAAGAGGTGCAAAACATTACAACATGCCAAGCACTTTTTCAAAATGTGACACAAATTTACGTTTTGGAAAAATTTTTACATATCATAAAACAGATGTCTCGAAGTTAGAAAAACCGAAATGTGCAATATTCACTACAGTGAAGCCTTAGAATAAGCTGAATAATCTTGTAATCACATTAAAACATACTGAAATTTCTAAATGGATGATAATGTTAGCGAAATCAATAACAGAGCAAATAAATAAATTAAAATGGAAAAACTAGAAAAATTACATGTCAGCTCAAGAAGACTAATAATTATTATTAAAAAAATAAAAAATAAATAATAATAATAATGATAATGAATCCGAACGGGAAAAAATAATCAAGATGTAATAGTCAAAGCACATTTATTTGGGTGTATTTCTGTTTTTCATTCAGCTCAATACAATTCATACGAAAGAAAGTTGGTTCGAGTCCGACCGGGCCTTCCGTGGGCCCGCGGGCCCAAGCTTGGGTGTCAGTTTCGGGCAGTTTTTGGAGCGGAAATGCGGACAAGGTGAAATGCGATGAGCATTGTAAACAGAAGTGAACGTTTCAGAGCGCTGGCTGAAGCGCAGTTTTGTTTCTTTTTCTTCTTTGCACCACCTCTTGTACACTGCTATGCACGGTCCCACTTTTAATGAGAATAATAAGAGGAGGAGGAGCAGCTGGGCGAAGGTGCAGTGGAGATGTCGTGGGAGGTCTTCAGTCGCCGTTGCGATGGTTCTAGGTTCCTGTGCGTGAGGGAACGGGATGAATGTAAATCAATGATGAGTTCAAATCGTATTTGCTTCTCTTCTCTTCTCTTCTCTTCTCTTCTCTTCTCTTCTCTTCTCTTCTCTTCTCTTCTCTTCTCTTCTCTTCTCTGGAGTTTGATACTTGCACTGTCTCACATCCTGTGCAACTACATTCGTCATCATCCGCAGCTACATTTGATTTTTTAAAAGGTCGGATTGCAGTAAATCTGTGACTCTCGATGAATGTTCATGAAAATTAAGAAATAGGATGTGACAACCTTTATCAATTTTTTTTAACAGTTGGGTGGAGCAATATACAAAACAATTCAAAGTTTGGTGATTTTTATGTTTTTATGCAAGGAATCATTTTGGACTTTTAAGTGAACTGGAAATGTGTTTTACTCTGGAAAAAAGCCTTTAATTTACTCACATATCCAACAGCATTTTGCTCACGTGTCAGAAACACACATCAGAGGTTTTACCTGTTTTAAACAGTGGTTAAAAAAAAAGAAGTTTATATTTTTGTTCTTTATTAATGAGATAGACGTTCCAGTGATTTGGGTAAAATGCTGAAAAGTCAAAGTCTGTAGTGCTTTTTAACAAAGTGGTTCTTTTGTCCTTTCAAGTCGATGCATGATGCTTTAATTAACACTTCGATTTTCTGTCCAGTAACATGAATGAAAAAAAGGGAAAGTATTTTATTTATTTTTTTTAAGCATTACTTTTGCAATCCTGTGAGATTATGGATGAACTGGACAATTGTCTGTTCCCTTCAGCTGGGTGTCAATTAAAGAGTTTACTGTTGGAACAAAATCACATCCTAGTTGTTTCATTGTTTTTCTTCTGTCGTCAAGAGTTGTTTTCCTCACATAATAGCAAATAAATAAAAGTTTAGTTAATTTCTAATGTGGGGATTACATCCCAATTATCACAGCACTAAACGGTAAACTGCAAAAGTCTTTCAATTTGTAGAAATAACTCATCGCTCATAACGAGTAAGGATGAAAAAAATACAGTTTTACTTGATTTAACATTGAACAACGTCTTGAAATCTGAAAAATGACCTGAATTCTTTAATTGGTGAAGATTTGTACTGTTGGGAACATTTTTGCTTGTTGTGAGTTAAACATCTGGGAAAAGTAATTTCAGAATGCAAAGTTCATAAAGCTGAATTAATAGAATAAAAACTTCTACTCTTCACAGCCATTGCTCTCATTTTGCACATGAAACACTGTTTAAAAGAAATAAAGCCTTCATTGTGTATTAACTACATGTGGAATCAAACCGTCACAGGGAAGTGACTTTATTCAGGACTGGGAAAGTGTTTGGTCAGATGTCACTGAACATGATAATTTTTTGTATTTAAATCAGTTACTACACTCCCATTATCTGTAGCTATAAAGTGCTCTGATGTTAACGGCTGAAAACAAACTAACAGCAAAAGCTCCAGAAATATAGAGTGAAACTAAACAGCAGTGTCTGAGCATCATTTCATTCCTGTCTTGGTTGATGTAGGTGCTGGTGTTCTGGTTTTGGGTCATTTCTGGACTCATGTCGATAAAACAGCCCTGTGTGTCTGCAAACTTTAAACTGGGAAATGGGACCTTCCAAACAGCAACCATCCCAGTTCCCAGCTGAATGAATGCAGCCTTTCTCCATGCGACCCAACAGGCTGATTAAAGAGGTGCTGTGTGTATTTATTGGTTGTGAATGTGTGTTGGGGTGGGGGGTGGTAGGGGGTCTATGTATCAACAACCTGTAGGAACATGTTAATTAGCCTTGTTCAGTCCACACTCAGCGTGACTATCTGCCCTAGACGTTGTCCAGGATTGTTTGTATTTTGTAAAACAAAATGAGAAGGAAAATTCAGCAGGAAGTTTCATGGCAGTTCAAACACATTGAGACCAAAAACTTTCCTATCATCAATTAAGTCCTTTTTTCCGGCCAGCGCTGTTGACTCAAGCTGATCACTGTACATTAGCCAGTCTGCGTTGTAAAGGGAACCAGCTGGAGCCACACTCACTCCAACACTGGACCTTTTGTCAAGGTCTCAGCCCCCCTACAAGTAAAATAAAAACCTTGTTGTATGAGAGACACTCTTTGTGTAGAAGCAGACATTGTTCCTATTGTGGCATGTCGGAGCCGACATGCCAGGCCCGACGCAGTGCTGAATAAACTGTGGTTTGTGTACATACTGTAACAGTAAGCTGTGGAAAAGGAGTGAGGCAAAGGGCCTGTGATGATCTTGGCGGCTGGCGTGGATTTGGCATGCGGAGTAAGAGCCAGAGCAGCAGTACCACATGCGTCCGTCTCCCTCAGGATAATAACCGCTTGTGGAGCAGAGCAGGAGAAATCCTGCAAGGATCAGCCTTCCTGTTCACACCACATCATGCATGAGTTGGCAGGATCCTTGTGTTGTTATGGTCATGAGACATTTCCTGTGTGTGTTTTGGGGTTGCATCTGGCCTTGTTTACAACGCAGAGTAGAGCCTCATTAAGTGGAACATGGTCCTAGGCGGATGTGGGGGGGGCCTCAAGTGCCTATTAGTGGGGCCAGTGTGTAGCCCCAAACCAGAACCCAACTGGGCCAGGTGCTCCATGCTATACAGCCTGTTTCCACTGCAGGGCAATGCAGGGCTTACTCGTCACAAAAAATGTGCACCATTCACCTCGAATATCATACTTTTATCTATTTACTGACATTGTAAGTCTCCTAAAAAATTATATATTATATTGAATGTTGTGCAAGTTGTTGAAAGTTTGTGTTTTATTGATTATAGTTATTTGTTTAAAAGTAGTGGAATCCTTAAGTAGGTATTGAAAAAAACAGCGTTGCTCTTTCGTAATTAAGATGTGTTAACATTGTGCTTATAGCTGTAATGTTGTAGTGTTGCTGTGACACATTAGCTGAGTTTTCTGCACTGACCGGGTCTGTCTGATCACTGATTCACTTATTAAATTCTGCTGAAGTAACATCAGTTAGTTGGAAATCAAATATGGTGCCTGCATGCTATATCAGTCTGCTTGAGTTAATCAATCACAGGGTAAAGTTGTGCACTTTTCTGGCCGTGCATAACTCAGCATGACACCTGTTCTTAAAAGAAAAAGATGAAAGCAGCTGCAGGTAACAGCAGGACACAAAAGGACTTCACCTGATTTCAAACAAAACTCACCGCCAGCTGACAGAAAACCAATGATTGTAAATGTGGTTTTAATGTTATAGTGATAATAGTATTGAGGTATTCATGTGACTGCCAATGATCCCAGCACTAATCACATCTTCCATTTCTATTTAGTTCTATCTCGAACATTGGGGGTCGTTTGTTTATTTAACTAATTCAAACTGTACGTTGAGGCACACTTCTCTGACTCTACAGCAGCTTTCAGTGGGTGATTAAAAACACATTTCTCCGGTTAATTAAAGTGAAGTGAGGAATCAGTGTCTTTGTTATTCAAATCATACTGTTTTATAGGATTTGTTCATTGTTTGTTTTTGCATCTTGTCCTGGAACTTTGTAATATCATCAAATTAATCCAGGTATGTCCATTCATAGTGTGAGCATATTGCCACTGTGTGCAGTCCAGACCAGGAACACTCCACTCTTTGCAGACAAAGCTGTTTTTGATACATCTCTCAGTCCTGCATGTGCACGTCCAATTAGAAATTCATCCACCGCTGTTGCGTGTGCACAACTGTGAGACCCTCAGAAGCTCTCAGAGATGGTGAATTCATGGACTACTCCGCATCTACACGCTGTGAAGTGTCCCGCACGGACTAAAGCCGCGCGGCGGCGGACAAAGCAGAGTGGGGTTAGTGTTGCTCCCGCCTCCCTGCTCATGCACACCCACACTGTGTAACGCTCAACATAATCAAACACTCACCCAGCGTGACACACAACACAACCAAACACTCTTCAGGGGCTGTGCTACTAAAACAAACCCTGCACTGGAACCCCAGGGGCCGGGGAGAAGTGGTGGAGGAGCCGGGGAGACGGATGTGAGGGAGGCCAAGAACTCTTAGTGTTTACCCTGAACGGCCAGTGAGTGGGAAACGCGAGGAACACGATCCCTGTGTTTTCCTTACCTCGGCTAATCCGACAAAACGACAGAGGGAGCAGATTCTCTTACAGAGAAAGCTGCCACTTAGATATTTATCCTTGCTAAGGCAAACATCTGGCCCCGGCAGGCTTTTTTCACGGGGCGATATGAGTGGGTCTGATACTCAGTTGCATTTATTTGGGTGTGAAGTTTTAATTAAAAGTGAAAGCGATGCCTGCCAGCCAACCACCCCGGCTTTGTCTATCCCCCGAGGTTCGTCTGAGGAGAGAGAGAACAGAGAACAAGATGTCAGAAAATGAAGACACAGACAAACAACTGCAGAGACGAGTAAAAGAAGAGACTTGGAGGGGAGATAGAGTCATTAATCTGCTCAGGAGGTGGCCAGGGTGTGAAATTTCCCTTCTTACTGTTTGTTTTCAGTTGCAGTCAGTCGGAACAGCCTGGATTACAGACAAAGTGCCCATTGGCCTGACACACAGAGAGAAGGGCGTATTGCTTACGGTGAAATCAGCTCACTCTCCAGAGTCTGGTCCTCCAGAAGCAACCTTCCATGCAAGATTACTTCTGTCAGCTGGCTCCAAGCAAGGAAGGCCTTTTCTACCCGGAATCAGAGGAAGGGGACGAGGAGGCAAACTCCTGTCATTCACATCAATGTCTCTACTGTGTTATACTCTCCATTGAAACGGCTGTTTGGTGATTTTGTGTTTTCTATGTTGCTGCAGTTGCATCCTCATCACAGTCAACAGCAGCAGTTTACAAGCAAGACTGAGCTCATGTTGTGTTTACCAACCGCCTCCGGTGCTGGGGCCTCTTTTATGAGCTGGCACATGGATCCCCTCATCACTTTAAACTGAAAAAAAAAAAAAAAGCTCATTGTGCATATACCTTGTTTATGGCAGAACATGCAATAAAGCCAGAGCTGCCATCTACCAGTTGTAATTGCATGTAGGAGGTAGAAACTGTGTGACTGAGTTGAAGTGCCCCCCTGTGATAAATATTGTTTTAATTAAAAGAACACAGAAAGTATTTCTTTTAGTGCATTATTTTAAATACTAAAGCTTGTACTGTAAAACAGCAATCCTGTGGCGCATTGTCTTGCTGCCCGTGACCTGCGAGTCGCTCAAAGTTAAAAAAAAAAAAAAAAAAAAAAAAACTTGCATCAGGTCGTATCGCTGACAAATACCCAGTGCGTAGATTTGCTAATGACTGTCACAGCAACTGATCGTCGGCCCAGCTTGAAGCTTGAAAAGGCCTATCATGTGCAAACTGGCCGTGCTCTCAGTGTGAGAGGACGTTAATTGGCGGCGAGGCGCCAGTCCCCCACAGCTCCTCCTGTGGCGTCAAGTCAGAGCCAGGAAAGGTGGCACCGAGCCTGGCCTCCGAGCGCTCCAAACTCCCCTGGTCCACAAGGAACCAGGATGTTTAATTCAGTTTATGGAGAGCGTCCCTGAAGCTCACACCTGGCCTGAACTTGTACACTTGAATGGAAAACCTGCCCAGGGAGCAACATCGGGGGGACTCAAAGCTTTTTCTTTTTCCAAGGATAAAATTGAGAATTATTTTCAATGTAAAACTCAGAGTGGTTGAAAGAAGAAGAAAAAAAAAACCCTTACGGGCTGGAGTTCACCCAGTGTGTGTGTGTGTGTGTGTGTGTGTGTGTGTGTGTGTGTGTGTGTGTGTGTGTGTGTGTGTGTGTGTGTGTGTGTGTGTGTGTGTGTGTGTGTGTGTGTGTGTGTGTGTGTGTGTGTGTCCGCCCTGGCTCCGGGCCGCCGCCGTCCGTCTGCCTCCCCTGGATTGGACTCCTGTCGCCTCCACAGTGAAGGGCCACTCAACCTGGGTGGATATTCTTTCCCTCACATCTGCTACAAATTTACCGGAGCCAAACCATTCAAAGGCTCCTTTATGGAGCCGTCAGCAGCCTGGTGACCGGCTCCTATGAGACACGCGCACGCTCGGTCCACTCACACACCTTTGGCACACTTTGCCCAGAGTGCACCCCAGGTGTGTGTTTATGGACACATTTACACATCGAGATACACACTTTCAGATGTGTTGTGTTTGTCGTGCTTCACTGTTATTGGTGGTGTAAACACTGGTAGTATAATTATCTTACATGTACACAACCGCTGAAGCAAAGTTCAGAACTTAAGTCAGCACCGACAGCTGCAGCCTCTTTTTTTTTAAAGTGAATTACCCGTGCGTGGTGGAGAAATGTAGGGGTGGTTATTGCACCATTAGACACTTTAATCTATTTATTGCTGACATCCTTCTCACTAGGCATATGCACACTCCAGAGAAACACAAGCTGTGACAGCAGCATGGCCATCCTGTAACTTTAGATTAGTCTGATCGAAAGAGGGGGGGAAAAAAGACGTTGAAAACTCCTGTATGATAAACAATGATGTGGCGGGAATTTTTTTTTCATGAAATAGTTTTTAATCTTTCCACATACAGCCCCAATAGCTTCTGCTTAGCATCTTCACAATGGTATGAAACTAAAGGTGCATGTTTTCATTAACATTTCATCCTTTAGATTTGATTTTAAAGCTGCTTTTAGGTGCTCGATCATGTTCCTGGAGGGTTGTCTGCTCAGATGAGTGATGAACTTGGCTACTTGGAGCAAAAACCCCACACTGAATAACTTTGTCAAAAGTAAAAACCCAGAACTCCATGAAAACTTTACATGACTGAGAGTCTTGGTGAACAAAAGGCTGCGATCGGTATCAGATAGCTGAGCCTTCTTCCTGACAGTAGGTGGTCTGTTACATTGTTTTCCGTGTTTCTTTCTTCACTCAACTATCAATATATTGTGGTTTTAAATTTCCAGTCAGAGACAACTTTACCCCGGGGGTAAAAAAAAGACATAATTTTAGCTTCTGGGACTTTCAGAAAACTTTCAGATTCCCTCAGTGGTAAGTTACTGGTTAAACTGCATTTATATGTGACTTTTCTCTCATCATAGTTACTCTGTGAAGCCAGGAGAGAATAATACACACATTGTGAACACATAACTGAGGAAGGAAACCAAAAGGGACTTGTTCAAGTCGCTATTAACTTTTTATTCATTACATTACCTGTTATTAAGTAGTGCAGTAAATACACCACTATTCAAATAAGTAACTAGTATATCAGTCATTGACTAGGTTACTAGTTTTCAGTTATTTGCAACACACTGAATATATACAGTACACAGCCCCTTCATTAGATATACAGTACCTGTAAAGTACATGACAGCAACTTAAATGTATTTCTGCATGTAAACGTGGTTAATATGAGCTGGTCAAAACAAGCATCACAAACTGGATTAAATGTGATTTCAATGACTTTGGTGGTTGAGGCATGCTTGTTGGTGCCATACAGGCTGCTGAGATTTTCTTTCACAAAGTTCTCAAGGTTTGTTGAGAAAGAGAAAATATCCAGTGAGCCAAAATGGGTCAAAAATATCTTGATGTCTCAAGTCAAAGTAAATGGGCCAGACTCATTGCACATGATAGGAAGGCAACAGTAACTCCAATAACCATGTCTTTACGACATCTCTGACCACACATGTCAAACCTCGAGGCTACAGTTTGCACGGCCATTAAAGGAGTTTAAAAATGTTGCCCAGTCTAATAATTCTCTACTTCTGCTGCGATATTCAGACGGTGGGGTCAGAATTTGGCACAAACAATATGAAAGTATGGATCCATCCCGCTTTATATCAACGATTCAGGCTGCTACTGCTGGTTTTAACGGTGAGTGGGACATTTTATTATCAATTGAGCACGGTTTAAACAACACAGTCTACGTGAGTATTGTTGCTGATCGTTTAAATGTATTTATTTATGACCACAGTGTGCCAGTGTCTGACTGCTGCTGTCATCAGATTTACACATCAAGTCGGGAAGATCAACAATACACTGAACTGAAAAAACAAACAAATATAAAAACATTTCAGTCTCTTAAAGCACCTTTGGGATGCAGGGGGGAAGAAGTTGATGTTGAACCAGCAAATCTGTGATAAACCTGAACTAACAAGCAGGTTCACATGTTTCCTGCTTCCTCCGTTCTGTGGTGATGATAATCAGTAATTCGGTTGGACAATGACCATTTGAAGCTGGACCCACGAACAGTTGAGACGAGCCGTGATGCGGGAAGCACCATATATCAATTTTGTTACAGTCGGTAGGCATGAATTGTAAATCAGTCCCTCGATGTAAATATATACATTAATCTCTATCTGCAAAACCATCATGGATGCCATAAACACATATCACCTGAATTTTTATGAGAAAGGACTTTTATTGCCATGTACAATACATCAATAAATATCAATAAATCAGTCGACCAGTCAGGTACTAGTTCGTTACAGTCGACTATTACAACTAGGTTGTCCCAGCCCTCTTCTTTAAAGTTCACAAGTACAATACAAAAACTCAAATTCATCGACGTTTTCCCGAGGTTTTTCAGAAAGACGACCACCATTGTCCACTTGTTTCTCATCCTCATGCCAAACCAAATAAATTCAACCATTTGATGGACATAGATTCATTCTAAATATAATGGTACTGACCTGCTCATTTAACTTTCGACAAGAGAATACGAATTTCTGAGGATATTAAATAGGTCATTTAAAGTATAGGCTGTGTCTCAGTGAGGAGTCAAACGAGTAAATGAATAAGAGTGACTTGCATCAGGTGCTTGTGCTATCAAAGACCCTTCCTCTTCCTTCCTCTGAGGGGCAGGAAGTTAATTAGTTTTGAACCATTTCCAAGTACGTTTGACAAAAAAAAAACAAAAGAAAAAAAAAGAACGTATATCTACATTTATACACAAGCTTCTTCAACATTTGGGATCACTGGCTTGACGGCACGATAAGATGAAGCCTCGCTATGAATCATGAAAGGCCTCAGCCCACTTATTACGTCGGCAACTTTGACTGCCTTTCATCTCTCCCCGCAGCACGCTCATCCAATTGTTGCCGCCGCCATATCTGGATCCCCGAGTTCAAAGAAAACTCTCTGGGTGATTCTGAGGTTATTCTCTCCGGTCGTTATTTTTCTTTCTTTCTTTTTTTTTTTAAATACCTTTAACATTTTTCAGATTTGCGCCTCCGTGTAGATGTTAAATTAAAAAAATATAAGTGGCAAAAGAAAGAAGAAACACATCCAGCCCCCTTTTTACCTGTGTGATGAGAAGCCAGCCGGAGGATGTGAGTTCTGCAAGCAGGCCAAGTGTGGATCTTGGCACTGACGTGTCTGGTTGCAGTCGCGGCTGCTGAAGGAGTTGCATGAGTGATATGTAAATGCTGCTGTTTGGTCTGCAGGAAGACTTCAGACTGTTTCAGAGGAGCGCAGGATTCCCTGTTGGGATGGCAGCACTGTGTTCCCCAGGGAGGAACCGTCCTCTGAACTCCTCCGTTTCTGCACCACCACACTTTTCTCCCCACTCACTTTGGTTATATCATCAAAGGCGGAGGACGCACATGAGTGGAGGAAATTGGGGGAGAAGGCTCTGTTTTCGTGAATAATGCATCAATAATAATTCGTACTCGCTCTTAAAACAAAAAAAAAAAAAAAGAGAGAGAGAGAGAGGGAGAGAGAGAAATTTAGAGCATGTGGCTGTTGCTGCTGCGGTCACGAGTTGGTTTTCACCCTCAATTTTCAGGACACCTTTTATACCCTGATTACTTCACTTCTTTCTCTTCTGGCAGACTGTCACAGCTCCTCTGCCTGTTTTTTTTTTCTCCCTCCACTTGTCCTCATTTTTCTGCGTGCATCCCCGCAGCTGCCAGCGTGATAGACGACTGACGGAGCTCATGCTGAAGTGTGCCGTGATATGACACAAATCGAGTTTACGTCTCACAGCTCAAGTGTCCCCTTCGTACGCACAACAGCTCCCACTCCGGCAGCAGAGCTGGAGTCGCTGTCATCTTTGCGTGCGGCGGCTCCGATGGGACGGGTGTCAAGGTGCTGCAAGTACAGGCCTCAATCTCACCTCGTCTCAAGCTTATGACACCTTCAGAGCAAAGAGAGATATTTGTGAAGATCGTATGGAGGTCTCCAGAGTACGATGTGACAGCTATTAATGGTACAGATGGGTGACACACTTAAGGAAGCAGCGTCTTATGGCTGACGGTTTGAAAATACAGGAGGATGAGCTTCAGTCTCTTCTGCTGCATAGACTTTTTTTTTTTCAGTTCAATGTTTGACTCTCTTGCGGTTTTTCCATTTTAAGATGTTACTGTTCGCAGCCGTTGGGATCAATAGGCAATAAAACTTTCATTGTTTTTTTCCTCACCAGTCTGCAACACAAGGTCTATCCGTCTTTTCATAGACGATAAATGGATGAACTGATACACGTCTTAATTGAAATTCTCCTTTGATTATTGTCACGTTTACTATTATAATCCATTCAAATTTTGCTTCCTCTTTCTTCACATCGAACTCCATCTACTGCATTATTCAAAAACAAAAAAAGAACTGTTGTGTGAGAAAAAGTGCTGAGTGGGTTGTATGGTGTTTAAAAGGGGCTGACATTCACACTCAAGGACAAGGACTGATGGAACTTGGCATTTTGCTTTTAACTCTTCACCGATGAAAGAGTATTTTTTTAAATTAAAATTAGCATTAATCAGCATCAGTGGTGGCGTGCTTTGTCACAGTACAGTCATTTGCTGACCTCACCCAAGGTTAGCTGGCTTTTATTATGCTGAATTTTAGCCACAAAAAAGGGGAAGCCTCCAGGTGAGGAAATAGTTGTGTTCCCATGATCACAACTCACTATGAGTTCATTGGTATGTAAGGTTTTTAGTCAAAAGCAAGAAGACAAACTCATATTGTTTTTCTTAAATCAAATTGTTACAGAAACATCCACTGAAGTCAACAAGCTCACCATGTAGTCATGGCTGAATCGGGTAATACCACTTTTCACCACAAGAGGGTACAGTGAGTCACTTAACATCGGCTCTTGCATTGAGTCCAAAACAAAAGAAATGCATTGAAGAGGAATTCAACAAGCTCTGGAGCTTCTCCCAACTAGTTCTGTTTGCGCAACGTTCAAGGTGACCAACGCCTTGTTCGTTTCAGAAAAGATCTCCGTTTACATGGCAACGGCAGGTGGCACTGTTGTTTGTTGTTTTTAAACCACACACACATGCGTGCAGAATACTATATACTATAAACATTAACACAATCAAGGGAACCCGACAGTCGTATGGACAGAGGAGGAACTGGATGCTGTTCGGGGTGAATCTCAACTATAAAACTATCAATATCGACTATAAAACGAGAATTCGGACTTGGAGTCATGCCACTCCGGAGGCCGCCATGTTTGTTACTCCCACATCAGCTTCACATTTGCATCCTTGAATGTTTCCTCAGAAAATGCATAAACTCAGCTTGAGGAAAGCAGTGGAAAGACTGCGGCGGTTTTCTGAACATTAGTGTCACTATGTGGTATGGGAGTTAATAAATATTTCTTTAATCCGCGAGTGTCAGATGGATGAACAGTGGACCCAGACTCTGCCACTATCCAGTGACTCAGCTGTCATGTGGTTTCACTTCACGCCCGCTGGAATGAGAGAAACACACTTGTTCCTCTGCTGCCGAATGCCCTCTGCACTGACTTGGACTGGGGGGTAAATATTTGCAGGGTGGGTTGCTCCCCTGTGCTCGCACACGCCCACACAGTGTGTGGATGTGAGTTTGCTCAGGGTTCAAAGATTAGTGCTTGTTTGTTGGCGAGTTAAATCACCTGCCGCTGCTTTTTAACGGTTAACGGTATCGGGTTGAACATAATCCAACAGGGGTGACCACCTCAGTCTGACTAAGGTATTAATAATTCAATGGGAGGTCATGTGTCTGTGACTTATTAAAGTTGACTCCACTGAAACAACTCAAATCACAGGAGTAAAGGGTACCAAAGTCAAAATATAGTCAAGCTACTCACACTTCATCAGAGGTCAAAATGTTTGTCTAAACCTATGCTAATGCACATATCCCTCTGGATATTATGTCTGGATCTAATATAACACAGGCATAACCAGAAGATTAGTCTCATATAAAGACCAGTTAAATTTTGGGTTAGCTCTCTTTTGTTTTTTTTTCCTATTTGTCATGGCTGTGTGTGAAAATAGTTTTGCAGTAATATTTAAAAAATGTGATGAAATGCTAGTAAAACTAATCAGTTAAATGAGTCCTGTGATCACTTGGCATCTTTTCAAGTTTCCTTTTCTTGCATTATTCACTGAGCATCAAAACAAATACTCCAGTCATGTTCAACAGAAAACCATTTGCATGATACTTTTGCTTTTTTTTTTTTTTTTTTAATTGGATTGGAGACAAACTGTTTTACTGATTTGTTCCCAAAATTTAACCAGCACAAGCAAAAGACGAACGCTACATAAGAAAAAACAAAACAAAACGCTTAAACAAACACCAGGCCATATTTGGTTGGAAATAATTGGAAATGCAAACTATTGTCATATTTCTGTGTCGTAGGACAGATTCTGGCACAAGACAAGCATGAAGCTATGCATGGAAGTAGCTGTGCTTTTGAAGCAAATGGGATTATGCCAGAACACATATACTGAGGCATGTGCAATTGTTAGTGAGCAGAGTATCGATCATGTTCATTATTTCAGTTGCAAAAAAAAAAAATTTATAATAATAATTACAGTCTAGGTTAAAGAAGGAAAGTTAAAAACCAGCGATTCTGCAAAGTCAAACTTTTCACTGGAGAGATGAATGAATAAACTGTCAAATTCTGTGCCAAACAAATTAAAGAAACATATAATCAGCATTTCATCATAAATACAGTTATTTCACAGTGTAACCTTGATTTCCCTTCTTTTTTTGTTTTTTTGTTTTTTTTTTACTTCTTGTGCACTTTCTGGCCATCCTACCTGTAAGAAATGTTTTCGTGGTTTGGGTCCAGTATGTAGTCAATCACGTCTTTGACTCGAACAGGGAGTGAGTCTGTATGATTAATACGCGTTTCACCGTGTTGGACATCCTGCCTGTGGAGGAACGACAAGCACTTGACGTGTTTCACGAGCTTGGAAAGAAACCAGTCATTAAAACACTTAAAAAATGAGCATATCAATAACATCCTGTATTTTATTCAATTCACCGCAAATTCTTTAATACTGAAAACAGACCCCCGGAGAGCAAAAGTGATCCACTACTCAGAGTTCATTACAGGTTCAGACAAATTAATTTTGATGCAGGAAACTCCATCTCTGAAAAGAAGTGCGTTTTGGGAATAACGTAACCTCACTACTTTTGGCAGAAACATATCAAACACTGACATTGTCAGGAAGTCCATAACGGGTAGGTTTCCATGACATCCTTACTCCTCCTTCATCAGAGCTGAACACAGTTGCAGATAATTGAGATGGCTGGTAGTTTTCACACTAGTCAAAGGGAATGCTGGATTCACACCCCTAATCAAACATTAGCTAGACCTTATAGCTAAAAATCACTTAGATGTCAGAGGCCCAACACCGTATTTTCTCAAATCCAACCTTGGTGCTCAATTTCATCCAGTATAAATACGCTTAGGCCGCGTTCACGTTTCCCCGATTGATGTGGACCAGAGTTCTCTTTCGTTTGGGGAAATGTGAACGTGTCCCAAACTCGTTTGCGGATTTTTCAAGCGGAATCTGGTCCCCTTCAAAACATCGGTTTCAGTCCTCTTTAAAATGGACTTTCGAGCAGGCGGGGTGAAGGTTGAGAGGACTTGACGTAGAGAGCAATGCATCTTGGGTGCGTGAATCTGAAAAACATGCACCCACCAGTTATTTGGCCAGTTGATGTCATGAAGGGAAAATCTCTGATTCGCCTGTACATAATCACTAAAAAGTGGATCAAGCAAGTGAGAGAGAGATGACAGACTTCCTTCATTTCTGGGGCCTCATACACAGACTATGGGGCCACATGTTACTGTGAGAAAACCATTATAAAGTGAATTTAGCACAATATCAGACCTTTAACTCACTAAATATATACCTCAATTCCCTTTTTGAAGACAGCAAATGCATCCAAACACTAATGTTTACAGATGGGAAGCCAGTAGAGGAGATATAGGATGGCACATTTGGAATGGTGGGTATGGTGCACTGGACCGGACTGGACTGTGTGGACTAATCATGATATCGGTCAGCCTTCCTGTTTCAATGGCTCCAAGTCCTGCTGCAACAAAGATTCATGGGAGGATCCGCAACTTAGAAACCTTTTAAAATGGAGCCATAAGACATGTTCGCTTTAGCCCTTAACTCTCCTACCAGGGGTTATTAAAACGTGATGAAGGACAATAAAACGCAGCGGAGTGAAAGGCCATGTTGGGGGTTTGTTATGGCCGAATGCAGCTGCTGCCGTGCTTAAATTGTCACTAATAAAGTGCTACGTTTCCACCGACTTTTCACATCCCTGACCTTTACTCTTGGTCCATCTTGGCCTCGACACCTGTTGCCAAATTACAGATGGCTCACAAGCTGTCACCGCCTCCCTTTCACAAGTCCCATAAGGCCCCGCTGTCCTTCTCGCCCTCTTCTTCCACCCTCATCAGGCGTATTCATGTGTGCGATTGCCGTGAAACCACCCGGGTCAACAAAACGAGGCATAAATAGTTTTTGTCTCAACAGTCAACAGAAAAGTTGCACTGTCCCGTTGGATCAGGACTCGGCTTTTACGGGATGTGACGAGTTGAACTGAAGCGACAGCTTCACCTTTTCCACACAAAAGTGTTTTCATGGAAACGGAGCGGCGTCCAAGTCGCTCATCTTTCCGTGAAATAATGAAGCCATTTATCCTCCCGTTACGTCACACCTGGCTGACGCGTTTGCAGATAAATTGGCTTCCAGAAGAAGAGAGCAGACACACCGGGGAGTTTAGACAAGTGATATTTTATTAAAAAGTCAAGACGTGACCCCAGTTGTTTTCCTTCCCCTTCGCTCTCTTGCTTGAAAGCCTCACAGATGACGGCAGTGATTTCTGTCGCTCGGCCCTTTGGACACACGTTCATCTCAACACGGAAGAAAAAAAACCAGGGAGACCTACAGGCTTCGTCCATTGCCTTTATTGGAAATTCTTTACATGTGAATCCTTGTGCACCTGCCCCACCCCAGCTTTAGAGACTATAAATATATATATTAAAAAAAATGAAGTGTAAAATAATTTTGCAGTTACCCAAAGAATAAACAAAGCATTTACAGTTGGGTCTGGTTTCTTCTTTTTTTTTTCCTCGTTCGCCGAGATCTCAATTATAGCAGTGATTTTAATCATGTCAGGAACAAGGTCGAATTTAAACAAACGGAAAAAGAAAAAGAGCCAAGAGGGGGCTTCAAACAAGCAATGACCAAACCAAAAGTGATCAGTGTGGAACAGCACGGTTAAAAACAGCGAACAGCACAGCACAGCTACAGACAGGACGAGGGCAAACCGGCCACTGCCTCACCAGTATACAGGTTTATATACACACACAACGCTGGATAAAACCTCATCAGAGACGACGCAGGAGCTTCTCCAACTGTGGATGTGGCGGTGTCGAAAACTAAAAACCTTGCTGCAGAAGTTTCACCGCAAGGCGTCAGTTGTAAAAAAAAATAAAATAAATAAAGACTATAAAAGGGCCAATAATGAGCCGCTGAATGAAGCTGGGCACAAAAGCAGACAAGAGTCAGGTGTGGAGCACAGCAGCACTGCGAAACATACTGGGGAAAATGCACAGATCTCAAAGTGTGGGCGTTGAGCGCCACCCGGTGGGCAGGCCAGGATAGGAAGGACAAAACCTTCCGTTTTGCGCCAATAGGAAAGTTTGGATTTCACAGAACAACCAGACAATTGTACACCGACACGCTGACAATTTCTGCCGTGACTTCCATGATACAAAACGAACGACCCCCCAAAAAAAAAAAAAAAAAAGCCCCGCTTCAATTTCTTGCATTTTTACTGGATGTGATTTAGGATTCATTCATTGACAAGCTTTTCATGTACAATACCAAATAAAATGTGCAAAAATATCAGATATATATATAAAAAAAAAAAAATGCCCATTTTTCTTAACAAACATCACATTTTGCCATTTTAAACACTGTTTACAAATGATTATGCACAGAATTTGTTTTTTGTTTTTTTAAAGTCTGGTCCTGCAGCTGCTGGCATTAGAGGTGCACAGAAAGAGTGCAAACGGATCATTTGAGGTACCGGTTCTTTTAAAGTGGCGGGGCACTACAGAGGAGGAGGAGACAAGAGTCACATCCCTGAAAACACCTTGGCACCGAGAGCTGAGATCAAACTCTGTTTTATTATTTCCTTGAAGGATAGGACACAAAAAGTATGACCTCCAATCCTAAACCCAGGTTAAGATCAGTTAAACCCTGGATGGGGAGGGGAAGAAAAAAAAAAAAAAAAAGCACTATAGCTAGTAGAGATCCTACAATGTTTATCTATTGACTTGCTTTTAAACAAAGAGGGACCTTGGTGGCAAGATGGAAGAGTAATTTACAGTGGTTCTAAAGCGAGGAGAGACTACGTGGAGTTTTTCTGGTGTGAATAAATGACGACTCGTAACAGAGCGGTGGGAGAGACACCTTACTCCGAAACAAGCCCGTAAAGCCATGTTGTGAGTGGAGACAAGATGTGCGAGGACAGAGAGGAGCACATGTAGAATTAGGGGGGGAAAACAAAAACAAAATAGCTGTTCACGGGACAACACGACGGTCAAATTACACTTGTGTGAGGTTGTCATGTCACTGAGAAGGTAAAGTTAAATGGAGTCTCGGGAGGACTAAAGACTCCTGTAGTTCAAATGTGTTTGTTTGTTTGTTTGTTTTTTATTTGTTTAAAAAAATTACCAATATTAAACATGTTACAAATATAAAGCAGTTTTCTTCTGGGTTTTTTTTTCTTCTCCAAAATATGAACAGAAACTCTGAACACAAAAAGGTCCTTCTGAGGATTGTGTCCCGCTGGAGGAGGAGGAGTCGGGTTTGTCGTCAGAAGAGACGGACTTATTCAATCTTTTTTTTTTTTTTTTTTTTTTTTTTTAAAGCGAATAGTAACAACAACTCGGCACCCTGGTTTTCATGAACGTTTCTGCCTCTTGGAATGTCGCTGTTGGCTGGAGCGGTCCTCGTCGCTGCTCGCTCCCCCCGCGTCGCCCCGGCCCCGGCCCCGGCCCCGGCCCCCCCGCTTACGAGTTCTCCGCGTGTCCCGTTCGCCATCGCTGTCCTGCTCCCTGTAGTCCTTCCTCCTCAAGGACGCAGAGCTCCGCTTACTTTTCCTCCGGCCATCGTCCTCCTCCTCGTCCTCCTCGTCCTCCTCCTCGCTCTCGCTCGCCACATTCTTGCGTCCCCGAACGTTTCTGGCGTTCTTCCCGCGTGATTTCCCGTTCTGCATCTTCTTCTTGGGCTCCTCTTCCTGCTCTTCCTCGTCGTCGTCGTCATCGTCGTCGTCGTCCTCCTCCTCCTCTTCCTCGGATGTTGCAGGCTGTTGGCTGACTCTCTTCCGCGAGCGGCGGCGCAGGTAGCTGAGGCCGGGCAGCAGCTTCTGCAGCAGCTCGGTGAACGTCTGCTCCGTCTTCACCATGCAGGCGAGCACCGTACTGCCCTGCTGGTTGTACTCCTCTGCGTTGGAGAACACCAGCTTCATGTCCTCGAAGAAATCCTGAGCGTGGCGGTACGAGCTTTGGCCGAACTTCCCCAGCATCGTCTGGAAGTCCATGGGCTGGGAGATGATCTCCAGGTAGTCCTCGGCCTCGTCCAGGGAAACGGGCTCCCTGAAAGAGACGATTCAGCATAAAAACTTGTTGGTGGGACCATAAGCTCAGTAACTTCAATGATTTCATTGGAATCATGAAACTTGCCTGTGTTTATGGTATTATTTCAAACATTTAAAGATAAATCTTGACATTTTATTATGCTTATAAGAAAAGCAACATACATATGAATGTATGTACACCTCCTTCGAAGTTGTTATACACATTTGACCAAACGGTTGATGCAAATGACTGTCAGCGTAATTTTCAAGCCAATGACCATTAAGAGAATACCTAAAACGTTACTGATCAAACCTCGCAATGACATTTCATACCTTGTAAAGAACTGAAAATGATTGCTTGTTGAATTTGCAGTATTAGTGGTGATATTTACCTAAATCAACATCTGTATCATGTGACTCCATTATTTGATAGCTGCTTTACAATTCTTGCATCCATTGAACTTTTAGAGAGTTTCTGCTCGAGTTTCTTTGCAGGATGTGAGAATGGCCTGCCAGAGCTGCTGTTTGGATGTGACCTGCCTCCCACCCTTCATTGGATCTTTTGCTTGACGATTCTCCAGAGGTTCATTTAGTTTCAGGAATCGCTCATCGAGGATTTTTAAATGGAAATGAATAAAATAGTAACACTGCTCTGACACCAGATACTTCATGATACGTGTTAAAGGATGTACCACAAAAACATTATTATGATGTAATATTATTATTACCAATAAGGAATTCTCAGAAACGACAATAGCCATCCCTGCAATGTTACAAAATAGAGATCGAAAAACACTAATCTGGGAGATCGTCAGTGTGGGCGCTCGGGGAAACTTCACGTTACAGACCAGTCCTTCCTGGAGGCGGTCTGAGGTAACCACAGCCATCGGCGACTGCTTTACCCCAAAGCGAAGACGCACACACACACACACACACACACACACACAGCAGGCTTTTTGAAAGAAGAGAGAAGCTCCTCCAAGTGTTCAGAGTCTCTGAGAGATCCAGCGAGGGGCGCTGCCTGTCACGACCGCTCCCTGCTGCTCACCTGAAAGGCCAGCTGTAGCGGAACTTCGTCAGTTTCTTGAGGATCTCCTCGCACCGCTCCAGCTCCAGCACCTGTCTGCGCACTCCGGTCTGTGAGCTCTGTCGCACCTTCAGGAAACACCACAGCAGCGATGAAGCGATCGAAGGTGTGGACTCACTCCGTTTAGTACGGCTCAAGGAGAGGCCCTTTCTGAAATGTGTCGTACCAGTTCGTCGATGTCTGCGGGGCTGTTGGGACCCGTTTTCTGCCTGCTGCCCTGAGACGGCTTCTTGGATTTACTCTTTGAGCTTTTCTGCCGGGACGAAGACGCCTTATTCTTCTTTCTTGGTCGCACTGCAGAGGTTAAAATAAAAATCAGGGACGCGACAGGAGATGTCAGAGGTACAAAGATGTTCAAATTGTCATCAGACATTGAGAAATGTTGGCTCCGTATGTTCATGTTGGTACATTAATGGGACATTAGTTGAAGTCCAGGACAAACCGGAAGAATCACTACAACAATGTGAAATTATTCATCTGTTAGTTGAACGCCCACTGATCCTCTCACGTTCTTAGTTTTGATCCTCGACTTAGAAGACGAGCCGACCGGAGGGATCAACCTGCCACATACTCCGAGTGAAGTCAGTTTGACACATTCAGACCCTGAAAGCAGAGTCCAGAGCTGAGCTGAGCGACGTGACAACAACGGACAATAGAGACACGGAGAAGACGGGCGCTCTGTTGGCATTCCTCACATTCCCATCAGGACATCCGCGCGGAGCCCGCCCGCCCGCCCGCCCACCCCAAAACCAAACGCGGGTCATTTGTCGAGCGATTCGTCTCATCCGCCCCTCGTGTTTTATTCCGTTTCCACTTTAAGACGAATGAGGAATGGAATCATGAGAGCAAAAGTGCCCAAAATGTTTTGTCACTGAGTGGACAAACTTTTGAGAAAACCTCAGGCTTCCTCTCGCCGACACTCACAGCTGTGCCCCATGGCTTTGTAGTCGTTTTCCTCCTCGTCCTCTTCATCATCGTCGGAGTCCTCCTCTTCAGAGTCTTCCTCATCCTCTTCTTCATCCGTGTCCTGATTATAGTTTCTGAAACAAAGATGCAAGATTGTTTTAGTTTTTTTCCCTTCCATCAAAGGTATTCCTTAAAGGCTGTTTTTTTTCCCTTCAATTTCTCATCAGAACATAACTTCTGTCTTTTTTTTCTTTTTTCCAATTATACAATTTTCTGTGTATACAGGCAGTTAATGACTAAGCTTTTTGTTAAATGTATTTACAGCAATGATTTCTATGAAACATCTCACCTAAATAATCCTTAAATGTTTATCTGTGACACATAATACAGAAACTGAATGAGAATTTGAAATAATTTGGCAAGGATTTGTTAGCGCAGTGTAGCAACAAGCGAGTGAATGTCAAAAACATTTCAAACAGGAAAAGATCATTTTTCCTACAATTTAATTGAAACAGGAAAACTAACATTTTAGATTGAATCACACAAAGTCAATAAAATTTTAGCTCATCGTTGATTAAATTAAAATGTAATAAAAAAACACCACAAAATAATCCCATATTTCATAAAATCAGATTTATCTTTTTGTTTATCAATAATGACCATAATGACAATGTAGAAAATGCTTCTAAGCGTTTATCTGATAAGATAGGAGAGTGGAAATAAAAGACGTTTTTCAAAGACGTGTCAATATTTTGAGACGTGCTCGTGCGTACAGACGATGGAGAAGATTCCTTTACCTTGATCTGGAGCCTCGTCGAGCCACGGTTGGCTGGCAGGCCGGGCACAGCCACTCCCCGGTGGGGATGCGGTACAGAGCCGGTCGCAAACAGAACAGGTGGAAAGCCTTGTTGCATTCGTCGCAGAGGATAAGTTTCTCATCGTCACCTGGAACAAAGCAGCGTGTTCCTCATTTCATCTGTGTTTCTATGATCTTGCACCTCTGTAATCTGACTCCACCCGCCCTGCAGTCCCTAAAACAAGCGGCACATTTCTTTCATGGATCGGAGTGGATGCGCGTTTCATTTGGCATCCTCTTATCAATACAGGTTCACCTGCTGGTGTGCGGATATGTCGACTCCGTACTAAGCTCTGCCTGACTCAACTACTGTTTTGCTCTGAGGCTGCAGCTGCTGCCTTGTCTGGACCAGGGCCTGCACTCTGGAGCACAGATGGCTTCATCCCGAGTGCTGGACAGGGACCACGAAAACCGTGTCGGTTGAGCAACACTCAAACCGACTTCCACGGATCTGGATCCAGGACTCAGGTCTGCGTGTTCTCCTTGGAACTCCACTTAAATGAAACCAACGCACATCTGCACACTCGTATTGCCTCATAAAGCCAGGGCCAAAACTCTAAAACGCTTGTTGGAAAACAAAAATCCAATTGTATTTTTTTTTTAGCCGCAACCTGTAAAATTCGTTTTTCTCAGACATCATTGGGGAAAAGTTCTCACCTTTCCTGCGACAGACTTTGCAGCGAGCGTTCTCGGCAGACATGTCCCACTTTATGCAAGCGTCCAACATTCCCAGCAGCACATGCATGCGGGAGAAGGTCTGAGCCTCTCTGATCGCCGTCTTCCACTTTTCCACCGCTGTCGCTACCTAAGAAGCGAAGGTCAATATCGCACAGTGGTTCACAACGGACATTTAGTCAAGTCTTCGTTACATGGCTGCTACTGGAAAACATTACTGGAAGGTTGTTCCTCACCCTGGCTTCCTCGGCCAGTCTCTTCTCTTCGTCCACTTCTTCAGCTTTGCTGCTTTCTTCCCCTCCTTGCTTCTTCTTCTTCTTCTGCTTTGGGGCCATGAAGCCCTGCAGGAACTTCTTGATAACACAAGCCTGGATGGTGATGACACACTCGCCAAAGTCTTTCAAGCTCTCCATGTGCTCCAACTGTGGACAACAAGGGGGAAATGGATGAATTAATTAACAATAATAAAAAGGTGTCCCTTTCTCGCATCACATTTAGACCAACAAGCTAAATGACCTGATCTTCGATGTCGATATTGTCATCCAGGTATCCCAGGCCTCCCTTCTGGAGTCGTGAAGATACCTCCTGGATGTCACTGCGCATGTATTTGAGCAGCTCCGAGTAGCCGTCACAGGTCCGGAGGCCCAGCCGGGCTTTACGGCTCAGGTGGATGGAGTGGAGGATTTCCTGGTACCTAAAACGGTGGAGACACGCCTTCCCATTCAGCTCCATGTTCACACACTCATGTCTACATCATCCACATACGGCCGACAGGTGGTTTCTAGATTCACAAGGCTACTAAAGCGGCTCCGCAGCTGCTGCAGAAATTCATGTGAATCAGGTGAGCTGGAGCAGGGAGCTATATAAAGCATGCAAGGCAAAAGATACCACAGGGTCAGAGGTGGAGGAGCAAAGTTTTCACTCAAATTTCTGTTTCTGCTGCTTTGGATTACAAGCCAAACAAATAGTTTAACATCAAATTTGGATTTTTGTTTCCAAGTACTATGACATGAGGAAATCAGTGGGCAACATATCTATTTTCTATTTTCCTCCACTTTCACAGATCAGCCTTAAAGGCATTTCATAACCGTTTTGCCATCTGCTGTCAAAGCAGCACATTGCACATTCGGATGATTATGTGTAATCCCAAGAATGGATTTCAAAGCGATTACTTGGAGAAATGTTGCGTAAACTTTCAAACGGAACCGATGACAACATGCTCTGCAGGTTGGGCCCTATCAGTAAAGTGTAACTAGCATAACTTAAGCCATGACTTCACACGGCACGGCACATCTGTCCATTTATTAGTATTTCACCTTCATGTTTATATATTTCATCATTCTTTTTAATCTTCATCTTTTCCTGTAAAATTCTTGTTTCTTCAGTATAGATGTGAAGCAGTTCTCGCTTTGTTGCCTCCGTTATAAGTTTAGTTCTTCTGTATGGTGTAAATAAGGATTCATACAACGTTGTGTTTACGTGGCATGCGTTTTGATGAGAACGTTATTTAGTCCGAGGTGTGGGAACATGTCTTTGAGCTGAACCTTTCAGCTTGTAGAAAACAAATAGGAATGGTTAATATAAAAACAAATGCTTAAAAGGAAGCTGCACAAGTCTGAAAAACCTGATGAAAGTTTATTACAACAGATTGATGAGGGCTTGTGAAATGACTTTCTGTATGTTAAAATAATTATCTCCGACAACAACGCGGCACTCACCTGCTTTGTATATTTGCCTTCAGCTCGCTCTCTCTGACCCCCTGAGAGTGAAGACTTTCCACCAGCTCCTCCAGCTCAGCGGGGCTGCCACAGATGCACCTGGAAGAGGACAGAAAGAGGCGAGACAATTAAATCAATGAAAACGTACCCGAATGAAAGAAGAAGAAGAAACACGAGATAAAACTTACCAGAGGTTCTGTCCCTGTTTGGGAACCGTCGTCTCTATACAGACATCCACTGCTGGTCCCTGCTGCAGTCCTTCGCTAACAGCGCCATCCACGCTTCCATCATCCTTCTCAGCTTCTGCAATTAAAAAAAATAAATGATCCCTTGATGACATAAACAAGCGCACAGTTTACGTGTGTTTAAGTGAGTCACAACTTGCGTACGAACCGAATAATTCATGTAGACAAATACAAAATATTATCAGGGGCAACCGAGGAGTTGAAAATGTGAAGGTTTAACTATATCGAGTCTACCTTGTGAATCGGGGGCAGCAGCTGCGTCGCTCTCCTCCTCCTCTTCCTCCACCTCCACCTCGGCTGGTTTGTCCTCCGGAGGAGGGGTGAAGTTGTAGTCGATGCCTTCGTGCACCCATCCTTTCTCGATGTACAGGCCGGGGACCACGTCGGAGAAAAGCCAGTACCTGGGAAACAAATGAGCAGTGTGACTACGACTCGAATGCATCCCAGCAAACGCCGGCGTGCACGGATGAGCCAAAAGATTATGACCATGTTAAGTGTGTTCGCTGAATCTCAGACCACAGATCACACAAGGCTTGAACCTGCTGTGATGCAAACACCTCAGCTTGAAAATCACTCTGGCTCATCTCCACTGACCAGCCACCAGATCGACATTAACCCATCGCACTTGAACGTGGCCAATGTCATTCTATTATATGCCACATATTGTCCCCATTGTTGGCAGATTATTAAATTCAATGTTTCGGTTCATCTCTGACAATACATTTCTTCCTCACGTGTGCCGAGCACTGACCTGTTATGATTTCGGTCCGTCCCCAGCGGAGTCCTGCGCATCACCAGTCTGGCTTTGGAGATTCCATCTTGGAAGGCTCTCTCGGTGGCAGCCCTCTGTTTACGTATCCGCTCCTCCTCGGCCTCCTTCTCCATGCGTTCTGAATTAAATCAGGAGCAGAGTGTCATGAGTATCGTGGCTTTTTCTTCAAATCCTCCCGAATGCAACTTTTCGCATCAATTGAGATCGGTAAGCACATTTATCTCAAAAGCACCACATACCTTTGTTTTGTCTGTCCATCTCCTCCTTCTCTTTCTTGGCCTGCATGGACATCAGCCGCCGGCTCTTCACCGAGCTGATCATGTCCTCTGGCTCTGGCTCAGGCTCCACCTTCACCACTTCTTTTTTGCTTTCCTTCTTCACAACTGCCTCTTTTTTCTTCTCTCCTTTGGGGGAAAAAAACAACCAACAAAACAAACACGACATTGACATGTTAGCATCAGCTTATGTCAAGACATTTTACCAGTGGGAAAGAAAAAAAGGTTTTCAACTGGAGTTAAATCTCTCCTCGTACCTTTGCCCTCCATCTCCTTTCGCTTCTTCTTCTCTGCCCTCTTGCGGTCATTGACCTCTTTCAGCATCGCCAGACGCTCCTTCCACACCTCGGCGGACCGCTGCTGCTTTGAGTCCACGTGGTCCACCACCGAGTACGTCATGAGGATGCGGTGGCACAGTGCAACCAACAGGGTGACCTTCTCCTCCGGAGTCAGCTCAAACACCTCCACCGTCTCCAGCTTCTCCAGGTACTCCGTGGTCACCACATCGTCGAAGCCCCCGAGCGCCCCGGAGTCCTCCGAGCCCTGGCCGCTCTCCTCGCCGTGACTGTCGCACGGCCGGAGGCACAACCTCGCCAGCTCCGAGGCTGAGTGCATGGTTAAAGGGATCTCGGATAAGGGCATGTCGAGCTCGCTGTAGCCTTCGGCCAGTTCGTCCTGCAGCAGCGTCTGGAGCAACACCACCAGCACGCGGTTCAGGTACAGGAAGCCGGATCTGTCTCCGGCGAGGGCTTCTATCAGAGCAACCGCAGTGATGGGATACTGGTCGTCTGGCATCAGCAGCCCTGCATAGCAGTGAAGGAAGTCCACAACCATGGCCACGTTTCCGAACAGGGTGTTGGGCAGCCCCTCGGGCATGTCGACAAGTTTATACGCTGGCAAGTTTTTGCCCCCTTCGATCTCTTGGTCTTCGTATCTGCGCGACTGTTCGCGGCGCACCAGCATCTCCTTCACACGCCTCTCCTTGGCCTTTTCTCTCAGTTTCTCTCGGAGTTCCTCGCGCTTCTTCTTCATCTCTTCCTTCCTTTCCTCTTCACTCATGGCGGCCCACCTCTTCTTCTGCTCCAGGAGCTCCCAGCGTTTCTGGACCAGCACTTTGAGCTCCTCCGGCAGTCGACCACGATCGTCTGGGGACAAAGCCTTTGCCGCTTTGGAGATGAGGGAGGAGAGGGCGTTCTTTTTATCCTCTTTGCCTTTGTTCTCTTTGTAGTAGCGAAGGAGGTGGAGAGCCATGGGGTGCAGAGGCTTCCCAAGTTTCGGCGTGCCCATTCCTGTACTACGGGCTCTCTTTTTTGGACTTCCTGCGGCGGGGCTTTTGGCCAAATGCAGCAGAGTCATCTGCTTCATCTTTGGTGTTTTTGCCCCAGCTTTGCCGTCCTTGGAGGCTTTGAGAACATTGAGCTTGTCGTCGCCTTTTCCCATTTTGCTCCCCTTCTTCTTGTCCACAGACTTCCGGCCAGGTTTCGGAGAGGAGGGCGACGGGCCTTTACCGTCCTTCCCCGAGTTCTTTACCTTGAGTGGAGAACCATTCATTTTAATCTTCTGAAACACAGGCACAGCAAAACCTTCGACTTTTAGGGAGACTCCATAAACAACGTCTCGACTAAAATGGCATGACGGCCATACAAAACTGCTAACCTGCACGTGGCCCCAGATGGAGGGACTGAGGGGCATCCCCAGAGCATCACTCTTCTTCTTCCTTTTCTTTTCCCCCTTCTCGTTCCCCGATTCCTGTCCCGGAGTGTCGCCAGTCTTGAGCTTCTTGCTCGATCTCCCCTCGGGAGACGTCAAACTTTTACGTTTCGTCGAGGGATTTTCTGCCAAAAACTTGAGACAAAAAAAAAAGAAGAAGAAATTGTGTGAAACTGAGCGGCACTGTAAAGCAACTGGTACGCAAGAATGCACGATGAGAAAGTTACCTTGTGTGGATCGAGAAGGAAGTCGCTGAATTTGCTGGGAAGGCTGAATTTTTTCACCAGTTCGTCTTCAACCACCCAGGGAGCATTTTCTGCCATGCCGAGCCTCAGCGCATAGTGCCTGATGAAGTAACGTATGATCTCCTTGGTGGGAGGGCGTTCTGTCCTGTACAGACTGTCTACTGGTACGCTACTGATCACCTTCAGAGAGGGAGTGAGACATCCGGTCAGTACATGAACATAAAGCAAACCTTTTACGGAATATTGCCGACATGAAAAACCAACCTTGTCCTCATTGATGAGCTTCACGTCGTACTTATGTGGAAGGAACTTGGGCATGACCCATCTCTTCTTTTCTTCTTTCATGGCAGTAGGAAGTTTCCTTGGAGAACGTCGAGCTCGATCACCTAAAAGCAAACCAGACAAGTCTGAGACTTTTTCAGAAAGGAACCGTGTTTTAAAGAACAGCGACTAATGATAGAAGTGGATAGAAAAGAGTTAAAAGCTTTTAACCTGAACCTAATTCCTCAACCCACGTCACCTGCTTTTCTTGTTTTTAATCTGGTAAATGACCAGCATGATTGAAACGCGTGGTGACTCACTCAGGCTCTCCCTCCTGCTCTCCTCCTCTCGGGGTGGAGGCTCTTTCTTCTGGTTTTCCTGGCTGGCGTTCTCCTTGTCACTGGAGGGGGAGTCACAGGCTCCTTCCAGCTTCTTCTCCCCAGACTCCCCCTCTGGGTTTTCTAATGGATGGACCTTCACCACCTTCACTCGCAAACTTTTGTCCTTCCCCACCTTAAGTGGAAAAAGTCACGAGTCAGATTACTCTTGCATTACCATGAATTACAGATGGTTGTAGATTTTGCTTTATATTTCATAGGGTAGTTACAGAGAACCAAAACAAACTTAATATGATGTTTAGCTAAAACGTGTAATTCAACTGTCTATTGACTAATCTAATTCAGTCTGATTTAATGTATTTATCTTGATTTTATAGCTGCAGAATGGTAAAAACATGTGGATTGTGCGAGTCTTCCTATCATTGCTACAAGATATCAAATATGTAGCAAGCTAGTGAATCTTAAAAAGGGTTTCTAAAAATAGAAAACCATTTGTAAGGTCCTGCAATGATGGCAAGTACTGTGCTAACTGTGGAAAATACTGAGGTCATCTCTCAATAGATGGTATATCACGAACAAATCATTAAATATATGAAGTCAAACTGACCAGAAAGTCACATTCTTCCCCCACGGCATACTTGGTGAGGATTTCCACCCAAGCCATTTCCACCAGTTTGTCCAGGGACACTGTGTTGTGGTGGACCATCTCCAGGACTGGCTTCTCAAACCATTCATTATACTCCTCCTGGAGCCTGCACACAGAGCACAATAAGCTGTTAGTTTCAAAACAAAGAACCAAAACCATTATAATCCATCTTCTCTTTAGTAATTACATCCTATCTTTCAGTGTTTATGTGTCTGTGAAGCATGAATCCACACTCGCACTTAATAGCGACATAACAAAGAGCTGAGAGTGGCCAGTAGGGGGAGCAGAATCTGATGGCAAATATAATTAGACGTTGCTTAAACACTGATCTTGAGCCTGAAAGCCAGGTGAGCACAGCTCTCCTTAGACATAGTCTTGATCCTTTAAATTTAAGGTGGTTTGTTGTCCTTTATGCTGATGGCACATATACATACAGTCATAATACGCATGTGCACCTGGGCAATGATAGCAGCACAGACTGAAAAAAATTGTAATATTCCAACTGGGATTTTCTTTTTCTGATCGTGAGAAAGAAAGTCGTCAAGTCATTGTACACTCAAGGATGACTCAATCACACACACTCTAAATAGAATGAGAGGAGGAGCACCACATTCACCCAATGACAGCAAAGCAGTAAGCCGTGTGACCTTCACTTCACGAGGAGAGTACGCTTTTTCGCAGACAATACTCAGCTACTCCTGTAAAGCCCAAGCTCTATTGTTTTGATATAGTATATCTAAAACCCCAGAAGACGTTTATAAAGTCAAAGATTCAAGACAAAACACCAGTATCTGTCCTTCATACTGGACTGGACTCGAACGAGAAGCCGCAGACTACGCTTATGATTCTTCTTATACGTCTTGTTTAATGACGTGAAAGAAGATCCCCATGAAAAAAAAAAAAAAAAAATCATCAGAGGCATTACTCACAGCTCAGTGACTTCTTGTTCCTCCTCCCATGCTTCTTTGTGTGTGAGCTGGTTGCTTCCAGTGCTCTTACACGTCCAGATGCGTTCGCTGTACCTCTCCAGCCGTGCCTCATACTCTCTGTACACAACTTGTCAAGGAATTCACGCTTAAACATTTCATCTACTTAATCTGTAGCTTATTAATACGCAGGGCAAACGTCACACATGGTTAACATATCAGTGGCACTGATGCCAGAAAAAGGAGACCAGAGGACACTCGACAAACACAAACACTCCCAGGGCAAAGTTGTCAGTGAGGTGATCTCAAGACTCTCGACGAAAGCTGCTGATAACATGATGTTACATGAAGACCAATATTTACGTAAATGCTGTTAAAGCCTTTCATTTCTGTTTACTCCAACTAACACCGCTTTTTCACTCGCCCCAAATTTACAGCAGATGTGACTGGGCGCCATTTCCCCTCTCATTATTTCACATGTTAATTAGCTAATCACACAACTTTGTAGTCGTCTTTCATTTTATAAAACAGGCCACTTTTAACTTGCATGAATGGATTGTGCATGGAAAAATAATTTATCGCAGTTCAGTCAGTCGTCAAATTATCACGAACCTGCTGTTGTATAGTTTTGATATACAAGATCAATTCACTGGTTAAAGAGAATTGCATGGAGCACAGGCTTTGTAATTAGGTTTTACACTGTACAGGACTTAAAAACGAGGATGTAATCAGTTTCTGTAACGTCACCATCAGTAAACGGGCACTGATAGGGATATTTTCACATCAGTGTTGTGTTGAAGCAGTTTAAAACATGTGTTGAATCAATCATAAGACCAGTGTTGGAAAAAAAACTATTTTCGAGAAGGTTATTAGGCAGTTCAATTACTTAAGATAAAACTTTACATTTGGTCTATAATGACATGTGTAAGACAGAAGTTGTGTCCAATATTTTTTATGGGGGGGGTGTCTACAAAGTTTGACACTTCCTGTGATGACGAAAAGAAAAAAAACTAAGATAAACACTCTTGAGTCTCCACGTCATAATAACATATTTATACAGGGTGAAAGGTGGCTGAGAGGCTCGTGATCACAGAAACTATCAACATCACAGCCAAGTCACAGCACGAATCCCACTCTACTCTAACATTAAATATCGCAGAAATCCAAAACCGCAGCTTTCCGGACACTTTTGGCCCTGGCCGTGCGCTTCTCGTCAAGTTGACACTGTTTCATAACCTCGCTTGACAGTCACGGCGCTCCGGATAAACTGCCTCGCAAACAAGCGGGTAAAGCTGCTTGACACGTAATTTCTCCAAAACACACGTTATCCGGAGTCCGTGAAACGAGCTGTCACCAAGTGCTTGTGCCGTTCGGACAAACTTTGAAGTGCAAGAAGAAACAGGAGCGCGCCGAGCAGCGGCTTTCAACGAGGCAGGGGGGGGGGGAGACGACGGGCTATTGTGACATAATGGGATACCGAGCGTTAGCTGGGTGCTAACGGCTAGCATTAGCATCGGTAGCTGACAGCGGCGCTAAAAGACGAAAGTGGAACGAGCCTTTGTCAGTTTCTCTCTTTGTGGCACAGTGCGAGAAGAAATACGTTTATAAGACACAGCTTTAAGGTTGTGTTGAATAAGCCAGCGGTCGCTTCAGTGTGCTGGGTATAGCACAGCTAGCCTGCTGGTCACTGTAAACCGTGCCCATGCGGGGAAACTGTTAAAGCTGGAGAAACGGCAGTTAACATCAAATTGAGCAATCTGGTCGACATTTACAGTCCCGGGCGTGTGATCACCGGGACTTCACGTATTGGTAACAACGAGGAGCGATCCAGCACATCCAGCTGGCTTTAAATAGAGAGTGAGCATCAGCATCACGTTAAAAGGATACTCTTTGTTCCTGAAGGCCTCCTTGGTGTGCTCGATGATGTAGACCTCCTCTCCCGGGCCTGGTGGCTCGGCTAGCGGCTTAACCAGTGGGTACGGCTTCCGGCCCAAAAGCGGTGCCATTTCAAATCCAGAGATGGCACGACTGCCGATGGTGTAGTTAGATCTCCTGGCGAACGGACTAGCACAATGCAGAAATATATGTCCTTAGCATGTATCCGACCGGCAGAAATGTCAGCGCCGAGCGGGGCAGCACGTCTCACGTTACCGCCGGCAGGCCCGGCTCTCAACGTGTAGCAGCTAGCCGACTAGCTAGTAGCTCGGATTGCTATGTCGTTACAAAACAATAACAGTGCGCGTCTCTCGGTCTGCCTCATCGCATCATTCCGATCGCCCCTGGATGCGCTGTCATACTGCTCGTCGGTGCTGTTTCCAAACACGCTGCTCAACCAGTCTCCCGGGATAAGTTTGTTAAACTTTGGGATGCACGTCAAGAGGATGCAGACCTCACAGAAATCAAACTCGCGGCAAAAGCCCCCCCAAAAAAGCGAGTCCGCGGGAGGTCTTGGCGCGGTCACAATTCCAACCAAGTCTCTTAAATCGGGCCGGCTTGTCCGCTGAACTGAATCCGCTGCATGTTCGTTCTGCCGGAGCTTCAAGTGTTGGGTAACAGCATTAGCGAGTGTTGCGAGAAAGTAACCCGAATCAATCAAGAGGTTAATTCCTAGTCGAAATGGCGGGAGTTTTTAGTCCACCGGCACAATTCAGCACACCCTCGAAACTCCGTTTCCCCGGCAGCAAGCGGCGTCGCACGTACCGCCCTGCCTTCGCTTCACGCTCATTGGCTGCGTTGTAGAAGAGCCCGCCTCCAATTGGAATAGCAGTTTCTGGTTGGCTCATGTAGCCTGTCTGTCATGAGTGTGGCGCTGTTACTTCCAATAAACCACGCCCTCATAAAATATTAACTAAAAGCTCGAGATCAGCTGACGGCTCCAAAAATATGTCACATTTAAATCACATGAAAACAAGACAACACTTTTTAATATTATTTTGTAGAAAACTAATGTGAAACCATTTCATTGTGGAGAAATCTTATTTTATGCGCCCTTTGTCTGGGCTCCATTTTGAATATCTCATTAAACAATAGGTTACCCATTATGTGGCTGCCTTAGTCATAAAATAGTAATTAAAATATATTCAAATCATATATCCACATTTTAAACGGCTGTGAGAATATAACTTAGTTCAATAATCAAGTACAAAGCTTGCAAAAACAACAAATTGAAATGGAAAGTAGCATTTATTATGGCATACAAAACATTTTCAGTTATAAACATGGGCAAATCATATCATAAATATAATTTCTGAAAAGGCATTGTAGTCTGGTCTGTGAAAGCCAAAAGATCTGTTCCAAAAAAGGGTGTCATATTCAATGGTACATCTAAACATCAATATGCACATACATACACATAACACTTTTTTCAGAATGGCAGATAAACTTTTTTTTTTTTTAAAGCAAAACAATATGTAAACATGCAATAGTTCCACTGTAAAGAAAAACCTAAAAAAAATGTCATTAACAGCAAGTGAATATGATATGCTACATACAAAGCTCTGAAAATATTCTCTGTATGTCTTAAAATCACTTTGAAAAAGCAAGTCTTTCTGTGGTAAGTACATCAGAAATGTAAGGAGAATATTTGCGCGAATATGCCAAGAGAACCAGACTCAATTTGAATGCTTTGCTAACGTTAGAACAACTGAGGACAGGTATGATTTGCAGTTTCGGAACACATTTTATAAATAAGCTATCTGAGCACAGCATTTTCCCCTGTGCAAATCTTCTTTAAAGGGGGCGCTCCTGATTCATCCAGTTCCTCCTGTTAATGAAAAAGGAATATATTAAATTGATTAATCAAACATTTACATGGTTACCATCCAATATGCATAATGCAACAGGATCCACACATAGATAATGAGGTCTGTGAAAAAGATGGTTCTAGTTTTCAAACTTGAACCTGTGTGTCAGTAGTGCTCCTTCTGACAGCTCCTGATGACAGCAGGTCTTCTTTGATGAGAGTTGGTGGCTCATCTGCCCCCTCCTGTCCTGGTTGAACTGGCTCTGCATTGAAAAGAATAGAATAAGTACTTATTGTCATTGTTTTGAACAACCAAACAAACCCATGAACAACAAAGCAGTGCATTTAAATGCTATGACCATGTATTTTATTTCTATCTTATAGAACTCTTTCTGTGTCCTGAACATTGACTGACTAAGCATACAGGCCATATAAGAGATAACTTAGTTGTTACAATAGTGGCGAATTTAATACTTCTACAACAATTAAATTGCATTTGTGCAGTTAAATCAGTTGCATTTGCTTCTTCATTTGGCTATGTAAATCAGTGGCTTCAACTTGGGTTCATTGACAAGTGTTTCTCTTCGGGGACAGACTGGAAAAGACAGTGGTTGTGTCTGGGTACAATAGGGGTAGAGGCCAAGCCAGCACTTCTACTTTGTCAAGCAAAAGGGTAATAATCAGATGTGTAAATGGAACTTGTGCCGGCAGATGATCTTTGTTGATGCTGCAAAGTTTACTTCATTAAAAAGCGTAAAGATAACATATTTGGTTTATGCTATTTTTCAGAAAAGAGATTTGCCGATATGTGAACATATTAAGACTTAACTTAATTGTCCAAATGTTATTACAAATACAAACACAGCATCTCCGGATGCGTTGCCATAAAAATGCAAATACAACACGCAGAGCTTCAAATTTCCATAAAGTGAAGAAACACATGACCTTTTTCAAGCAATTTTGTAATGATCCCAAAGCTTAATTTATGATGTATGTATTTATTGTATCTCCAAGAGTGCTGCAGAAGTGAAATGACAATTGTAGGAGTAATGTCCTAAATCTGAGTGAATGTAGTGTCGACAGCCATCCACATACCATCCACAATCTCCTGGCCAAGCATAGGTGGCTGCGAGTCTTCAGTCCGGAGGCTGGAGGTATGAGGAGGGCTGACCTGCTGTGAGCTGGAAGTGCTGCTGCTGTTATCCATTTTGGGCTGATAAACATCGGACAGAAAGCTCTGGTTGCTGTTTTCATCTGTAGTAAAAAGAGTCAAACAAGAGTCATACTGCAGCATTTCATCTTCTTCTTCTTTTTTTATTTATTTAATCATGTTATATCGCTTCGATCTGTATTTAAAAACAAACCAGATGCAAAAATTACCAGTGAAATCCAGTAAAGAGTTAGTGTTTTCCAGGACCACATCTTTCAGCCCTCTCATGTCTCCGCCGGTGGATTTGGTACGATATATCTGAGTACAGACAGAGGAATGTTGAAATCATGTGGTGAATGCAGAAAGCAAAGGAGGAAAAAAAAAAAAAAACGACATGAAAAGCCATTACCTGCTTGGTGTCTGTCACTGGTACCCACTTAAATATACGTAAGGATGTGTCACCCACTGTCACCCATTTCTTCTCCCTGGGGATGAAATAACTTTTAATAACTTCCGTGAGAAGCTCAGTACACGCCGAACGTTTCCATTCGTATTAATGACATTAATCCGTGTCATGACACCCAGTGTTAAGCTCACGTCCTCTGTTTGCATGGGCAGCAGACATGACAGATTATCAAATATTCCTCTATGCTGACATGCAGCCATCTGATCGCTGATCGTGTGCAAACGTGTAAAAAAAATCATGACAGCGTGTGCGACCGTGGTCATTTGAAGTCGTCGTCTTGTGACTGACAGCACAGCCGTCTTTGTATCTGTAAGCCGCATGTGAGGCTGGAGCCATATTGACAGCTCTCAGCGGAAGAAAAAAAAACCCGACCTAGCCCCGCCCCTCCATCTTAAGCCAGAGCGCCGATTGGTCAGCAGCCCCGTCAATCATCGAACTTTTCCGACTGAAGTTTTGTTGAGCGACGCAGCACATATCAGCCCGCAGTCTACTAACACGTTTCCCTCCATATTGTGCCCCAGACAGCTTACGTACCATTTGCGCACTTTCTCGATGGCCGCCAGGACCTTTTTAATGTCGTCTTTAGCCCGACTTCGAGTCTCTGCGCGGCCTGATCGTCCCGACATCTTGATGCTGTTATGATTCATCTACAGATGCATCTGAAAACTTCAAGACCAAGCCCCAGTACTCCGTTACAGACCAACTCTCGCGAGATTCCTCTGTCTCATTTTTTTTTTTTTTTTTTCACACATTACCTTTTTTGGCTTCACTCTTCTCACTGCTCACAACTATTAATTATTCTCAGGGACAATTTATCTTTGATCAGATAAAATTCAATAAATAATTTAACAACCCCAACTGAACTCAATAATTATTGTGTAATATATTAATTATAATATATCATTTTTAACATTTCTGGTTCAGCAGAAATTCTGTGCTATTTTATTTACTCTGTTTTGTGTCTACATTTTCTGTTGTATTGCAAAACGGGTTGTTTCTCAAATACTTCCCACTCTTAGTCTCCTTTTCAATGAAAGTGTCTCAAAACAAAATAATTTAGGAACTGAAGTGAAGGAATTATACTCTGGAATTACATTTTTTTGAATGAATGTGAGTGTCAAAACTTTACAGATGTCTTTGGAAAATGCTTGAAGGCCCACAAGCTAATATATCAATATTTCACTCAAATGAAAAGAGAAGACCAACTACAAACATGCTTGAGTCATAAATCACAGTCGTGTGCTGAGAAGGACAGTCACAGGTAAGTTAACAGACTGGACAGCAAAGGCTGGGGGGTTCCACACAAAATATATTATATACTAATAGGAGAATATTAGTCTGTTTTTCTGAGGGAGGATAGAATTAAACCCACCTCATTGCTGTTGGGCAGGACTATCAAGTGTTGTTTTCACACATAACCATGTTGGATTTTGCTTCGTCTTGCTTCTCTTCTAAATCTTGTTTTAAAATTAGGTTTTGACCTATTTGTGCGTGGTTCCCCAGTCCTGAAGAATAACTTCCATCGTTTAAGTTTGCTTGCCCTGCACTGTGAGATAAGATCATCAAATAAATGACTCACGATCTCACCACTGAAGAGCTGGATTCATGACCCAGGTGTGAAGGAGCCTCCTCAAACCGGAGATTGTCTGCCCCTTTCCAGACTGTGATTTGGCTCCAGCCCTGCCTGGAACCATATTGGCTATTAAATATAAAGTATTCATACAATCTATGATGGGAATTATCTCAAATATGCAGCGCACATGGGCCACATGAAGGGCCTTGATTAAAATGCAGTGGTGTGCGCGAAGACAGATTTATATCATCTTTGACCAACAGGGGGAGGTCATGAGTCAAGTTGACAAACGGGCCCCACCTGTGCCTTTGGGAGCAAAGGTTGTTGTAGTTTTGATTTGCTGGCGTGATAACATAATCTATGAGAGGAAATTGTACTTCTCTGTGACTTTTATCTTCACACGTGTATAAAAAAATCTAGCATGAGCAAACACTTGTGCTAAGTATTGTGTTATGATGCTTTCAGAAGTAATACAATTGACGAAAAGCAAAATATAATTGTGGCTAAAAAAAAGAACAAAAACGGAGTATTTAACATATATTCATCGATCCATATTGCTTTTTCCAGCTTTGTCTGGACACTCAGATTGTCAACCCATCAGAGGACAATTTAAAGTTACCAATTAATCACAAATGCATGTTTGTATACCGTTTGCGAGAACCTCACACATACATAGGGATATCAAGTAAACGCAACACAGAAAGGCCCTGAAGCAGACCTAGTGTGAAGCAATGCAGCTAAACACTTTATTTAATAGAATCGAATATGAATACAAATAAACAGTTCACACAATCAACCAAAAGATATCTTGCCAAATAAAGAGTGACTAAATAACAAACAGAACAATATAGTCTGGTTGCATGTCCAAAAATGGACTGGGAAGAAACATAACTTTTTAATTCCCACCCCTTCTCCGCGAATAACAATAATAATAAAAAATAGCTTCCAATTATTCAATAACCAATTCAATTTACATGTTAGAACTATTATAATAAGATTCCCACGTCCTCTGTGTCTGAAAAGATCCTCTGATTTGGTGACTGTGTAAGAGTGAAATTTCAGCTTCAGTGGACATAAAATGGGCCAGATAAATTTGATATTTGTTTCAACTGATATGACAGCTGGTGTCGGTTTGTACAAGACAGAACAATGTGAAGACATGAGGATGCAGGCGGGTCCTGCTCAGCTGCAGCCAGTGGCTGCAGGCTCTGGAGGAGGAGCCAGTGGCCGTTGCCAGAGAAAAGATCCAAATAGCTGCATGAGGAAAAGTGGCATCATTATCCACAACAGCAGCGCGGTTGTTCCTGTGAGGATGCTGAGAGTAAAGGCACGTCACATGATGGTTAATGCAACAATATAGAGAACCAGTCCCGCAGTTCTAAGAGCTCGTCTGCACGTGCAGCTGTGTGGAAAATATAACCAGGTCCAACAGAAAAATGCCGTTTGACGGGCATTTAATTGATCACTTTGGAATAACTATATTTGAAGCCCGTTTGTCAAACAATAATGTATATAATATTGACACTATTGCAATTTGTTTGGTAAAAAATAAATGTAAGATAACAAAGCATTCTTTTCTGTAAAAAACACTTAATGAAGTTATTCAAAAATGTGAATCAAAGGGATGGAATATTGATTTGAATTGTTTGTGTAATGAGAAGTGATGTCTGACTTTAAAGAAGCAACGCAGGTTACATTGAATAATGTGTTGGAAAATTATACATTTAAGAGATGTATAGTAAAAAGTTAAAATACTGGCGAAGTGATTTGGAATTTGCTACATGGCATGTTGCATGTTACTCATCTTTCATTTGGATTTCAAAATACTGTCGGTGAAGGTCTCGTAAACAAACAAAAACACAACAGCAAAGTTGTTCACTGTATGTTTGAGTTCACATGGTGGCACAGTGTTTTGTATTTTTATCTCACAATGAGAATGTTGTGAGTTCAAATGCAGACTGGGTCTTTCTGTGTGGAATCTCCATGTCCTCCCCATGTGAGTGTGTTTCCTGCAGGAACTTCAGCTTCCTCCCACTGTCCAAAGTCATGTATTTTGGCCATAGATGTGAATAAATGCTTGTAGTTCTGTCTGTGTTTGCTCTGTGATGGACTGGCGAACTGTCCTGGGTGTATCCTGCCCAATAGGCTCCCGCACCACACAACCCTGAACAGAATAAAGTGGTACACAAAATAAATTAATGGAAGTTCACAAGATCACTATAGCCCAGGATTGTCAACCACATTTAAGTTCAGGGGCCACATTAAGCCCAATTTCATTTTGAGTGGACCTGACTGGTGAAATCGTGCCGTAATAATGTGGATGAAAATGTCCATATTTCCACAAAACCAAAACAATCACTACTGCAACTTTCTACAATCTCAACATAAAGTCAATTTTGATATATACTGGTAAAGAAATATAGTGAAATATCCCCTAAAAATTCTCTTATAGCTGTTGCATTATGCCCCGTTTTTACAAACTCACCCTGACCACATGGCTTTGCAGCTAATGCTCCTTAGCGCGATGGTTCATATCAACATCATATCTCAGCCCGGATCTCAGAGTTTTGTTGTGTCGTCTTCTCTTAAGAAATGTGTTCATAAATCAAGTTTTTCTTTCTGTTATTAATAATGTGACTAAATCTATTAAGTGTGATGTTGATAAATGTGGGACTGTGATTTTTAGTGTTGTTGACTTCCATTGTTGGACTTTAACTTAGACGTTGGTTGTATTTTATTATTTAAAGTAAACATTTAAAAACAAACCCAGTATCTGTTTTATTTCTTGAGTTATGGAGGCTTGTTACTTGTACTTTACTTTGTATTTTACTTCGCGTACTGCTTTATATTGTTTCCTTTCTCTTATTCATTTTATGGTCATAATCAACCTTTAATCTTAATTTCTTGAATGAGATTATATTTGACTGTATCTACCAAATTGTCTGTGTATTCTTCAAATGTTAATAAAAAAAACCCCAGCTATAATTGAATTAATCTCCCTCACGTGCGCACGCCTTCCTCTCCGCACACGGTTACCGGAGGCTTTAGTTTGAAGTGCAACCGGAAGTTGCCCCCCCACCCATACGCGCTGCGTGTGTGGAGCCGCTCCGCCGCTGTCAGTGACTGGATTGTGGACTGGGGTGTTGGACGGAAAGGCCAAACGCTCCAGTTAACGGGGCGGCTCGTCGGACGCAGCATGGACGGCTGCCCGCCATAGTTAGTGCAGCCCGAGTGTCTCGGTGTGTGTTTTTAGTTCCGGCCCGCTCATCGGCTGGAAGGATTTTCTTTCTCCTGCTGTGTGTGTGTTTTTTTTTTTTTTTCTTTTTTCTCCCCCCACCCCTCTCCTCTGTCACAGACCACAATGGATCGAGTGAAGAGCTCCATGCAGCAAGTCCCCAACGCTATTCCAAAAGTGATCCGACGGACCGGAGGGGCGAACAGCTTGGAGCTGGAGAAGGAAAACTTCGAGAGGGGGCAGGTATGGAGCGCGTGTTCATATAAACACGTTATTCCCTCACAAAGCGTGGGATCAGAAACCTGGCAGAGATCCGCTTTATGGAGTGGGAGGATTAATAGCAATGTTTGTGCTCGGCTCCCAAACTAAACTGCACTGTGAGGCTGTGTGTTGAGCGACAATAGATATAACACATATTCACACTTTTTGGTTGTTTTTTTTTTTTTAAACCCATCATCATCATCATCATCCAACACGAGATGGTGTTTCTGTGTTGGATTCAGATTACTGTTACTTTCCCATACGTTTGTCTGTGATCAGCAGTTACAAATACGACAACAAAAGAGCTGGTCTAATGTGGGTCAGTGGACTTTATAATTCAGATAACTGCGATTTTGATGATCTGCTCTTCAAACCCAGACATGGGGGAGACGAAGCTGAAGCTCCCATGAAACTGGATGATGCATGTCTGGCTGTCAGGACCCTCTGAGGGTTTATATAGTCCTAACAGGATGTGGTATGAGGGTGATGCTTTGATGTGTTTTGAAAGACTTGTCTCTTATGTTTGCTTTTTTTTAGATGCTCATAGATAAATTGTGGCTTCAAGAGCTTAGAGCGACTCTCCCACTGCATGAGCGCGTATGTTCTACTGTGGAGGCTGCTGCTCTCTGCTTGGTACCCTCTTCCCCTCCCCTCTGCCCAGACCAGGCATGGAGGGGAGTGGGAAAGTAGGTCAGATGAATGAAGGCGACCAAACTACTGCTGAAACATGCGTCCCTCCCGTCCACAGCGTGGCTGCTAAATCGGACAGTACAGTCAACACAACCTAAATGTGCACAGCAGGTATTTGGCCGCTCTGCGTCGAGACGGTCGCATTGGAGCGGCCCCCCACCCCTCTTCTCTCTCTGCTTCCTCCTGTTAACTGACCCTCCGTGTTGCCCTCTCCCCCACCCGGGACAGTAGCGGCACGGATTAGAGGCGGGGCGAGAGACGCATGCAGGGCTTTATGCCTGGTCACTAGGTCACTGTCAGGTTCTTGAGATCACACCCTCTGCAAGTGTGTCAAGGTAACGCCGTCACGCTCGATAACGCAGGCCTACACACTGGTTGGCAGCTTTGTTGATTGCACAATCTGCTGTGTCATACAGTCTGTCTTTTGTAGAAGTAATTTTAAAGAGGATTTTTTGAGATTGTAGGTTGCTGTGGCGATCGCGGGATTCACACTCCAGTTGCTTCTCTTGGGTATTTTTACATGTTCAGGTATTGCGCTCGTACACCATTGAGAGAAACTTGGGGCTCAGTGTTTTTTGTACAAGGACACTTAAGATGTGAACGGGGTGAGATGGAATATTGACCTGGACCGCCCTCCTTGGGATTGGAAGATGACCTGCTCTACCAGCTGAAGCACAGCTGCCCAACATTGCGTCGGTCCATTGTAAAGAGTCCAGGCCAGTTTCTGACCCGCTCACAGGCAGAATATCAGAAACCCCGTCTTGAACAACAAAAACTAAATGTAACGTTAACTTCCTCTCTGGTGATTTCAAATTGCACATAATCACCACTGTGAAGGCCGAATCTTCCGCAGAGCTGTTGTCCTGGATCGCATTAATCACACAAGGGGCCGTGAGCCGAGTCCAAACATTGCGCTGCCTCTGTGCCGAGGCCAGAAGTATTCAGAATGGAATCTTGAGTTTCGTCCCGGTTTGACAGTTTTATGCTTCTTGCGTTTTAGTAAAGCGTCTTAAGTATCCAGGACCATTTTGACAAAAGCAAAATTGCTCCACCCCTCACCAGCTTGGATTTGCTATTATCGGGAGGGTGGAGATATTCAGGCAAGACGAGACAAGCTCACGTTCGATTGGTTATTAGGAATCACCAGTCTTCCACCATAACTAGCTTACAGCGTGACATCAGGGTTTTTTGTTTTGTCCTTCTCAGGAACACTGCACGGCTCTTTTTTATAAATCTCTAATGCTGTATCTACAGTTTTGCTTGAGTTGATGCCACCGATTAGGATTTTTTTTTTTTTTTACCTCCATGTACATGTGCTGCTGGTTGATTTTTGACGCCGGATCTCGAGCTGTGGCAGGAGGTGCAGGAATCAATGAACCTGCTGTCTACTTTACAGGGGATCAACAGGAGATAATCTCATCTGATCTGTTGTGCTCTAAAGCTGCCTAAATCTGCTGGGTGCCTGACTTTCTCCTCTGCAGAAAACCTACTGTCTGCCTTGCCCGTGTGTCTCTCTGAGATTTTGAGATTCCCTGGACATATTTTGCTTGAACGTACACTGTGTGAGTTCTGTATTGTTTCTCCTCATCGGTTCACATCAGATATAAGGCTTCAGCAGCCTGGTTGGCCTTCCTGGGAGCTAAATGGTGACATTCAAACTCCGGAATGGGATGTTTATCCTCCCACACTCTAAACCCACCGGTCTAATCAAATAACCAGCTACTTCCAACAGCAAGGGATGTTAAACTTGACTTTCATTAAGGGCTTTACTATAGCTTAATTTTTTACAAAAGCATTTTTTCCCTACAAATTCCAGACTTTATGCTCATGCTACTTTATTAGAAATACAAGTACTAGTATTCTCGCACTTCTTTTTTAATGACCTTCTCTAAATAACTCAGAAGTAGCAGTTACTTCTATTAAAAGTTTGAAGTCAACCTTTCTTTGCAATTTGTTTACTTTGTGATGTCACGTCAGCAGCAGCAGTTGCTGTTTTGTATACCAGTCTTGACTTTTCAAGTCCGGGAAGCTCATCCTGAAAGCTGCACGCCCAACTTTGTTTTGGATTCAAGATCCTCTCTGTCATAAGGTCCATACCAGGTTATAAAAAGCCTGAGCCGGGGCAGCCAGACAACACTCGCCTTTAATGACATGTTTAGCCTCATAATAGCAGCTGACTCTTTAATCTTGGAGTTTAAGGGGATTTGAATTTTGCCGTGTTTTATCTCGGATGTAATTCCTTTTTTTCTTTTCAATAGAAGTGAATTCGCAACATCTGCAACAAAACCAGCATGTAAATAACAAGCCAGAACAGAACATCACTTTTTGTTTGTTTGTTTGTTTTTTTTATAATCTCTCTCCAGCATGTCAGAGACGCCAGCCGGCTCTTCTCTGAGCTGTTGGAGGCCAGAAGACGTTTTTCGTCTGCATGCTGGTGTAGGTAGTAATCTCTGGACCGATATGAGCCATAATTAGCACTTGTGGAAAACTTCTGGGCCACCAGTTCCTCAGCTGGGATATGCAACCCGAGGTTCTGAGTGACACCACATTGTATGTTACATAATTAAGGCCTTAAAATAAGACTGGCTTGCCAGCCTCCTCCTCACTGCCCTCCTCTATGTCCACACCGAATCGCCTCGGTTTGTCTCTGGATGTGAGTGCATGCGTGTCAGACTGTTGCTGTGACTGTAACAGCAGTTTTTCTTGACCCCCTCCTATGTAATTACAATCATGACATGTTTGATCGGCCGTGTTATTATACATTATTATAACATGGATCTGGAAAAGACTTTCTTTTAGCCTTCTTGTATCGTCAAGTAAATCCCCACTTTTCAGACTGTCAAATATCTATTTGAGCTAAATATCAAGCACTCAAAGCATTTTAATGTGACAAACCATAATAATAGCCTTGCCCGCCATCCGGGGTTTATTCCAGACAAAGGTCAAAGAGGGCTGAAGCCGATCCAGGAAACCCCATGAAAAAGGTTGAGGTCCCCTGGAAGTGACCACATGGTGATGTAGTGGTTTTCGCTCTTACCTCATGGTGAAAGAATCCCAGCTTGTATGGCCTTTGTGTTTACCGGTTTGCATATTCTCCTGGTCTGTTACGTTGGTTTTCCTCCTAAATCACCAAACATTACAGCCGGATGGGGTGCAGGATATACGCAGGGTGGACCCACAGTCTCTTGATCTCGACAGTCCGGCCAGAAGTTGCAGAGGTGCAAGTCTTTCAGGGGTGAGATTATGGGTGAAGGTCTGACGTTTGGGTTGAATTTATGTGTCAAGAAGACCAACACTGAAGGATAAACTTCCAGTTTGCTGGATGGCGTGCCTCGCTTTATTTCTTCACAGTGGATTCTAAAGGCTGATGTCTTATTAAAGCAAAAAGTATTTGCTTCCACGTCTTCAGTTGGTGTCAGTTTAAACATCATTACTGGGCTCCGGGGGATGACGCTCATATCTGATGTGCACATATTTGTGATTCCATGTTATGCTGATGGTAAATATAGAAAGTAGTGAAGTTGCTTGGTTTAAAATGCCTTTGTTTCCAGCTAGTTCTCAGTCGTCTCTTTATTTGTAACTATTAAGCAAAAGCAGGATTACATAGTAGCAGCTGTAAGAAGTACAGAAAGGAAAACGTGGATCATCATGAGAAACCAATCTTGTACAGTGTTTCTAAAGCAGCTCACTTGAACACCCCTGATCTCTTTGCCCTGTGCTGCCTGATGGCTTGAAGAATTACAGGGAGGAGCAGGTCCATGGCCTTAAGGCTCAAGCAGGTCCCAGCAGGGTGGATGCAGATGAGCATTTTTCTTTTTCTTTCTTTTTGTTTTTTTTGAACACCCTGATTTCTTCCTCTCTGGCTGTTGTCTCTCTCCTCGCCTATTTCGAACCTCTCCACTGCTCATTGTCTTGAGTCTCCACTGCCTTCCTTTACATCCTGCAATTGAAAAATGCAGGGAAGTTATCGAGGGGATATCCGCAAAGCACGAGGTGCACAGGCAGACGAGCATGCAAGCATGGGGAGTGAGACCACTGAAAGCACTGAGGCAGCAGAAACAGCAGGCGGTGGTTTGTGGCCTCATTGCACTGACTGTGTGTAGAATAATAGAGCTGGACATGAGTGACAAGTTAGTAAGTGGAACAAAGTGCACTGATGAGTTCCTGGCGGCGTCAACAATGGCTTTGAATTACAGATTGTTTTGGAGCGCTCATCAGTGTTTTGCAGCGCAGTAAAGCGGGGAGTGGTGAAGATGGAGCTTCTTCTTTCTTTCCTTTCACATGCTGCACAGGTCAAAAGTCAGACTGGAACCCAGACCGTTGATGTGGGATGCAAATGAGCAGAAGTAGTTCCGTCGTATGTGATGACAACATTTTCTAGTGGTTACACTTTTGAACGAAAGAGACTGTCGGACATGAAATGCATGAAAGTATAAATCCACCTATTTGTCATCCTCCTTCTCCAATGAATGAACTTGCATAGATAATTTGTCACTTATTTAACCTATCAGAGGGAGAAATGTCTCATGGGAAAAGTGCATGTAGTAACAAAGCCCTCCTGTACGCATATTGCTTGATAAGTGTATGAAAACTACTCTTTAAATAGTTGTAATGCAATCTCAAAAGATAACGGTACTGGTGATGAACAAAAGTTTGAACCTTGTGTGATATAATGCTACTCATTACCTATTCTATAATACTGCTTTGTAAGCAATCGGGGTGAGATTTTAGTTTTCTTGATGTATCTTTGTCTTTTATTAATAAAAAGCATAGAACACCTAAACTGATCTCTACTGTAGTGGTTGGAGGGCATTGTCTGGGTTTTGGACACTACATGTTAGGAAAGGTGTTGCCTCAAGAAATAGTTCGAAGTCCCTGTAATGGGGACAGTGAAGCAACTTATTGACAGTCGGTTCACATGGATGTTGGCAGGTCGTCGGACTCGAGAAGCATTAGGCTGTACTGGAATTGATTTTATGCAACATATCCAAGAGACTGCAACTCCATGGACTGAAGAACCCACTAAAAAATATCACTTTAGATTTACAGTTTTACCTTGTTTCAATCAGAAAATAAGAAAATCAAATGGCTGTTTGTTCTCTTCAGAGCCACCCTCAATGCAATGACAAAAATTACGATTTCACCCAGCAGAATCTGAGGTTTGGTTCCTGCCTCTATAGTTTGTATGTTTGCCTGACCTCGACATGCATTGATGAACACTTTAGGACTCATGGTGCCAAGTGACATTGTTTTATAGAGGTTAATTTGATTTTATAGATTATATGACAAGTTTTCACTATATATTCCGGCTTTACTTCTCGTAGTACATATTAACCTGCATCAAGACAATAACTGACATGCAAAGTTATTTGTTACAGCTCGGGCGACTTTAGGACAAGGAAAAGAGTGTTTCTGAGTGAAAATCCCGACCGCAACAGAGTGGGGCTGCTGTATTCGAGAAATGCTCAGCCTTCAGCGAAGGGCCCACGCCGTACCAGGAAGTGAAGAGACTCGCTGGAAAATAGCTGGCATTGTTTGGTAGCAGACTGTTGAGCAGCCTGGAGGTATAATGTGCAGCCCCAGTGGTCTAACGAGATGCATATTGATTGTCGTGGCTGGCCTGGGCTCGGCTGGTCAGCTGATGTCCTGTGATTGTAGAGAGAAGCCTGGCCCGCATTTAAAAATGTATAGTGTGGGCTCATTGTTCTTCTGTGGCTTTGAACTGTCTCAATCTCTTCTGTCTGCTCTTGTAATCCCAGACTGACGGGGTGATGCTGAGATCAGGGTTCGATGCGGACCACTGCCATTGTTCCTCTTCACTGAAGACAGCTCTTTATGTCTCTTGGAGTTGGTTACAATATGAAGGCTGAAAATATATCTGCTTGAATTTGGGTCCACAGTAATGTATTTGTACATTTAATTACAATTCATTTCACCCACATTTACTGACAGTTTACTTATCACTTTGTCTCTTAAACATTCATTTAATCACAATATCCCTGACATATAAGGATTAGAAAACTGCTTTATTCTTTTCATACAAGAAAATTCAGTGGTCGCAAAAAGATGAAATGTTTAACTGTCACAATACTCACTGTGTCTCTGCAGGTGCGCTCACAAGGGAACGGTTTGGCTTGATTTCAAGCAATTACTCTTTGTGGCTGATAACACCTGTGAACGCTGACATCTGAAGCCTAACATGCATCAAACCATCTTCCAAATGGATTCTAGTGCTGCTCTGTTACAATATTAAGCATACATTTATTCCTCGACTACAAATGTTGATGTTTTAGCCCCTCTGGCTGATGCATTCAACATACATTCTAACACCATGTTTGATCATGTGGCTGCAGAACAGTTTTTTATTTCTTATGTCTCATTATGTATATGCATGTGTGTGTCTGGATCATTTCTACCATTGCTTGAAGCACCAATAGAATTAAAGCCTTGTTCCCCATTCTACAAATGCACATTACAACTAAGGTACCATTTAATAGGGAAATAAATGAGCTACCCAACAGTATATGATTTATTGCCAACAAGCAGTGTTGCAATAAGTAGTTCTTACATAGTTTATTAGACAAATTCATAATTTAAACAAATTGGACACAAAATGTGACTGTCTATTTATTTTTTCTTCACATATTTCATTTTTTAGTTTCTTCTGTCTTTAAAAAGTCCAATTTCTTAAAAGTTCAAAGTGTATAAATAGCTCTTGACAACATCCTTGAGTTAAAATGTTACATTTCTAACTGTTAAGGGTCAATGCAGCCCCAACTGAACATGTTTCAATGTGCCTAATACAAACTGGCGCAGGTTGAAACTGTACTCTGTTGATATGTTCAACAGAGATGCATCTGCTACTGCTTTAACTGGTTTACAGCAGTGGTTCCCAGACTGTTAGTTTTTTTTTTTTACCTTGGAGCGCCCTCCTTCTATGATTGGCTGCAGACCCATTCTCCAATCTGTTTACCCCAAATATTACAGTGAAGCCAAACGGAACCATTTTCAGAAACGTATAAGAACCTTACCTATACAGCAGGGCGGCTTTTATAAGTCAACTTTGTTGGCAGTAGTGGTCTGTTTATGATGTGCTTTACCACCCTGGTCACTTGTTTCAAGTCTTTCCTGTTTTCCACTGTACAGCTAAAAAAGAAAAAATGTGCAAGTCGTGCATCATGAACAGTAGACGGTAACAATCCCTTTAACGGGTCAGTGGGTCACAGTAGGATCATGAGGTTAAAGAAGAGGCAACGTTGTGGTTACAAATAGGAAACGTATAAAGTGTATTTCGAAAGAAAATCTACATATGCACAGTACACATCTAATATTTTTTTTAAAGAGAATTTAGAGATTTAGGCCATTAGGTTCATCAGGACCGGATCAAAATACTTTGTATTGACTGATGAGCAGTATAGTTCAATGCTGCATGATAAAATATCTGGTAATAATATTTAATTCTATTGTATTCCGTACTTTATCCACCAGGCTGCTGTCAAAAACGGAAGCTTTTTCAGTTGACAGTCCTGGAGAAACCAGATGGGGGCATCACTCACCTAGAATTGCTCTCACAGCAAAGGCTGAGCTTTTTGCCACTTTTACACCATCACAAGTTGATCTTTTGAAATGAACGAGGCTCGAATGAGATGATCATATACCTTATATTATGATTTTAATCTATAAAGTGGAATTTCTGCATTTGTAAAGTGGTGCTTGAAGAACTTCTACGTCGAGGCGAAGAGTTTTGGTATACGTTTGTGTTTATTGACAAGCTGATTTTGTGGACAGACTATCATCAGGTGGGGGCAAAAAACAACCCAGATTTCCTGGACTTCTTCTCCACCTCCTCACACAGCCTCTCTGGCAGGGACCCCCGGGGGGTCCCCACACCCCAGATTGGGAACCACCACCAGGGGGTTTGAGACCATCCCACTCCGCGAGGCTCCACGCTGCTATTGTCCAACAGGAGAGCGGGCGATTTGCAAAATAATGGTAAGCCTGCTATGTGTGGGCAGAGCACGGAGCTTTTTAGCCGCGCAAGCAGCGGTGGGATGAGCGGCTTCTCCCCCCGGTAGTCCCCCCGCCCCCCACCAGCACCGGAGCGCCGCGGCGGTCGGATGCTGGAAGTCGTCGCCGCTCAGGGGAGCGCGTTCATCGGCGAGAGGAAAAGGGAGAAAGGGGACGCGGAAGGAAGGGAGGAAGGAAAAGCACAGGAGGAGGAGGAGGAGGAGGAAGAGGGGGGGCATTTTAAGACCAAATCGGGACACATGTTGAGCTGAGAGCTGCTCCACCTCCTCCTCCTCCACCCCCCAGCTTCTCCTCCCAAATCGCCTCGATCGCGTTCCCGTTAACTAATTACTCCGCGGGCGGATTTAAAGGCGGCGGATCTCCTCTCCGGCTCCCAGCGCCCGCTGGATCCGACCACCATGGATCTGAGTAAAATAGTAAGTTCCGGGGAGCAACGGTTTGTTTTGGTTCTCTTTATTTCCGAGAGTGGAAGAGGGAATTCACCGAGATCAACAGATACCCGGCGGGTTTGGAGGTGGGGGGTGGCGTCCACAAACACACACAGACGCACGAGCAGAGACTCATGTGCTGATGTGTTCGTGGGAAGTTTTTGTTGTTGTTTTTCTCGTGGAGTAGACTGCATGGATCAGAGTCATTCCAGTGGTGAGCCAGTGTTTTGACCCAAAGGGTGTAGCCTAATGTTCTACATTTCGTTTTAAATAATCAAAATAACATCCTCAGTGAGCACCATCCTCTAGGCTTATTCGGAAAGTTATCCAACAAAGCAGCTTCAACATAAAAACATCTAGGAATTCCCAAGCCTGTTTGTTATGCTTCCATAAGGATGTCTTGTCTCGGTCAAGTGACAACACAAAGCTCGGTGGAAACGAGTCCCTGCAGCAGGTTAGTGGGAAGAAAGAAAAAAACTCCTGCAAGGACAGTTTACATGTGCCTTGAATGTCAATTACAGCTTGCATTGAAGTTTGTTGGAAAGGAATCGAAAAGGCGGCTCTGACTCTTTTATCATCACTGTATTGCAAAAATTCACCATTCAGTGATGTTGACGTTGGGAGCCGGCGTGCAGCTTATGTTGAAAGCAGGATGGCAGAAACCGGTAAAACAATGTGGACTTTATTTCACATTTGAAGGCCGGACAAACTGTGCATCTGTCTTCCTTGGAGTCGGAGTGCTGTGAATGATGCGATAGAGGCCAACAGACGGGCCGAGTGTCCAGAGTGTACTGCCGGAGCAGGTGCACATTAGACCGGCCTTTCACTGCCAGCACGGATGGGTGGGAGCACTTTTATGGCCCTTGTGTGGGTCTGGGGGAGGGTTGACGATGACAGCACACCCAGAGTACTCATTCTGGTATTCCTTTAAAAAAAAACAAGAAGAAAATGGGAAAAAAAAGAATAGTCTGAGAAGTTTGTTGGTAAATCCACAAAGGATTAATACATCAGTGGTCGCCCCTCTTTCATAACCAGAACAGGAATAGCGATCCCTCTGCTGCCCACTGAAGTCACTCAGGGCATGTAGTGCAGACGACGTGTAGGTGTAGTGATGGAAAACAATTCTCTAGTGGAGCTCCATTCAGTAGAACTTAAGTCGGAGGTCTCAAAACTCAGATCCTCGCGGACTGCGGCCCTACATGTTTTCCATGTCTCCCTCCCCCGAATGCCCTGATGGTTCATCACTACATTCAACACAAACAGACAACGAGCTGCTCATTGCAATCAACTGTGTTGAAGCAGGGAGACATGCAAAAGGCTGTGGCCCTCGAGGACTGGAGTTTGAGACCCCTGACCTAAGTCCTTTAAGAATAAAAGTTGTGATTTTAAGGATGATACCGTATCTATTTGCCCAAAGTCGAATGAAAACAAAATGCTGCTCAATTCTAGACTTGTGGTGACTCTACAGTCTCATACTGCAGTCCTGTCCACTGGAAATGGAGACTTGTTGAGGACGGTAATTGCATCAAAAGCCACTGACTTTTCGGACTTTTCCACTTCCATCACAAGTTTGACACCAGTATGGATGCGTTCCGGATTTGCAAACATGTAACTCGGCGTTCAGCCACCTTGAAAACAAGGTGCGTCATCAAAGCCGCCCTGAATTTACCTTCACATTCCCAACGGCAAGGAGACATTACCACTGCTTGTGATCGGCTTGGATCGTCAAGGTCTTTGTCACCGAGAAAGCAGCAGCGGTTTCAGATTAATGTGTCAGCGGCAAACTGAAAACGCTCCTGCTTTCGCTTTGTCTACCTACAAATTGAGAAAATTGATATTGACACTGTTTAAGCTTTGCGGTAATGATTAAATGTTTACCAAGGAGGAGGAGGCAGTTGATTTGTCAGGTGTGTAACTTTCCTGGTTAGTTTGGTCCGGTTAATTCCTGAATGACGCTTCTAAATCTGACCAACATGCAAATGCAACGTCACACAGTCCTAATGGAGACACGCGTCAGGAATATTCCTTGAGGAGAAAAAAATGATTAACCTGCAATCTGGCCAGTGCGAGAGATTTACTGTTTAATTGGTGTGGGATCACTCTCCCATCATCGGGTCCTGCAGGAAAACACACACACACACATGGAAACTCTGTGATGTTCACTTATCTTCAATGCAGGGGAGATGAGAGCGAACTGAGCTGCGCAGATGTTTCTTTTATGATGCGTCGTCATGACATCACTCCTGCAGGATGTGCAGCTTCAGAGCTGAACGTCCTTCACACAGGCTGCAGAAAGCTTTCCTGTTGGGAGAAACTCGTAAACCTGCCGCGGGGGTGCGAGTCTGAGAGGTTAATTGTACTGGTGCGTGTGCGTGCGTGTGTGTGTGTGTGCGTGTGTGTGTGTGTGTGTGAGACTTTAACCAGCTGTTGCCCTCCACCTCTGCCTTCAGCCACAGTAGCCCATTGCTGCGAGGTGACACACACACACACACACACACACACACACACACACACACACACACACACACACACACACACACACACACACACACACACACACACACTCTCTCTCTCTCCTAACATCCTAGAGCTCCATGTTTTCATGCTTGTTTAATGGGCTCTCCAGAGACGTCGTCTTCCCACTGGGCTTATCTGCATCATTCGATGCTCTGTTATACTCGAGGTGGGAAGACGATCTTGAGTAGGACTCATTGAGAAACAAGCTCCCAGTTAATGTCTCTCAGGCTTGACTATGACTGACAAATCCTCTCGACTTGTTGCAATCTTTCTGCATCGCTTAGTGACGGAAACGACAATCCACATTGTGCTCACAGGCTTGATAGTGGTTCAAACCAATACGTTCCTTAGAAGACTTGTTAAAAAAAAATGGCTGCAGTAAGTCTGTGAATTTACCTCCCACATCTCTCTTTCAGTACATACAAGCAGGAAGGGAGAAAAAAAACTAAAAATCTCCTGCTTTAACTGCTTTCTTCCGGTCAGTCGAAGCTCAGCCGGTTTCCGAGAGACGTGGAGGGACTGGTGTATAGCAGCGAATGTTCACGTCGGCTGCATCGCTCCAAGTGGTGTTCAAACAAGCAACACACAAGGCCCTGTTCATCGTCATATGTAAATGATGAGAGCTTCCTTTTGATTACAAACCCACAAGGAATATCACTATTATTTGCACATTGCAAGTTCTTGTGTCTGGTGATTTCTGCTTTCCAGCCCGTAATGTAATCAGATGTAGCTGCTTTTCTTTAGAAAAAAAATAAAAATGTACCTGCCAAAAACCAAACAGAAATCTTGACAAAGTATGTAGTATAATAACAAAATGGCTTGTGAAGTTGAAGAGTTTTAGAAGACAAAATAACTATTTTATCTCTGAAGAACAAGCAAGGCTTTTGTTCATCAGATGAGCACAAGCTCATTTAATCTATTGAGACCTGAGGCCACAATACTTTCTCTTCCTTCATGGCAAATTTGTTTGTGTTGTTCTAAGTTGTAAAGCTGGACGAAGTACAGTTTCATGTTATCGTTACTCTATTTCGAGATCACTTGCATTCCATTATGGTCACAAGCCTTTGAAATGTTGGCATCATGTAAATTGGAGGTTTTTACCCCTGGTCCTGGAGGGTTTCAGTCCTGCATGGTTTCAGTATGCCACTGCTTCAACACATCCATCTGTAATGAGTGATTACAGGACTTCTGCAGAGCTACATAATGACACGACATTGGAAAACATGAATGACCACCATCTGATATGCATCAGACATATCTGATGCAGTTGCATGTAAAAATTGGATTGTTTGAAAAGGGAATGTTTCAGTTAGTTCTTCAGTCTCTCACTGTATAAGCTGGATGGATAAATATTTCAGTTTAGGTGGACTAAATCTACAGACTGCAATAAATTAAGGGGGTGAAAAGACAAGGTTCTGTTGGAGTCTTCAGATTTTGTGGAGCACTTGCAAATGCATTGTCTTTTCTCGCAGCAGTAGAGGACCATCAACAAGTTGCTCCAGGTCTTAATGGGTCAATAAAGGATCTGTATTACAGAGAGAAGAATATTGTGTGGTTTTCAGTCTGTAGGTTACTCTTTAATGATGAGTTTGCCTCGCAGATTGAGGCTTTTAATCATCAACCCTGGTGTCTCTCGTGGGCTTTTAGAGCGTTCGCACAAAGACGCCTTAAAGGGACCGGCCGGAAATGTGAGCGGGGTAGACAGACTGGAGTGTTTTGGTCTCAGCTGCTGCCGTGTCTGGCTCCGCTAAAGCAAGGTTCCTCGTTGGACGGGAGGGTGGAGTGGAGCTGGGCATTTTTCAGCAGGCAGGAAATGGGCAGTGCAGGGTGTGCCAAGACAGGAAGCCTGACTGATCGCCTGTACCCCCGTCCCCTCTGCTCCCAGAGCGTCCGCCGCACTGATCCTGCCCCCGCTGCTGCGCTTTTTGGTGTTTTACTGTGCCGCTGCGATCAGACGACACGTTTCCTGTTTTCATTCTTGCTTCCACCTCGTCATCGTGTACAGCGCGGTGTGCCGGACAAGTCTCGGCAGCGGCGGCGGCAGCACCCTCCTCCATGTTATAAGATCCAAACCATCAGTCGTTCCGCCTGGTGTCTTAAGAAGTGTGAAACATGGTTTTATGTAATCCTTGATGCTGGGGAGAGGGGAGACGGAATTAAGCATTGACAGATGGAGTCGGATCCCACTATCAAGTGCACTTAACAGAGAATGTTCTTGTCCCCTGCTGGGTTTGGTGAGATTTTCAGGATAATACCCAGTTTTGATAAAAAAGGGTGAGATTACCACACTTGGAGCTCAATGCTGAGGAGTCCAATTTGTGTAAGATAACAAAATTCTACAACTTTAAAAAGTTATAGTCAAATGTGTGACAAGATTATATTCTGGGCTTCAAATACGAACGGCCTTAGTCTGGCTTTTTTAACCGCTGGGTTTAAAGCTATCTTTTGTTGTCATATTCTTATTGTTGGTATTCATACATTTATTTTTTCATGCAATATGGAATATTGTTATTTATAAATGACAACAGACCAAAAGAGAAATGTGGGGAAATAAGCTGATAAAACAGACTGCAGACTAAAAAAAAATTGAATAAAATGTAAACAATATTGGTATTGTTTGAACAAGTCTGTGCTCAAACCTTGAATAAAAGTCTCGGATATTTTCAGAGACCTGGTGCATCGAGGGTCCTTGTTTTGACAAACTCCTTATGGTAATGTCACCAGATATAAAAAGACCTGATGGGTATTGAATCAGTGTCATAACAAGATCAGACATCTGTCAAACCTTGGTCGAGATGAACGCGTTGATACTGAAGAGTTGACTTGTTCTTCTCGTCAATAGAGGAGTCGGGGGATTTGACACACGTGAAGCTAAAAGGGTTGAGCAGTCATTGATGAATGGATTCTCCGCCCACACTTAAATGATTGGGATCGCATAACCGCAGTGCTGTAACTAAGATTAATTACAGAACTCCTACCACATATCCCTCAGTGCCATGCTCCAACACGTCCTCAGCCAGGCAGATTTACACCCAGTGTGAACAAGGGTTTCCAAATCTTCCAGTTTTTTATTTGACCCTGGTGAAGTTTCCCCTTTTTAATTTTCTCATGCTCAATCATCGCTGGCTTGCATTTTTTTCCTGTGGAGTGACCACGACAAGCTGACATGTCTTCAGGACGAACCTGGGAATCGAATTGCCCAGCATGCATTAGTCACACGCTTGCGAGGATCGGTCAGAGCAGTCGCTGAGAAGCGAGGTAGAGGGTGAGGAAGTGACTGAAATAGTAAAGGCTCTTGCATTTAGCAGGCAGAAGATGCTTCCCGTGTGCGAGCAAGCGCAGTGCTTTGGCCCTTCAGTGGACACAGCCAGGCGACGGTCAGAATATGAATAGCGCTCTCTACAAGAGGGTCTGATTGGGGCTTGCCAGGCTGAGCTTTACATGCTTCCAGCACCAAATCAATAACACTTTGTTCCAATGCAAAGCTCTGGCCTGCGGGATTTTTCTGCCGATATCAAGAAGCAATAGAAATAATCGAATTGAAGTGGTCTAATGAATTGAATCTATAATTATGGATGTGCAAAGACCGGGAGACGTTCGGAGCCCCTTGAGGATGCAGTGTCGTACACGTGTGAACCGAACTAAGGAGGCCTTCCAGTGGGCTGGTCTGTTCTGTCCATCCTCATAATCACCTGCTTCTCACCTCTGATTTGATTCCCCATCGTTTGACTTTGTCAGCTGGTCCGTGCAGACAGACTGCCAGGAGCTAATAGGCCATTGATTTATCGATGCCAGCGAGTGGCTGTGACCAATGCCAGGAGTCGGAGGCAGCTGGCACTCTCATTCAAGCCCAACACAAAGTACAACGTCTCACTGTGGGCTAATTGGGTCATCCTCATGTGGGAACTTGCTGCTTTGGCGTTCACTCAATCATCCCTTGATTTTCTTAGAGTTGTTGTGTGAGTGACGCAGAGTGAAGTGAAGGGAAAGTGAATTTAAACGACGTGCTCTCAGGAAACATATTAGTGACAACTCTCAACGGGAGATCAGCTTGTACACCATCTTCACTGAGAGGGAACATTAGAGTCACCATTTGTTGTTGGGACAGTTGAACAGGAAATGACACTAATGTCCTTCATTAGTGATGCAAGGCAGATGCGGTCACAGTGTAAATATGATTTTTGGTGACGTTGGCATAAAAGTAGATGCTTCAAACATGAATTTTGATGGTCAGACTGGAAAAAAAACCCACATACAAGGGAACTGATAGCTTGTTGCAATGAATCTTTGGATAATATGTGGATTACTTTCCCATGATGAAAGTAATTCTGATAAATACTGTGAATTAAAAAAAAAGCTGAAAATGTAAAGTGGCGATAGTTGTCAGTTTTAAAAAAAAATGTTGGTTTTTGGAGTAGTTTACCATCACATTTTGAAATTGCAACATCACATTTTAGAGACGCAACAATTTCAGAAATTATGTTTTTCCTATGGAATCGCATTGAATTGGTTAACATTGCATCAACTCTTGGCCAAAATTTGGGTTTAAACTAGTGCTATCAATCGATTAAAAAAAAAAAAAAAAAAGTAGCTAATAAATTGCAAATTTTCACAGAGAGAAAGATTTTATCTGCAAGCCAACATGGCAACCTGTTGTTTTGCTGCAGAATTACTTCTGTGGTGGTTAAATTCGGCTTTTCAAAGTCTGCCTTAATATTACTCCACTCAGTACTATGCTGCACTGAGGTCAAGGTGCTGGTCGTATAGAAACTGCACAATACTGCTCTGGTAAGGGAGTAAAAAAAAAAAAGAAGAAAAATAGTTAAAACTCATCTGGAGTTCACATGCATGTCACACAATACTCGTTCAAGATTGGTGCAACAGTAAAACGACTGTTTTGGTTCTTGCCACAGTTCCGCGTCAGACAACAGTTGCACAACAGTTGCGTGACACAATCGAGGATTTTTGACCATAGAAAATATGGGGGCGTTCTCATTTTCCAATCATTTCGTCATGGGATTTCACACAAAACGACCTCGTACGAGAAGTGCAGGGGCCTCTGGATGTGGATCTCCACTTACTTCATTTCCACTTTCTTTGACACTAAAATTGAAGAAAATAAAGATGAAAATAACTCAAAATGAGATCAGTTTGAGATGGATATTAGATTCCCACAATCACAAAAAGTAGTGCCATGTTCCAAGTGTATGTGACGGGTTGTAAAGGCCCTGCAGCTTGTTCAAGGAAACTGTTAATTGGTGCCGGGATGTTTTAGAAGCTCTTTTAGTGAATTCTGTTCACACTTTGTCACATTGTAGTGAGTTCCAAGTGGCTAAATCAACCAAAGCCTTTTATAAACACAGGCAAACTTTATTTGCATGCAAGTAATCTGCACCATGGCCCCCGATGGCATTCGCTCCTGTTGGTAATAGTAGACGTGTGTTGCCACTGATCGCCGCCATGAGCACCGAAAAAAGCAACACTGTTCTTGGATCCTTCGGAGAAAAGGAGAGAAAGGAAGCCATGGGAGTCCACAAATCAGGTATCAATAACACTGTGAGCTTCTTGAAAAGGGAATACAGCACTTGGCTTTCACGGAGGAAACGGCCCACAGCTTCGAGCTTCATCTTGGTAGTTTTGGCCAGACATTGCAGGAATCATTTTGTGTGTTTGAAGGAAGGGGTCTGTTGTCAGTTGTGGGTAAGATTTCTTTCTGGTCTATTTTTTTTTGTAGCAGACCAAGTGTTTCTAGTTTGCAGACATGTTAATATGAGCACAGCACACCAGGCCCGGTAGAGGATTTGTTTGTCCAGCGTTACAGAAGCCGGCAGACGTTCCTGCTGAAGGAGCTGATAAACCATTGCAGAGAGCAGCACTCCTGAGCTCTTCCTCTTCCCTTCTCTCCCTCCTCCTCCTCCTCCTCCTCCTCCTCCCGGTGAACTTCCAGTCCTGGCTGCTCACATACTGGAAGAGGAGGAGCAGACCCAGGACATCTGTAGGAAGTGAAATTACGAAACGGGCGTCCCATCCTCTGTTGACCTCGACCGCCACGCTCGGTCTTCATCATCACGTGAACGAGAGCGACGGCATACACGTTGGGGTGTATCTACTGAGGGCCGGCATTTCAGGCCCCGTTTGATTTGGCGCCTCGAGATGTGTGACTTTCTTGGTTTGTTTTCCTTCTCGTGTGAGATGTGATGCCTCGGATAGAGGATGCTTCAGAACACCTTGTTTTGAAAACTATCTGAAAAAAACAAACTCTGAAAGGCTTGGAACATAAAGCGGGAACGTTTTATGGGCTTTATATTTCAGCTTCGAGCTTCCTGTTTGGAACTTGAAGGCATATCAAGAAACACTTTCACACCACAAGTGGTTCAAGGATTTCAGCCTTTCTCGTAGAACTGAAGCCGTTTTGGGTCCAGATTGAAACATCTCACAAGTAGAGATATTGCTTTTGTCTCATGTCGACATTTATTGCCCCCCCCCCCCCCACACACAAAAAAAAATCATGATTCCCTTTGTTTTTAGTGGAATATTTTGTCAGGTTTCCATCAATGATTTTGAAACCGTGTGTTTTCCTTTTCAATTTTGACTCAATAAATGTCTCTCTGTTTAACTCGCACCAAGACTCCATCCATCTGGCCAAATACGATAATACATCTCCAATATATTATCCATCCTTGTGCACAGACGTTGAAGTGAAACAAGTCTTTTTTTTTTCTTTCTATTAATGTCAGGTAAACAGTTTATTATTGTAAACTGAAAACACATGTAGACTAATTCCACAGTGCACCGCATTTCACAGTTGATTTAATTTTTGTTATCTGAGACGGTAATGATAACATGGTTTATATTGGAAGGCTTTTAATGAGATTGGTCCAGTGATCCCTGAAAGAGGATGTGAACTGATTGTCACACAACCTTTTTCCACATTTCTGAATCCCATTCAGGGACGATAAAGGGCTTCAAGGTTTCGGGGGGGTTAACAACTTATCTGTGGAGGAAGTTCAATTTCTTTGGCATTAGGCCAATGGCTCGTTGTTGATGTGCATTCCTGAAGTTGGAAACTTGTAAAGTTCCCAGTTGTGGTTGTTTTTATTAGCTGCCATACTAACGGATCTGCAGACTTCACAAACACAATTATGAACGTTTTTCATGAGTTTGCATTTTTACTATCAAGCAATTTCCTGCTTCACCACTGCTGCACTCATCAAAACAAGCTGATGCTTGTCTTTTAGTCCGGAGATGTCGAACAGACACTTGGTGACAGTTGGGATTTATAGCAAAAGCAGCATATTACTGTGAATATTTATAGAACCGCAGCATGAGCGAGATGAAGGTTTGGTCATCTCGGTTGGATAACGTTTAAATTTGAGCTCGAGTTGTAAGGGTTTTCAGTTTTAGCCAGTCCATCACCCCCCGTGGACGTCGCAGTGTAGGTAGAAGCTTGTCTGCTCACAATCCTAAAGTCACCTGTGTTTATCAAAGAGGCTGCTGGGTTTGAAAAACTTCAGATCCCTGCCTTTAGGTTTTAATTTTTTGACTTCTTTTTATATGAATACTAAAAAAAATTTTTTTTAAATCTTGCACTTTTTCATGCATCAAAATAATAAAAGTACAGTAGTCACAGGCGTGTGATTTAAGGCTGCTACAGCCGACACGTGAGTAAAGATGTGATGGCAAACGCGTGGCTTGAACTGACGGTTGTTTGCCTTTGAGGCTGCAGAGCTCCTCAAAAGCAGCGAGGTGCTCCGTCCCCCCGGCTGCTGCTGCTGCCGCCTTGAATACTAACGGCAGAAAATGGGTCGCTCACCCTCTTCCACAAGCGTTGGCGCTCGCCATTCTTTATGTGGTTGGTAAAAGAAAATACAAGTTTGAGGTGGAAGGTTTTCCCGTTTTAAACAGAAACATTTGATAAATGAGTATTTTTCTTGTGTGTAAACTGTTATCTGATTTGTGTTTCTCCTCTCTCCTCCTCCTCCTCTGCCCTTCCTCCCCTTCTCTTCACAGGCCGTCAGCATCAATAAGGCCATCAACACACAGGAGGTCGCCGTCAAAGAGAAGCATGCCAGGAATATCCTTATATTATAGTGGTTAGAATGAATATGAATTAGGGCTGGCCAAGTCTACGCTTTATTATCTTATTTTATTGTGGCAAATAACTTTGACATTATTATTATTATTATTATGTTTTCATTTTTTATGTAATTCCTTTTTTTAAATTGATATTTCTAAGAAATCTACTGTGTAAAAGGAATTCTGCTGTTTAAAAGCACATTATTTGTTGTCATTTGTGTGAGGGAAACCAGTTGGTTGAGAGAGGTGCTCATTATAGACTTCTTATTAAATATGACATTAGTCGTGAGGCAGGCTGGAGCCACACAGTCTGAAAACTGAGTGCTGAGTAAGCCAGTGGACCTTGACCGTCCCCGTCACCTTGCATCTTGGGGACCCATCATGAGAAAGGCGCCCACACGTTCTGGGCGGCGGTCAACAGACTTCCTCTGTCCAGCAACGCGGTGCTCTGCTGGAAGTTCTGCCACGTCTTCCACAAGGTGCTACGAGACGGACACCCAAACGTAGGTGAAAGTGACCCAACCTCATCGAACAATACAGTTTCATATGCAGAAAATGAAACCCGTGTTACACGCCTCCGTGTTCCCCCACAGGAAAAAAAAAAATGTTTTTTTCAACACTTAATCTTCTTCTTGTGAACCTTGATTACCATATTATTGCTGTTTTTCTTCCTGGTTTTGACTGTTTTTCTCTGTGTTGTCGTTCAGGTGATCAAAGACTCCATGAGGAACAAAGCTGATTTAACAGACATGAGCAGGATGTGGGTAAGGAAGAAAATACATTTTTATACCACAATGGTCAATAAATGTAAAATTTGATCAAGTAAGATCAGAAGTGATATTTCCCTGTATGTGGGACTATAATGTTTCCCAGTCTTCCTAAAGAGCTGAAGGATTTTTACCTTTCTTTTAATAACAATACATTCCATTGAACACTTCATAAAGATGACAGATTTAGTCAAATGCAGATAGTAGAAATCAGCAGCTTGTATTATTTTTTTTGTATCGATGGATGTTTTATCTTTTTGTTCTACTTTGATGCTTACTGATAAAACACAGTTTAATAGAACTTAGTATAAACATCAGGGTAACAATGCGATTCCAGGGTTTTCGTGCTGGTCAGCGATTGTAATTCTGACTACATCTATTTGTAGATGACTTATGTACATTAAGTTTTTAACTTTTACAATTTTAGAATATTTTTTACCCGCTTTCTCTGATATATACAAGTTAATTTCGAAAAAGTCTTTTTTTAAATGTATTTGGAGTGTGCTGCATTTGGTTGAGATCTAATCTATTAGTACCGTACAATCTACATATAGTACGACTAAACATATTATGTACAGTGAAATACGTGCACTTAAAGGAGATTTTACTAATCTCTTCTTTTTAAAACAAAAATTGATATATATTTTGATAACATTTTGAAGGTATTTCAACAGTCTTATTCTATTCAACCATGCCAATAGAATTGCTTAATGTCATTGCTTTATTGCACTGTATCAACATCAATTACAAAACCTGCTTCAGTACTTTGCCCTCGGTTGAATTCATTGATTGGATCACAAGTTTTGCTTCACGGGAGAATTATAAATTATATCTCACACACTGCTAAACTCCTATCGGGCTGTAACAGCAGAGCTCTTCCCCTCACACCGGACCCGGTCCAGAAATGCCTCGTAGAGGTGTTGCAGGAAGGAAGTTGTAAACTGACTGCACTGAATAGATCTGTAACACAGATCCGCTCCTGCAGAAAATTGCAATGATCAAAATATTATAAATTGAGCAAATAGCAAAATGTTATATAAATACAAAAACATTTTTTTTACCAATTTTCTTACATTTGCCCCATCACTGATAATACTGCACTTCAAAGATTTTAGTACAATGTGAGGAAAGCTTCCCTTCAATCATGTTTTACTGTAAACTGAAGAACAGGGACTGCTTTGCACTCCGAGTCAAATACACACATTTTTGAAATACACACAGAAGTCTTCTGTGGTTCCTGAACCAAAAACATCAAACATTGTCCAGTTCCCCAAGTCCGGACACAGAAAAGTATCCTGCATTGAAACTGTTTAAGGTTATGTCTCTCAGAAGACGTGGCATGCGTGTCTTGCTGTAATGACATTCACATGTGGAACCAGTCGAGGCAGGACACATGACCAGGCCTTCCCCACATGCAGGAAGTGTGATTTATCCACATCATTTAGTGACGGCTTATTTATATATTTGCAGATTGTTTGTTAACTGTTAATGTGAAAACAAGTGGCTGATCAGACATGTAGAAGCCTATTCGGCACCGGCAGTCCCGATTTCCATGTAACACAATTAGGATCTTCGAGTTGTTTGAACCAATGAGCTCTCTGATCATGTCCCGCCAGGCCTGTTGACACTGATCACTGATGAAACTTAAGAAGGTCCTCCAACAGTCCTAAAGCATGCATTTTGTGCTAACTGGTCACTGTAAATTGCCTGTAGGTGTGGAACGTTCGTGTTTTTGTGTTGTGATAGTTGGGTTTGGCTCCAGCCACCTGAGTCCTCAATGTTGACGTATACAGTAGGTGACAGTTTATTCATCTATCCCAGTGGTCTGCAACCTGCGGCTCTCCAGCCCTTCTGTTGTGACGCCCTGAAGCTTTCACAGGATTACATGTCAAACATTTTCTTATTTTTATTCTACTCACACAACGGAGCCATGTTTAAAAGGATTCTTTACTCTCGGCTGAAATGGGCTCTAATGGCACAATATAAAAGCAAAAATGGTTAAAACCACAAGAAATAAGAAAAGTGTGAAAACAGCTTAAGCTAAAATGAGTAGAATTTCTAAAACAAACAAAAAAAGCTTAGAAATGGGGAAAAACAAAACATTGCAAAACTGCTTTAAAATGAGCCAAAATGGTTCAAACAGCCAAAGTGCAGACCTCTGACCTATCCTCTTTACAATTATAAAATTCAATATTTTGCCAACATAACAACCTGTTATAGGTTTCTTTTTTAAAAGGTGGAGATTGTTTTAAGGGGGAAAAAAAATTACAATTACCCATGTAGTTTATTTTCTTAAAAAAAACAACTGGTTTGGCTCAAATGATCCTGTTTTGATCATTAGGAACATGTTGCAACTTCCTGGAGGAGTAGTTAAATAACAAACACAGTCTTGTGTTGAGAACATTGATACAAGTGAGGACGTTTCGTCACACAGTTCACACTTGTGATGACATCTAATCCATTTCCTCACAACATGTGGTTTTACACTCCACGTCTGAAGCTACAGTGACTGAGGCGGAGGCTGACTGGAGGCTCAATCGCTCAGTTTTTATTTTGCTGATACCACCCAGTGGGAAGACACAGGACGTTTGGTGACTGTGGACAGGGTGGTGGCCTCCCCATCCTGTTCTGTCATGACCACCAACACTCCCAGGCTCCACAGAAGAGGAAGTGACAAGCAATTGGCCAAATAGTTGCAGAGAGTCAACTTTCTTCTTCTTCTTTTTTTTTTTTTTTTCCTTCCGAGACGTTTTTCACAGAGCCTGACGAACACTGAACCTGTGAAGTCGGCCGGTTTATGGTGCTTTTCTCGAAAGACAATAGGAAGATAGGATTCTGGCTGTTGGGTGGATGTCTGCACTGTGGATCTCCTTAAAAATAACAAATACTACTCCTTCGCATTGTCCTTAAAGCAGAAAACTCTTATTAAAGTGTTGTTATATTCTCTCTCTCTCTCTCTCACTCTCGCTCAGGGTCACCTGAGTGAAGGCTATGGGAAGCTGTGCAGCATCTACCTCAAACTGCTCATCACCAAAATGGAGTTTCACATCAAAGTGAGTGTGGCTGGCCTATAAGAACCCAGCAGCAGCCCCCCCTCATCTCTCATTATCTTTCTGTCTTAGACTCTCCTTTCTGTGCCGGCGTGTCTCTGTAGGGGGGGGGGTCATAGAAAACTCCTGCTTCTGCGCTAATGGCCTCTAAAGAATCAGTAATGTAACCTTGTTATGAGCCGGTGGAGCGGTGCAGGGACAGAAGCAGTGTCTATGCTGCTGAAGGAAGGGGCAGTTAGTGATGCGCCGCCGAAGGCTTGAGGTGAGTTTCGCTGAGGTGATATCTTAGGGGAATATGCAGGGTCGTCTGAGGACATCGGGCCAAGGTTTGATTCGAGAAAGCACAAGTAATATGGCACTGGCTTAAACGGTAGCATGCAGCAGTTTAGGAACACACACCTGGTTTAAGTTTCTGTTAATGTGTGGGCATAAAGTTACAGATGACACGTTTACTTTACATTTTAAAAATACATTTTTGTACATTTATTTTATTTGTATTCGCAAAATGACAGGAATGGAAAAGGCCCCAGCAGCTGAAGGTTTGGCCACCCTACATAGTCAGTAGCACCGCCGATGGAAACAGTTTTTTGTACATTACATTTCAAACTGAGGAAATCAATACATGAAAATGTCGTGATATCTTCTTCAAGCCTTCTGTTGCTTTTATTTTCATCTCTCTTAAATCAGCCCATGGCCGATGATTGTCGAAGCAGGTTTAGAGGAGTCTGGGTATTTAAAAAGCTTTGGAATATAGTTCTAGATTCCCGCTTTTCACTCTAAAATGACAGAAAAGCCTGAAGCATTTCTTTTGCAGTAGTTTTAGCAATATTGTTTTGGGGTTTTTTTTTTGTCACTTAATGCATTTTTGAGATTATTTCATCTTACACCGTTCAAACTAACACAGGTTTTGACCACTGAACAGCTTCTTGCCACAGCCAGCCCTCCGAGTCCATTTACCCCCTTTCTCACGCTGGGAATGTCTTTTCATTTCTTATGTTTTGAAAAGAAACTAAGATAAAGAAAAAAGTTGAATAATGAAAGGATTTATATGTGGTTAAGTCTCTGTGTCTCAAATGTTTTTATTTTAAGAATGAGTCACATGCCTGCTTGTGTTTACGTGAAACAAGACGATCACTTGATTCCAGAAGCTGTTGTAGGGATTTATTTAGCTGTGAGGATCTACTCTACCGTTGGATTCACTGCCACGGCTCATCTTGTGCGGTCTGTCAGTCTATTTTATGCCAAGCAAGAACCTTTAATCGATAATGGCAAGAAACCCTCTCAAAGTGGAAGTAGAAAGTAACTGTAAAGTCTTGTTTTAGTGTCATTTGTTGTGGTTGAGCTGTGAGATGAGGTTAAGCTTAATTTCCCCTCACTGCTGAAGAGATGCAAATGTGCGATATCAAGGAAGCCCATTAATCCAAAGTCCTGCTTTATGAACAGGCTTGAACTGAATGCAATTTGCATTTCATCGTTTCTGTTGACTGACTCATAAAAGTTGATCTTAATAAGCTAAAATTCCAAAGTTAATATTTACACATTGCGATGGTTTTTCTGTCGGATGGATGTCGGGACGCCTAAACTTTCTGCTTTCAGTTCAAAGCTTTGTTTTCTCGTCTTTATTTCAGAACCCCCGTTTTCCTGGGAACCTTCAGATGTCGAACAGACAGCTTGACGAGGCGGGAGAGAACGACGTAAACAACTTGTAAGTGAGGCTGCTGCTGCTGCTGCTGTCGTTCTCGAGGAGCGGGAACCTGCGCTGGCGTCGTCCCAGAATTGTTCAGTTGATGAGTTTCTGTATGTTTCTCAGTATCTCGACTTGACATTCGAACATAAATCACGCCAACGGAGTTATTCATGGAGATAAACGTGACACGGCGTAAAGGTTTAGATTACGATGACGGTGACGCAGCTCATAAATCTTCCTGAGAGAAAAGCTGAACACTGGTTTCTTACATCTATTCTCTTTATCTTCACCGTTAAACAGTGAAGCTGCAACGATCTGTTGAGTAATTGCTTTTTGACCGTATTTTTTATTTTTTTTAACCAATTAAATCCAAATATTTTTCAAATAATCTTCCTCCCTTGTGATGATAATCTCTGGAAGTAATCAGGGACTTTAAAACACGTATCAAAAGTGGTGGAACTATTTCAATTCCAATCTCACAAAAGTTGAACCAGTGAGACTCGCCAGGACGAGTTTCTTGTTACCATCAGATTCATCATGGATACTGCGAGTGTTGTGAATTTAAATTAAATCAGATTTTAATGTACACAAGCCCAAAAAGTTTGACTCTGTGTCAGGCCATCAATTCATTTTGTTTTACACTTAGAAATGCTGCTTCTTTTTTTTTTATTTAAAAAGAAAAGCCTTTAAACTTTGTAACAATTACATCCCATCCGTCTTATTCCTGAAAGCTCAGATTGAAGTATATTGAAGTATATTCTCATTTTTTTTTTGTATTGATATTTTGTTTACCCTTTTTATTTTATGACTCCAATGTTTGCTTGTTACTTGGAAAAAAAGAAATTCCCACTTATGTTTGTATATCGCCTTCAAAAAAAAAAACACTGTTCATATTGGAAGTTTAAGGAATTTAATCAGGGTCAGAGACGCTCACTCATTAAGCGATTGAACTTTTTTCCACAGTTTCACAGACTGGACCTCAAAAATAAATGCACTTGTCTTCATCATAGCAGGATTAATGTTATGAACAGAAGTGTTTTACTTTGAGTTCCAATTTAAGACTGAGAACTGAATGAGAGTGTTTTTCTTTTTTTAAGGTGTCAGTTTGTGCACTTTTCGACAAATGTTTCTTTTTCCCCTCAATCAAAAGTCAAAAGATGATTTTGTCTGCCACGATGGCATGAACTTAATTGAATACAGTTCACTTTGACATTTGAAGCCATCGACTACCTTCTTGTTTTTGATACCTTGAAAATGAAAGTGTGTGTGTGTGTCAATCTGTAATCACATTCGTCTTTCTTGCAGCTTCCAGTTGACGGTGGAGATGTTCGATTACCTGGAGTGTGAGCTCAACCTCTTCCTGGGTGGTGAGTTATTCTGGTCCCACCCTGTGTTACCAGCTGTGCATATGTGACCAAACACACACACACACACACACACATTATTGAATACGATGTCATAACGGTGGGCAGGTGAGACGTGAAGTGAAAATGTGTTTGATCAGAGCTTCGCCTCAGTGTGCGGCTGTGAGGCTGTTACACAGTGTACTGTAGGCAGGTTGTTGTCTGGGTGAGTCATCCCGGGTTAATGTGTCTTAAAGTCTGGGCCAGGCTAAAAATAGACGGCTGGGTTCTGACCAGGCGCTCAGGAGAAATGAGGGAAAAGCTCGTGGGCTTTCATTCACCAGTGATCATGAGGAAATTACATTCTTATTTATCCTGCCCTTCAGTCTGATGACGAAGTCACCTCTTCCTCCTCCTCCTCTTCCCCTCACCCCATCCTCTTTCTCCTTCTCGGAAGAAACACGGATAACCCACACCCTGCATTTGAATTTCCCCTAAAATATCCGTACATCTTTGTCAGTCAGCAGCTTTCCAATATCTCCACGGTCAGAACATTTTATCTACCCGCTGAACAAAACGTGTAGCTCACATCAGACTTGCTGGTCTGAGCTCTTCACCGAAACCTGGGAGCCTTTGACAGCTTCTGCCTCTGGTCTGGTGTATTTGAAGAAGTATCACGTAAGTGGAGAGTAAAGAGGTGTCACTGGCTCTCAGGGTCTCACGTTTGGATGGCGTGCTGCAGGGGCAATGAAAGAACGGTGTGAATATAGAGGCTGAGGTTTTTTTCCTGCCTTTATTTATTTATTTATTTATGTATATATATAAAGAGTTGAGCTGAGTGATGCTTTCCAACAGCGTGAATTGTGTGCGAGGCTGGGAAATTAATAGGGACCGCAGCCTCCCACTGTGTTCATAGTGACACCATTTGAGTTCCCACACACTTTGTTTGTATTAATTTAAGTAGTGTATTAATCGGGGTTCTCTCTCTCTCTCTCTCTCTCTCTCTCCTTTCCTCCCTCCCCCCTCAGTGTTCAGCTCTCTCGACATGTCTCGTTCGGTTTCGGTGACGGCAGCCGGTCAGTGTCGTCTGGCCCCCCTCATCCAGGTCATCCTGGACTGCAGCCACCTGTACGACTACACCGTCAAGCTTCTGTTCAAGCTGCACTCCTGTGAGCAACGCCCCTCCACTGGTCAAACGACACACCCGATCACAGCGTCACTATTATTCATTATTATTTTTAAATAAACCCATTTTGTCTCACCGAGAATCCAAAACTGAAAGGATTCATTCAAGCAGCAAAATGTTTATGCTCAGGAAGCTGGAACAAGATAATAATTAGCATTTCAAAAAGGAGATTCCAGGTGACTGAGTCACTGGTACGCCTGACTTAATACATTTGTTCGTAACTACACCTTGTCTGACGTTGCCTTCGACTCCTGAGTTGCATTTAATTCTGTTGAGTTTTTCTTTTTAGTCTCAACAGTCTTTGATGGAAGCCTAATACAGCACACGCACTGCGCCCCCTCCAACTCTCGCGCTGCTCATGCTTTTGTTTCATGACATCTTAATTTGTGGTTTGAAGCCCCACTTAAGTTTTTCACATCATACAAAGTAATTGTTAATGCCTGTTGGAATTCAATGGAAAGCACGACATGAAGTTTCTGGTAGGTCTTTATACAAAGGCCACAGCGTTACTGTGGTTTTAAAGCTTTTTTATGATTTTAGTTCGTCTCTAATACACTCAATGAAAGATGTCTTTGAAAGTTGCTCTTCTCAATATGACTGAATCATTCTGCCTTCCTTATGTAGCGTTTTCTTTTTTTCATCGCAATTTTGTCTCACATGATTAAAAAGAAAACGATTCCTTGCTGCTGTGGCCTCCCGACGTTCTCTGGGGAGGTTATTTCAAAATGTCTCAGTTTAAGTGTTTTACATAAATTCAGACCTGCATCTGTGAAGCATCTAAATATTGAAGTATTTCCAAACACTTTTCAGTACTGATGCTTGCAATGTGTGTGGTGTTGTGTTCGCAGGCCTTCCGGCTGACACTCTGCAGGGCCACAGAGATCGTTTCCAGGAACAATTTAAAAAGTATGACGCTCTCTCGCAGACCGAAACAAAAAACCAGTCGGCCACAGTTTCTCTGCACTCTTGACTGATTGTGACCCGGAGACTGAACTCTCGGCACCGCGATGATTGAATTTTTCTCCATCAAAGTCATTCAGCTCTGTCTGTCCTGATTTTCAGTCTGGTTCTCTCTCTCTCTCTCTCTCTCTCTCTCTCTATCGCTCTCTCTCATCGCCTTTCTCTCCACGTCTGTCCTTGTCTCTCTTTCAGGCTAAAGAGTCTATTCTATCGCTCCAGTAACTTGCAGTATTTCAAGAGGCTGATTCAAATCCCACAGTTGCCTGAGGTGAGAACTGACCCCTGCAGGTTTTGTATTTTCTACGTCTTAACCACGGCAAAGCAGCAAGTTGACCCATGGCTACTGCTTCACGGTTCCAAATGTCAATGAAGTGACATATATGTTGTAAACCACTAGATATTAGACTGCTAAAATCTGTCTTTTTGATCTTTCTGAAATAGTATCAGATTTGTTTTTTCTTACCAATATTTCCAATATGTTGCCAAGTAATTTTGAGTTGGTAGCACCAGCTTGAGATTTAAAGGTCTCATATTCTACCAGTGTTTCCTCTTGGATTTTTTTTTTGTGTAGTTATCTAAAAAAAAAATTATTTACCTTAAATGGTGCATTCTAGTGCATTGTGTGGACTACTAAATACCACATTGTGACATATGATAAATTAGACCGGTGATAATCGGACCAGTTGATATTAAACAAACCAAACACCAAATATGTTATGGAAGAAATATTCTTATTTAAAAGCACATAACTGAACCCATATACAGATGTACACAATACATATACATATAGGCATGTATATAATCTATACAATATGTGTATAAAATAAAAATAAATGTTTTACTTCAGAAACCACATAAGGTCCAGTTTCATCTTGATTGGGGCTTGACCAGTAATCTTTACATTTACACTTCAAACAATTACTACTGAAAAGCAGCAAAATACAGTGAAATGTAAAAGAAAACAACGACCCTGTTTGACTCAGCAGCACGGTGCTGCAGGTGACTGTGTGCTCATCACGGTGCGTTAACAGTTAAAACCTCTCTGTGCTCGTCCGCTCTCATTGGGTCTCCTCGTCCGAGGTTCGACTGTACACATATTTTAGAGGCTTTGGACAAGATGTGCTGTATTTTTTTTGGCCGTCTTTTTCCCAAAAATTTGCCGTCCAGATGACTGCCGGAGGCTCGTTGCGTCAAACACTCACTGAAATGGAGCTGCTGCCACTTCGACTGCCTGTATTCAGGCTGTTCCACCCAGCGCTCCCTGCCCCCCTCTCTGAGGACGGGCTCACCAGTACCCGGCCCAGTGCGGGGCTCTGCTGTGAAAGTAGAGACCTGCAGCGGTGGTGTATTTGCGAGAAAACAAATAAAGGAGAGAAATTTGAAGGAGTGGCGGCGAGGGTTTAGGAATGACGGCCCGCCACTGCTGAATGAATGGCGAGCGAACCCTGTTTAGAGTTTTTCAACAATTTCACATGGTGTCAGCGATCCAACAACATTGCATTCAAAGTGTGTTTCCCCAAATCCAGCCTTGGTCCTGAATTTCCGCCGGTCTTAAAGTTCTACAAGAGTTCTACAGAGAATAGGCTGTTTGTGTCTGTACCTTTTTAGTGCTAATGAGCGGTCATAACTTTAGATTGCAGAGCTCACCGACCTCTGGGAGGGTCAAAAGGAGTATCCACTAAAAGGGAGTGGTTATTTCCCCAGATGTTGTCCTGAAGGGAAAATCTCTGATTGGCCTGTATGAGCACACCGACACTAAAAGGTGGAGCATGAAAGTGAGGGAGATCATACACAGGCTATGGGGACACACATCGCTGTTAGAAAAAACATTATGCAGGACATTTTAGCATAGTATGGGACCTTTAAATGAGACAAATTTGCACATTTTGATTTGTTACACTCATTATATTTGTGATTTCTTATCCCTGCAGAACCCTCCGAACTTCCTGCGTGCATCAGCTCTGTCAGAACACATCAGCCCCGTGGTGGTGATCCCCGCTGAGTCATCGTCCCCCGAGTCTGAGCATGTGGTGGAAACCGACGACCTGGTGGACATGGACGTCCCTGTCCTGCCGGTAATCACACATGTCCAGTGTCTGAGTGATACCTTACACAGCGGCAGTCAGTTATGTAGTTCTTGCCGCTGGATGCCTCCTCTGGACATCTGGATATTCGCAGTTCTACCCAGAAAACAAAACCTAAAGAAAGAAGCTGTTTATGGGCGTAGCGAGGAGGGACTTTAATAAACGTCACGCGTTTTTCGTAGCTCTTTGTCAGATGCTTCTTAAATCAGCTGGTTTCTCTTCGTTCTGGGGTTTTGCAGCATTAAATATTTATTCCAGTTGATGTGAAATTCATTTTAATTCAGTGGCCACATACAGTCTCACCTCTGAGCGATAATAACCTGTAAATCCAAAATGCTCCCCTTTATTTTTGCTCCTAAAAGTACAAATCCATTCTAAGAATGTTGATATCAAATTCACTTTTTGAGCTACGTCAACTATAAAAGATTGTTTGAACAATATGAGGAAGTTCTATACACTTTTTTCCACTTTGTATTTCAGTTGTGCTCTAAGGTGTCGTTCTTTCTCCATCATAGGCTCCAGTGGAAACCAAGTTTGATGACCTGTTTGGCACTTCAGCTGCTATCGACCCGTTCAACTTCAACAGCCAGAACGGCATGCGCAAGGACGACAAGTAAGCCTCAAATAGAAACATACTGACATCAAATAAATAAAAAGCCTTCATCAGTCTGTGGTCACGAGATTAAATAGGTCTCGAGGTCTTTCAGGCGTCAGATTGCTCGACTGTAAAATGGATAAACGGCCACATTTAAAGAAACCTGCTTTGATTGTAGCAACGGGTTTCTGTAGAATTAAGCATTGGAGAGAAAATGAGCCAAAACGGACGGCGTCTCGCTTCTGAAAGATACAGTTTAATGTGTGAGCAGTGCTTTCATTTGTTTTATTGACGGCAGCGTGTTTTATACTTGACCATCAGAGATCGCCTGATCGAACAGCTGACGAGGGAGATCCAGGCCCTCAAAGAAGAGCTGGAGTCCTTCAGACTGGAGGTAAAGTCGAATAGAACCACTTGATCCGACCTGCGGAACCATTATTGAATCTCCTTTGCCTCATTTTCTGCTTGTCGCCATCAGAGCGGTCGGCTGTGTCAGGCGCTCAGGGGGCGTGTCAGCGAGCTGGAGGCGGAGCTCGCAGAGCAAAGCCACCTGCGGCTGCAGGCGGCCGGAGAGAGCGAGTTCCTGAAGGCCGAGCTGGACGACCTGCGGCGGGTCAGGGAGGACACGGAGAAGGAGCAGCGGAGCGTCACGGAGATAGAGAGTAAGGCTACGCCATGTTGAGTAACAGTTTAAAACTTTAAAAACAGTGGGTTTTGACGTAAAGGGACATGCAGAAGTAAAATTAAATATTTAAATAACAGGAGTGAACGGCAATCAAGTTGAGAACATAAAAACTGTCAAGTCAAAAGGGAAAGAGTTTATTGGAGCAGTGATTTCCTCTCGTCTTCTCACCTGCAGTTTGTGTTTGTGTTTCCCACCAGGAAAAGCTCAGGCCAATGAGCAGCGCTACACCAAGCTCAAAGAGAAGTACACAGAGCTGGTTCAGAGTCATGCAGATTTATTAAGGAAGGTGAGGACAAAATACCCCCCCCCCCCCCCAAAAAAAAAAAAAACCTGTCATTTTCTTATCTGCGTCAGGCCATCTGTGTCCTTGTATTTTGCTCCAATATCCAAATGTTCCAAGTTGAATAACACGTCGTCCTTCGAGCGTCTTTTATCTCCCGCTTTGCCGAGGATCTGGGCTCGTTTCTCATCGGTGTTTTAGTCTGAGCGTGCGTTTTGTGTTTCAGAACGCAGAGGTGACCCGGCAGATGACAGTCGCCCGGGCGGCACAGGACGAGGTAGAGGCGGTGAGGAGGGAGATGCAGGAGAGGGTGAAGGCCGCTCAGGACGCTGCGGACAGGCAGGTGAGAAAGAGACGCATGTTATCAAGCACAAGCAGAAAGTCGAATACAGTTTGAGCCTGGTGCAAGAATGCAGGTACATCTATGTGAGAACAGAAATACAAATGCAAATGCAAGGATTACTATTAGAGGGGCCCATTTGTTTTTTGTTTTTTAATGTTTATTCTCTGGCCGGATTTTCAGTGTGTCACCAGTTGGTTTGGCTTGAGCATATTTTAGTTGTAAACATAAAATGGGTGTGGTTAAATGTGACCGTGGCTCCTATGTGGAGTTTCTTGTGAAGTATAAAGAGTCCTGGCCAGAACTAACGTTTTCCCTGCTCTTTACACTTTGTGAAAAGGAACAAATGTCTCTATTCTTGCAGTCTGTATCTTTATTTCTTTTTTTTTTGTCCTTTTCTTGCTCAGGAGAAGGACCAGCTCGAGCAGCTTCAGGAGCTTCAGAGAGAGCTGCTGTCCAGCCGGACAGAGTTGGACTCCCTGAAGACCACCGTGGTCTCGTCACAGGAGGTAACTCTCCCCTCAGCTTTCGTCATGTACACTGATCTCTCCTAAAATCTCCTCACGACCTCCCAAAAGTTACTGCAACTAGTGAATTGTTGCCCCTTGTAAAGCCCTTCATTATACATTGGCTCGAGAAAAACTCTAAATATTGCGAAAATCACCCATTTCCTTCTTTTATTTAGTTTCTCTCTTTTTCTCTGTTCGTTCCCCTTTCGTCACTCTGCTCTATATTTAAAATGTGAAAATCTTCCATAGATCCAAACTTAAAAAAAAAAAAAAAAAGTCTTTCTAACCACAGTCATTAAAAAAAACTGCTTCCAACAGGAACTTCAAAAATGATTAATTAATCTTTCTTCACACGGACTAACAGACCTGAGGTCCTAATGAAGCGCCGTCTGATCAAATCTAATAACAGGCCGCTGACGTCACGCCTCCTTATTCTCATCATTAATAATTGAATCATCTCGCTCACACACCCCTTGAACACATTTATCTTAATGTGCGGCTCACTGGGATCTACTTTATTAAAAAAAAAAAAAAAAAAAAAAAGCTCCTCCGTTTTTAAACCGTAATTCTTTTGCATGTGGTGGTGATATTTGACAGGAGATTTAGGTGGATTACCACCCCCCCCCCACCCCCCCCCCTTGCTGATCTATGAATCCCCTCCTTAATGCTCCGTCTCCAGCAGATCATATTAAACACATGTACTCCTAAAAGGATTTATTGCTGCTTCGCAAGTTATGCATATTTTCTTGGCATTATAACTGGAACTTTACAAGTTTACAACAGTAGGAGGGTTATCCTCAGGAAACAATTGCCTAAACTCTTGTTGTCCTTCTTACGGTAAACATGTAATGCACATTTGTTTATGTACATTACAGTGTATTCAATTAGAAAGCATCTTGATAACATGATAATGGGCATGATAAAGTTATAATGGACATAACATGATAATTTAACTTTAATATTATTCCTGATCCAGACTTTATGGTCAAAGGCACGAGGTATTTTTGCTTGTATTACAATTTATTTCAATAATCCATTAATTTGTGCAGTAAACCCTCACTATTCCCGGAATCTCCACCAATGTTTTTCTGCTTTTCTTTACCTCTCATCTGTTTCTCAGCCACCCACTCCCAACATCCTATTTTTGTAGCTTCCACATATCTCTCTGTCCTTCTCCATCTCCCTCCAATCCCCCATAGTCTTTTTTTTTCACACACGGCCCACGTACATGTCGCTCCCATCACGTGTTTCCAGATCTCAAATGCCTCAGATCACATTTTTAATAGTTCTGTTTCTCCTCGATTTTCTTCCTGTCTGACTGGACCTGCTGGCACCCAGGCTGTAAGTCTTTTTTTTACCCTTTACACTTTGCACTTATCTTCTTAACTAAGGTTTCTGATTCGCTCTCCACGGACTTAAATGAGGACAGTGTTTTTATTATCATTGACAAAAAAAAAGACAAAGCATCTTTCCTTTCTTATTGCAAGGTCACATCTTTTACACCAAACTACAATCTGACATGTCTTGACGGCTGTTTATTATCCAGACCAAGGCCCCCCCCCAATCATTTCCTGCTATTCTTAACCGTGCCTTCTTATGTTTGTTTTTAAAATCCCGACCTCTCTCATTTCCTCTCGATTCAGTCTACCGAGGTGCTCAGCAGTCAGGTTGCCACCCTGGAGTCTGAAAAGGCCGAACTGACTCAGACGCTATCGGAGGTGGAGGCTGAGCTGGTGGTCCGGGGGGAGGAGCTGGAGAGGGTCCAGAGCTCGCTGGCTGCCGAGAGAGAGACGGGGGTGAAGGCAGCGGAAAGCCTGCAGAATCAGCTCAATGAGAAGGTGAAGAATTGTTCTGGCCGATTATTCTCGTTTAGATTGAGCTGCAGTAAATCAAGCGTAACAGACGCTTCCAGGACTTCCACAGTAAAACCATCACACATTTTGTAAAATGAGCTCAGTTTAGGGCGCGTTCACATTCCCCTGTTTGATGCAGACCAGAGTTCTCTTTGGGGGGGGCTTTCTGGGAAAGTCCATTTCGTTTGAGGATGTGACGTGCGCAGTGCATTCTGGGTAGCAAACAAACAGCTCACCCCGCGAATCAGAAGAAGCAGACACAGAAAGAAAAAGTTGGAAAATTTGCTATATATATTTGATATAATATGACATTTTACAGATGGTTTGGTCCGGTCTCAAGACTGAATGTGAACACCACCCGAACCAAAGGGAGGTGCTGAAAACTCTCGACCTCCCCCTTTCCAAGTGAACCGAGTCCTGGACTATCCAATGCGAAAGGCCCCTTAGAGTAACAACCAGATCATGAGAGTTGAAGTTATCTTGGGGGGAAAAAGGGGCAGAAGCTCGCACATTTTATGAGGAATTCCACAGCAATAAAATCTCCATGAATCCACGCTTCTTAATAGTAAGATGGCTAATGAGTGTTGCGTTTGTGCTTAAACGCCATGACAGGAGAGCAGGGAGCAGGCGTTGGAGAGCCAGCTGGTGGCCGCTCGTTGGTCCAGCCTGCAGGGAGCCGTCGAGGAGGCCGAGAAGATCATCCAGGACTCGCTGGCTCAGATCGACGACCCGGCGCACATCAGCTGCACCAGCTCTGCAGGTCCGATGCTGATGGTTTGATCGAGGAGTGCTCATTGGCGTCACGTGTAAACACAGTTTGTATGAAAGCTCCCATGTGTCCGTTTGTCTCTTCAGAGTACCTGGCATCAAGATGTCAAGCCTCGTTGGATTGCATGGACCGGTTGCATTCTGCTAAAGACGCCTTCTTGGCCGACAGCACAGGTGGGACACACACACAAGGTCACAACTTGATCACAGAAATGTACTTTTTGATACAGTATTCCTCCATTTCGCATCTTCTGAATCAGCCAAACTATTTAGAATATTCCAATACAATGCTTGTGTGTCTGTTAGTTGCTTTTCTTGAAAGTTTTGTTTTGCCCTTATTAAAGCATTCAAAATATGACATGCATGTGAATTTAGGAGAATATACAAATAATGTGTTGTGTAATCATACTTTGTTTAAAGTTTTTTTTTATCGGAAAACAAACATTCACGTGTTTTTTGTGGATGTTGCATATCTGAGTTATAAAATATGAGTAACTCTGGAAAATAAATTTCATTTAATTGAAGTAGCTTTTTGTCAAAACCCCCATGAAGATGCTTGTGCCGACATGGATGAATAATCTTCCTCAAGCATATTGATGGTGAATGAGCACATTAAACAGACCCAAACTTAGACTTTACCCAAATGAACATGTGACCGCAGGCAGCGACGCTGATGGGCGCCGACACCCTGTTCCTATTTTCCACAGTCTTCATTTTATTCTGCGCATGTCTCTTGAAGTGCGACATCGTACATTCCATGTAGGAAGGATTGTTTTGATTTGTGTTGCTTTATGCTGCGTAGGCGTGTCTGAGCTCGTACGAGTGGTGACCCAGTGTGGCCACCTGGTGGGCGACACCATCGTTCAGGGGAGTGCCACCTCCCACATGGTGCCTGTGGAGCAAGCCGACGGTGAGTGTGTGTGTGTGTGTGTGTGTGTGTGTGAGACGCAGGCAGAACAAGTGATGAATAGATTGCAGTCTCTCTTTCTCCCCTGACATTAATCGGTGGGCGAGTCGTCGTCCTCAGACATCGCCGTGTCCCAACATGTCTGCGAGGAGCTCTCCGTCAGGTTGGGCAATGTTGGAAGCTGTGCAGACTGTAATTGACTGGGATGTATGATAATCCCTCTGTTATGAAGCGGTTCTCTGCACAAGGCTGTTGTCAGGCCGGTTAATGCCTATATGAGTGTTGATATTGCAAACAGAACTTGGTCTTCACTGCAGAATATCTTTCCAAAATGGGCACAGAGAGGAAAAAAAGACTGCGGACGTCACACTGAAATAATGTTTTTCCGTCTTGGGAAATGCCAAGTCTCAACATGCCCAATGATAATGGAGCTCTGGTGGGCAGATTTATTACTGCAACAAGAATTGGCTACACCACTTGTTCACCAATCAGGTGTTTGCGCAAACGCTACTCACAAAAACTGAGGGATGTTTGACTTTTGGATGGAATTTAAGGAAAAAGTTAATGCGCCAGTCAATATAATGTGACATAGTATGTCAGCATTACTCTGTATATAACGGAACTTAAAAAGCAACTACACAACAAGAGTAATAAAAATCAGTAGGTACAATAGGCATTGAAATGTATATTTACAATGGACATATCTATTTTCCATACCGTCCATCAAAATGATAATTTTCAACAGGAACCTCTTCTGCGCAGGAAATCTGCATTTGTGTTTTTGGGGTGTCTGCTTTTTTTGATGCCTGTTGTGTAGCTGACCACTCGCCCCCGCTGTGTTCTTGTCAGCCCTGTCAGAGAGTGTGAAGACGTGTGGGGCCGAGGCTCTGGCTCTGCTGGGACAGATGAAGCAGAAAGACGGCCTTCCCGCGGCAGACCACAGCAGACTGAAGGCGGCGCTGGAGGCCGTCCGGGCCACCGCAGAGGTCCGTACTTCACCTGTAACCATGTCTGTGTCCCGACTCTGTGGAGGACGGCGGCGAGAACAAAAGCTGAATTTTTTGTTTTTTTGTATTGTTTTTTCCTGCGTTTTGTTTCGTCTGTTCACCGATTTGAAACCCTCCGTGTTTCCTGGGTTCAGAAACTGCGTCCTCGGGGTCTGGAGCTGCAGCAGGGCGAGCTGGGCGACCTGGTGGAGCAGGAAATGGCCGCCACTTCCGCTGCCGTTGAGTCGGCGGCGGCCAGGATTGAGGTGAAGAAGTGTGTCCGCGTGTGTTTAAGCCCCGCCCCCAGACGGAGCGTGCACGTTCATCAGTGTCCTCCAAAACTTTTCTCCTCTGTTTCACCTCACAGCAGCGTTATCCGCAATGGTATGCCCTTTTCCCTTGTCTTGACAGGAAATGCTCAACAAGTCTCGTGCCATTGATACGGGAGTCAAGATGGAGGTCAACGAGAGGTAAAGCCCTCGATTAGGACCCGGTTTGAATCGGTTTAGGAAAGATGAGCGGAATCTGAGCTTTTATACACTGGAAGAGTCTGCGAGCGAGATTTGAGTTAAACCTCCCAAACAGGATGTCACTTCCTCTCCTCTCTTTTGCTGGAGCACAGCTTCTCTCCTCCCCATTGCAGTGAGCTGTAATAATATATAAGAAGAAACCATAACTAGGAACAGCAGCTGTCGCCTCTATTGAGGTACATTTGCTTTCAGTTCTCCTTTATCAAACATTGAGGAACTAATTCATCCGTAAACAAGCCCGCCCTCCCTCCAGATAGCTGTGTGAGAAAGTTTAGTACCAATGAAGTGCAAAAACATAACTGGAGAAGCTTCTCAACAAGGTGAGGCCTTCAGCCTCATGGTGATTTCAGAGGAGTGTCAGACAGTCGCAGGTAAATCAGCCGTGAAGCCTCTGCAGACAGTGAAGGCTGAAATTAGCTTGTCACATAGTAGTATTTAGTGTACGCACACTTCTCCAGTTAGTTTCCTCACTGTTCTGTTATTTCAAGTCGCTCTAGAAAACAACCTTAAGTGGGTTTTTGTATGTTGGGTCACTAACTGTTACTGTACATCTCAGTGACATTCTTGGTCTGAGGATTTTTGCTTTGCACCAAGCCACAGTTGCATTTTGCGTTCACAATAATTATCTTTAATCCAGAGACTTGCAGCTTACAATGTTGTTTCCATGCTATAGACAGTGTTTGGAGTGCCTCTCGGTTTGACGCTCTGCTTCCTGTTGAATTCGGTGCAGTTTCTCATGTCTGTGTCCTCTGCTCTGTCGCCCCCTGCAGGATTCTGGGCTCCTGCACAGACCTGATGCAGGCCATCAAGTTGCTTGTTTTGTCTTCCAAAGACTTGCAAAGGGACATTGTGGAAAGTGGCAGGGTAAGTCGTTAACGACGAGGAAGCTGATGATCAACGGTTACTTACAAAGTGACAAGCCTGAGAAGTTCCGGAAAAGTCTCAATTCTTATCTGTTTGGACTCAAGTGGACGAGGAAGGAATTTATAAATAAGAAACCAAAATAGCCATCAGCTGATAACCTTTATGACTATATTGGGAAGTTTCCAAAGTGCCTTATGAAACGTGCGGTGATGTTTGGTCTTCTGCCCACCAGGGGGCGGCCTCCATGAAGGAATTTTACGCCAAGAACTCCCGCTGGACCGAGGGCCTGATCTCTGCCTCCAAAGCGGTGGGATGGGGAGCCACGGTGATGGTGTAAGTGTGTGTCCCCTCCAGAGTGGCTCTCTAAAAGGGCTCGTGTCCATAAAGCTGAGGGTCGGCAGCTGTGTTTACTCTGCGCATCCTAAACGTCCCAAAGAACCAAAGGGGTGACCTTTACTGGGAAATAAATAAAGGAGCAAACAGCGCAGTAAATCTTTAGCCATGTGGGGCGAGCCATAAATCTTCTCACTTCTGCCTTTTTCTTTTTTCTGTCTTTCTTCACAAAGTGACTCTCCAGTTTGTTCTGCTTTGTGTTGCTGCTGCAGGGACGCGGCCGACCTGGTGGTGCAGGGCAAAGGGAAGTTTGAGGAGCTCATGGTGTGTTCACATGAAATCGCCGCCAGCACGGCGCAGCTCGTGGCGGCGTCCAAGGTGAGCGGAGGGGCGCACAGCACACTGGAGGAGGAGACGTAGCGAGCAGCGCTCCCATCCGTTTTCCTCTTTGCAGGTAAAAGCAGACAAAGACAGCACAAACCTGCAGCGCCTGCAGCAGGCGTCCCGCGGTGTCACGCAGGCCACCGCCGCCGTCGTGGCCTCCACCAAGTCTGGGAAGTCCCAGATCGAAGAGAAGGGTGAGAGTGAGAGCGTTATGTCACCATGTCTGACAGACCTGCAAGGGACCAATGAGAAGTTTTCTTTGACCCACTAGGACACGATGCATCAATACAACCGCTTTGGTTTTGCTCTGTCAGTGACATTTGTGAGAAACTTACACTTCAGCCTTACTCACTTTGTGAGTCTTCATCATCGCACAAAAAACCCAAAGTTCGGAGCGTTCATATTGCAACAAGAAGTACATTCTTGCTATTTGTTATTGATGGAACATTTTCTCCATATGTGCAAATCCTGTTCTTACCGAGGCCAACCAAATCTTTTGACTTTTATTTGAACTTCCACAAAACGATCAAGTTTCTTTTTTTTGAATCGATACACAATCCTGCTGAGTCAGGTGATTTTATTTTACCTTCTGGGAGCTCATAAACTTCTGACTTAGTGTTTAGTTTTTTTTTTTTTTTTTAAGGAGGTTAGATTTCAGATTCCTCAAATTAATTTCCAGCAATGTTGTAAAAGTTCTGACCTCGCAGTCTGATTTGATTGTTTTGTGTTTTCATGGCGCTGCCAGACACGATGGACTTCTCCAGCATGACCCTCACACAGATCAAACGGCAGGAGATGGACGCTCAGGTAAGCAGCAGCTTTCCTCTTCAGAAACCGTGATTTGTTAGTCCTGAAGACTAGTTCTCTGTCTTTACATCAAATGGTAACTGCTTTAATTCAATAAGGGTTTTCAAAAGGTGCCTTTCATTGGGATTTTGTGGGAAAATAGTCCCTCCTCCCTTTGGAGCCTTAAGATGACAAGCGCCTTGCAGGAATGAATGGTTCAGTTGTCTGTTGTTTGTTTCTCTGAAGGTACATTGTTTTTTGTTGTTTTTTTAAGCCAAATTTCAGACTTGTGTGAACTCCTGGCTGTGTGTTGTGACCTCGCCTCACCCACCGTGGAGGAAAAACACAAAGAGGCCCGGATGGCCCCACACACATACACACACACACGCCTCATTGTTGTCAACACGCACAGGGCTCCCATTGAAGAATCGCTCCATGTGTTTTGAAGGCAAATCAAATAAGCTTCAGTTTGTTTGACATTTTTAGAATAAAACAAACCACGAAACCACAAGAAATACTGAAGAAAATCAAACCCAAAGCAAGAATCGTTAATTCAGCAGACGTGGTGACGACCACGGTGCCGGTGCAGATGTGCGCTGGTCCCCTGAATGTGTCCACTTGTCCCCCCCAGGTCCTGGTTCTGGAGCTGGAGACTCGTCTGCAGAAGGAACGAGAGCGACTGGGCGAGCTGAGGAAGAAGCATTACGAGCTGGCCGGCGTAGCGGAAGGCTGGGGCGAGGAAGATGAGGGTGAGGACAAACGATCTCCTCGTTATTCTGAATGCAGCTTTACTAATCTGAGACGAAGTGGCTGAATTGTTTCTCCTCCTCAGGCACCGGGTGAGACCTCCGTCGCCTCGACCAGCTTCTGTCTGCCTCGTTTCTATTTATAGACTCACTTCTCAGTCTCTTTTTTCCCCCCTCCTTTTATTTTATTTTATTTTTTTTGTTTATACGTTTGTTATCTAAGCCAAATGAAAAGGTGCTTCTTTTCTAAACCCGCTTCTCCACCCGAGTTCAGAAGCTTCCATCAAGGGCAGGCGGTCATTGACATCGGGGCATCGGCACGAGGAACCAACATGGAGGGGCTTGGAGGGGGGGGCATCTCGCGCCTCATGCCTCACACCTCTCCTAATCCTCTTCCGCGACAACATCAATGAAAACAAGCGCTGAAGTCTGTCTGTTCTACCCGATATTTATTGTGTTTCCTCTCCCCGGTTCGTACCAACACCGCAAGCACAAGGCCTGCTCAAGACATCCCAGGATGCACTGCACAAGGGCCAAACTCAGCGAGGACCTCGGTGACGCTGCACCGCCCCCCCTCCCCGCCCCCCCGCCCCCCAATGTAAACAACACTCATCCTCCCTCGTAGAAACAAGTGTTTTTGTGTAACGTGGCGAGCTGCTCTGTTGTCACCTTAGTTTCTTCCTATTCTTTTCTCACTGTGAGTTTTCACCGTACTGAGTCCACGCCGCGTCGCCGGCCGGCCCTCTGGACTTTCTGCCTTTCACCTCCTCACCATTGTAACGACCGTGACTGTTAACTTAAGCATCCCTTCACATGTTTTTTTTTGTTTGTTTTTTTTTTATTTTTGGTGTGTGTTTTATTTAGCAAAAAAAAAAAAAAACTCCTAAATTGACCCCAAAACAGGATTCAGAAACGGGAAAAGTCGCTGCTGCATTGTGGGAAACCTCAACGAGCTGGGTTATATTTTTGAATCCACAAATAAGAAGGGATTCATTTTTAAGATTTCCTTTTTTTTTTTTTTTTTTTTTAAGCCAATTAGGAAATGAGGGCAACAAGATGCAACCCTCAGTTAGTTCATGTTTTTTTGTTTTTTTTTATATTTAGAGATGAGCTACAACACATTGTGCTACTTTTTATGATCATTAATACAAATCTGACTTTTTAATTTCCGGTCTGACAAAGCTGTTAAATGAAGTCAAAGAGCCTTCGTTGTTGTATTTGTTTGGATTCCTGAGTCGGCGGCAAAAGGATCCATATGATTTTTTTTTTTTTTTATATATATATATACCGTATATATATATATATATATATTTTTTTTTTTTTTTTTTTTTTTTAACCTGTTAGCAGTGTGTCCTCTGGAGAGCAAGCGTCCATGAGACCATGGACACGTACATGACTTGGTTAGCTGGATCACTGAAAAGGGAAAGACGTTTTCACCACCTGCATGGATTTATCTGTCGGATAAACGTGCAGATGAAGAAAAGTTTGCAGCGGAATGGCAACAAATTTGAATATCATCAAAAAGTTAAAAAAAACAAAAAGAATTTTTTTTAATTTGTAATTTCGGCCTCTAGAGAATATTCAGAGATTTTTCTTTTAAAAATGCAGTTAAATCAAAATATCCATGGAAGTTTCACAATTTGAATTAAAGAACTTTTCGATGGTATTCAGATTTGATGAGATGCAGCCGTGAGTGTTTTGGGTTTGTGAGATCCACTGTGGCGGTTCTGCTGCACAGAGCTTTCATCGCCCGCCAACTTGGGGTTGACTCGTCGCTCACCAACGGCGCCGCGCTGGACTCTCTGCACAGTGTTTCTCATTGGCTTCCTCAGGACCAAGTCGCTGTGTATATAAACTACAAGCCTTTCTTTTTGTCAACGGAAATATTCTTGTTGCTTTTCTTTTTAATCTCGGACACATCTCATTTAGCATCTCTACAAGTACAGATTCAGTTTAATTGAATTGAGATTACGAAATGGTGCACATAACTAATAGAAGTCGTTTTGTAAGAGGATGCTATTTAACGGATGACTTTCCACGTTCGGCCTGTTGCCGGTGGACTCGGTGAGAAGACTCAATAATGCCTTTTGTGGGAACAGTGAGACAAGCAAGGCACCCGTTTTAAAAAGAAAAAACTTCTTACCTTCTTTGTGTTTGATGATGGTCTCTATCGCTCTCTGTCTCTGTGTCTTAACACACTTAGTTTTGATGCTCTGCTTCAGCTGTGTATCTCTAAAAAGTTGTGACACTGGGTAGTTTGTATCAGACGCTGGTCAAATAGTACTTGCCGACAAGTTGGAGGAAAAGGATTCAAACCAGGGAGATATCCCACACACACACACACACACACACACGCACACACACACACTGCCTATCTGCTGCTTCGGCCAAGTTAAAGCAAACGAGCAAGTATTATCTGACTGGACGTCTTTGTGTTTAATGATTTTAGCTGTGGTCTATCACTTCTTCCACATGTGGGCAAACTGGTTTCATTAGAAATTAGGAAGGAAAAAAAACAACTATTTTGAGAAGGAAACATTCAATCACGTTATGATATTTCAAGTGTCTTGAGAGATGAGATGAGATAAACACACCTTGAGTGATGTTTGGTTTGACTTCTGCCCGGTTACTCTTGATTAAGCGCTCTCTCTCTCTCTCTCTCTCTCTCTCTCTCTTTCGCTCTCTCTCTCGGGTTTGTGTCTGTAGTCCTACCAGCTCAGCCAGCCTTTCAAACTGCCTCACACTGTAGTCAAAGAGAAACAAATACTCACATAGCAACATTGAAATACGTCTCTGTATGATATACTAAAACTATGTTGGTGGGTTTGTTTTTATTTTTCCAGTTTCTAAAAATAAATATTTGAACTCATTAATTACAGAATAAAGCCTGACTGGTTTCTCATTTCTTTCTGTGGCGTCGCCGGGAGCCGCCACGTCGAGCAGCCTGTTGTTGAGCCAAAGTCGATCGAGTGTGCAGTGTTTCCTGTGTGTGTGTGTGTGTGTGTGTGTGTGTGTGTGTGTGTGTGTGTGTGTGTGTGTGTGTGTGTGTGTGTGTGTGTGTGTGTGTGTGAGAGAGATGAGATTTGAGCTGTACAAGTTGTGCTTGTGTGATGTGTTTTGTATGCGAGGCTTGTGCGTGTTCATACGGACTCGTCTTCACCTTCACCTCAGATGGATCTCTTGTTTGTCTGGTCTGTGTCTCCTCAGCTTTACAGCCTGCATTGAGGTGTGCTGTAGTATTGCTTGGTGATTCCAAACATGACTGTCTAGGAACTGATTATTTTATATATATATATATATATATATAATTTCAAACAAACAAACCATAAGACAAAGATAAAATGTCAGGAATTTAAAAAAATCCATTAAGCGTTTTAAAGGTCACATATTAAGAATGAACAATATTCTGTCCCTGTAACCAGCGTATGAAACCCCAGAGGTGAAGAAAGTCTGTCATCTCGCTCACTGGCTTGCTTCACTTTTTAGTCGACATGTGTTCATACGGGCGATTCACACATTTTCCCTTCATGATGTCATGTGGGGAAATGGCCGCTCCCTCTGGCAGTAGATGCACCCTTTGACCCTCAAGCTCAGTGACAAAACTGTACTAAGGGCAAGTAAAAAGACGTGTTCTGGACAAATTTAAAAGACAGTATCTTCTAAGGATGCTTAGATCCAAGTATGCCAAATCTATTTCACAATCTAATCACACAAGTCTGCACAAATATGAACATGCACTAACAAATCGTGTTCTGTACTCTTTCAACTATAACGCATCGTGAGACGTGGAGGGTGAAGTGGGAGGCAGCGGCGTTGAAGCAAGTTATTTTCAGATCATTTGACCGCCACAGAGAGTTGTCATGTCTGCCCCTTCAATCCCTCTTTCTATTTTCCCCCTGCAAAGTGTTATTCTTAGAAGACGTCGGTGCTGTGCAAGTGATAAATTGCTTCGATGATTGTTGCATTAATCCTTGGTGCTCGGTGTCAAACCTCGAGGATTTCCAAGAAAAGATTGTTTCACACACTGGATGTTGGCGTAAACGAAAGAAGACCTCTGTGTGTGCGTGTGTGTGTGTGTTCAATAACTGTCTTTTACAGCAGCCATAGCCTCGCATGAGAGCAGAGCTGAAATCCTAATGCGCCTAATTGATTTTTTTTTTTTTTTTTTTTTTGGGGGGTAGGGGGGAAGTCATTTCCAGTAAAAGGGTTGACTCGTGCAATTTAAAGTGCTTTGTTGGCATTGATCATAGAAAGAAAAAAAAACATTGCCAAATGAAATGCTAAATATGAGCTTTGTACTAATTGTAGTTCCTCATTTTCACCTAATTCTTGCGCTGGTGAACTAAGCACTGCACAGACAGTAAATGAATAAAGTGTAATCTGAAACCACTGTGCTGAGATTACAGAAATCCTTAATCTGGGTTAAAGTGTGCTTCAGTATCAACAAAATCTTCAGATAAGAGTCTTATTTCCTCGTGACTGCAATACAGCAGGACACCACTGAGACAGTAACGCAGAAAATAGAAGCTACACTTTCAGTGAGCTATTTTTATCCTCTGATGAAGAGGATGATGTCCTGTTTATGTGCCCTGCATCTTCTTCTTTTTTTTTTTGTTTTTGTTTCTATCACTATTGAGCTTAAACTTATTGGCCGTTTTGAAACGTAACCAGGATCAGCAGACTGAACAAACTGAAAGATGTTTTATCTCTGCTTCCAACACAGTTTATTCATTCATGAACTGAGCAGGTGCACTGCAGGAAAAAAAAAAAAGAAAAACCAACTACCAGCTGCCAGGTACAAACAGACGTCTCTTTTTACTGCCAGCAAAGGACAGGAAACATGAAGGACTCCAGCTCAGAGACGACAAACAGCCTCCAGTCAATCCAGGAAACTGAGAGCATGAGAGGACAAGATTTTAGACACTGTAATTCTTTCGGAGTTCTTCAGTTGTCTCCAAGCCGAGCTGCAGAGGAATCCCTGCTTCGGCATGCATGCGATGAGCCAACGGTGCAATGTGGGCCACACAGCGGTGCAGCATTTAACTCTCTCACCTCATAGAGGAGGTCAATCTTATCCAGGTTGTGTGTGTTTGCGTGAGAGACGGTCGACCTGTCCAGGGTTCACTCTGCTTTCGCACAGCTGAGATTAGTTTCAGTTTTCACTGGATGGATGGTTAAAACAAACCTGGTTTAAATGTGAGGCTGGGCCCTTTTGACCTGTTGACAATTTGATTATTGTGATTGTTTTACTTTTCTCCTTCAAGAGGGTCAGTGATACAATTAAAGCTGTACGGACGATTCAAACGATGGATGCTGCTGGGAATTTTCTTTATTTATTTTTTTTCATTTTAACATTTCTGAACATGCAATCATTTGACAAGGATGTCTTTCCTTGCTGAGTCTATCTGTGTATGTCAGCATACAGGAGCTGCTCCCAGCCCCCCTGCTGGGAGAGAAGGATGAATAAAATGAGACGGTTCCAATGAATGGCGGATCATCAGAATCGTGTTTGTGGTTAAAAGATTTCATATCTAAATCTCCTGCTGTTCACTTCTGTATTGAACTGGGTGACTCTATGACCTCGAAAAACAAAACAAAAAACTGCATTCACGTGAACTGGTTTTGGGGGAAATCTAGCAATTGTAAGTGTTCCTAGAGGATCCCTCCCTCACTGTTTGTTGTCGTGCTTCTCTCTCACTCAGTGACTCGGCATCACTTCAATCTGCGGTGAGTAGTTTCCCTCTGAGCTCATTAAAACGTAGAGTTGACTGCGGCGCTGTGATGTTTTGCTCCATGCTGCTGTTCCCTCACATGGGTTAATGTGGTGGGTGGTGCCTGTGAGAATCACAGGCTGAGCTATTTATAGTCTCTGCAGTCCTGAGCTGGGCTGCCTTACAGCAGGTCTCCTGGCAGCAGCAGTAAAGTCTCTGTGTCTGCAGACCCAACAGGGAGCAGCACAAACACATCTCACTTAAATCAGCTGGTACCTGGGGAGATATTTACCGAGAGCAGGGGGGGTCAGCGAGGCCTCCTGTGTGACCAACGATAAACATACATTAGCAAACTGTTGAGATCCTGAAGACAAACTTGAGACAGAAAGCAGGCAACGAATGAACTCGATGATCTTAAGAACTGTGTTTCTCTTATTAAATGATAGACATATGACTGATTTTTTATGTTTTATTCTCCATCCCGTCACACAAAACAGCCAATCCCTCCAGTTTTCTTCTTCTCTTCACACATTCAATCATCTCTTTGAGTCTATGTAATGTTTATTTTACCAACATGTTCCTCATTTGAAGGCCTCATGCAGCCCCGACTCTCCCCTTCAGGCTGAACGATCGCAACATGTGAGCTCACTTGTCTGTCTTACATCGTCCAAATGTTGTTTCTGAGGTTTTGTTGCTAACACGAAAATGATTTCACCTCAAAAATCTTCATCTTTCTTAAGATGGGAAGTCAGCAAGCATTAAATACAAGTTTGTTTTCAGTTCGTTTCCAAGGGAATTTTTTTTATTAAATTTTTTTTAATTAATGACAGAAATGTGAGATATTCAGAGTGGTGAGGAGAGGTTTTGGCTTTTAATGGAAAATTCAGACGGTTTTTCTGCTCTGACTTTTTCTAAAAGGACCAAAGACAAAGCTACTAAGTATGAGAACCAGGGTCAAACCAGGCTGCCTGCTGTCAGCCTGCCTGTTTCTGTTCTCCCCGGATTAGATGATGAAGGTGAGACGAGGTTGATGTGTGTCAAAGTGCTGATGGTGGAACTGATGTGGCCATCCAGAATCGCACTGAGTGAGCGAAGAAGGTATTTATAATGCTGAAATCAATGGGATTCGACGTTTGAGTGAATATTAGAATGTGGTGCTCCTGAATGGTCCACAAACATGGGAAGTGGAGCAGAAATTGCAGATATTCAATCAATGGTGAAGAAACTTCAACGCTGTCCCCAAACTTGAGGGGAAATGGAGGGAGTGTGCCAAGCCCATGTTTATTTACTAACTATTTAACAATTATATTTGCATATCTGGTCATAGGAACCTCGTATAGATCATTTCTGGTTCAGGAACATGCGGTATATGTACAGTGACTTGAATTAGTAATTTAGTAATGCTCTGGGTGAAATGCCTACAGGTAGACCTTGGAGAGGTGAGTGGGATGAAGTCTCAGGGTCGTGCCTGATCGTCTGCTCCACTGGGGAGATTTGAACCAACAGCCGGCTTTACTAGCTGGGCCACAGCCTCACAAATCTTTTTAGTTCTTTTATCGTGAACTGAATCAAACACGAGGAAAGACATTTTTAAATAGCCTGTTCTTTGTTGGTATAAAAACAGCCGTAGCTTATCATCAAATTCCCCGAACAAATATGTCATGTGATTTTCTTTGTGTGGAAGAGGGCCAATGTAGCATTTGTCAGCTGGCCCAGTTCTTCACAGCAGTCCTGGCGACCCCTCCGAACCCATCACAACGCAACAAACGCCACAATCACATAACCCCCGAGTGGCCTTGTTTTCTCTCAATCTCTTATTCCGCTTTTTTTTGCTGAGATCAAGACCCTGAAACCTCGTATGTCATTGTATGTTCGTTGAAAAACAAAACGGATGCGCCTCTTTAAAACATAATATCGTACTTTACGTGAGGTTGGATGTGCGATGATGCACCGTGCATGATTCAGGCATTCACTTCACTATCTGCACCTTCTCAAACAGTGCACAAGCCAAGTCTGATCCACATCAAAACACTGATTTATACATCCTGCAGAGCCTTTCAGCAAAACAGGATTTTTGCTGAGTCAGTTTTGTGTTTTTTGGGCTGGTTTTTTTGTTGTTTTTTTAAAAATCTATCATTATCAGCTCTATGACGTTGTCATGGAGACTGAAAACATTTCAAGTGCTGCGCTCCAGCAATAACATTAGAATCACACAGACACGATTAGTTACAAAGCGGGGCTATTTTTGTGGATAACAGTTTGGAACAAGTCATCATGATCTTACTAATGTGGTTTCTGACTGCAAAGTGCCGGGGACTTCAGTGAACGGGCAGAAATGGAAACACGTCTATCATTTAAAATGAAATTATTCCCTTGCCTCACGACACGCTGCTGTTTGTTCCTGAACTTGATGTTTGAACAGATCTAATCTGTGCACCACATGTTTCATTGTTCCATTCACTTTCCGTCTCCACATTTGTTTGATTCCAGATTGGAGTCACCAACTAACCTGACAACATGAAACAACATGTGAAAAACTGTACTAACAGTAACAGGAAGCTGCTGTAATGAGTGAAAATCAACTTTGGCATGTTTTTTTTTTTTTTTTCTTAACAGTGAAATGATTTTCCAGGATGTGTGTTTGAGTAAATCACTTGACCACATGTGGCTGTTGACAGGCTCCCGGTGTTGTGTTGCATGTATTCTCAGATTTAGTCTTTCAGTGTATGTGTGTGTTAAATAAGATCGTATAACTTTAGGCCGACCTTTGACCGACCCGTGGTTGATTTAGCCGCTTTGACCCCTGGGGATTCGCTCATAAATTAAGAAGGCTGGCAGCTGGTTTGGTTTGAAGACAGCATTATATTTACAAGAGCCCGGGTCATTAGTCTGCTTATTTTCTTGTGCCTAAACTTTCTTGAGCTGATTTGACAAAATGAATTTTTTTTTTAACAAAATAAAGCAATAAGCTATCCACTGAGCCCATTAAAACAAACTGCAGATCCTCCACATAGATGAAACACAGATGGATGCAGGTTTTAAAAGATACCTGAAAGGATCAGCTCTGTCTGAATATTCTTGCTGTTTGCAGGAAAGATTCAGCTGCATGAGTGTCATCACTGAGATGAGCTTTGCTCAAGGCATTAGAACACATCGTTTTGAGCTCACCACCAGATTCGACCCCTTTTTTGATGGTCTGATGCAGATTCGAAGTCGAGGGAGAAGGAGAAAAAAAAAAAAGCCTTCCCCTCTTGGCCGAGGCCTGTGGGCTCCTCTGCCTTAGTAAACAAATAAGCAGGCAGCACTTTGCTTCCCTCTGGGGCTCAATGATTCCCCGGAAAAAGCGGGACGAGCCGCAGAAGCAGCTTTTAGACGCTGGTGCAGACGAATCCCCTGCGATCGGTTCATGACACCTAATTGATTATCGATATCTTCTGCTTATAGATGCGACTGCGCCTTTTAGGCTGGAGCCAACATGATTTTTTTTTTTTTTTTTTAATTCAGTGACGGTGCACAAAAGTTATTAAAAAGCTGTGGGGCATTATTCTGAAGGAGGAAGACGGAGCATTTGTGTTGGCTGCGGGATGCAGCTGGAGAAACAAATGAAAGCAATTAATCAGAGACGGCGGCATCATAACATGAATTGTATTGTGTGTTTTCTCCTGATGGCACTCAAATGTGTGTGTGTGTGTGTGTGTGTGTGTGTGTGTGTGTGTGTGTGTGTGTGTGTGTGTGTGTGTGTGTGTGTGTGTGTGTGTGTGTGTGTGTGTGTGTGTGTGTGTGTGTGTGTGTGTGTGTGTGTGTGTGCGTGTGTGTGTCAACATGACTGCTCGCAGGTCCGTACATGATGGATGATTACTTTAGGACTTTATAGGCTCTGGTGTGAGAGTGGTAATAAACTTCTGTATCTATGAGGACTAAATGTTACTACGACAATTTGAAAAACAAGGAAAAGCATCATGAAGAAAAAGCGTCTGTAGAGGATGTTAGTGAAAGGAGCATAGATTATAGAGTCAGCGCTCCCTCCATGTCATGAGAGCAAACAATGGAGAAAAGGATGCTTCTTTGTTTTGCTCAAAAACAACATGGGAAACATGTGACATCCGAAGATAATGCATGGATTAAATTAAGAACTCACGTTTCCTAAAACCACAACTGAGATTTGCTCCAAATTCTAATTAAGGTTCACTTAAAATAATAAACAACTAACTAAAGATGTTAAAATGTAATCTGCTAAAACACTCTATGCATAATGTACATTTTAAACAATACAAGTTACTCTTGTTCCATTTGCAATTAACATGAAGGAGGTTTTCATCAGCCTGTTACTTTGTGGTAGTTGAAATCAGATGTGGAGCTGCTGCTCTACCCCCCCCCCCCCCCCCCCCCCCCCCCCCGTCGTGAAATAGCTGTTAGCCTTAATTCAACATTGACTGTTATTTTAATTATAATTCATTGCCACTTGCTAAGATAATATTTTGAGACGTAATACATCATTTGGCTTGTTCTAGAAGTTAATTTATTTATTTGTTGTCCTTGTGCTTAAGAAAAATGCACTTGCTTCATGTACAGATAATTTCACTCATTTTATTCAAAGTAATTTTCATCTCAAATTTAGTGTTTGGACCTTGTTTTCGGGCTTCCATTGTTAGTGCTGTACAGCTCACCCCAGCTGCTCCACTGCTGCTTCGACTTGTTGACGTCCCCTCATTTACCCGTTTCTTTTCAGAGCAGGTGTTATGCCAAGTTTTGCGTGACGGCGTAACATCGTGTCCCTGTTGTGTGAGTGTGTGCCGTGAAACGTTGGTCGATTTGGGAGACAATTAAAAGTGGCACATATGTTGGAGCGTTTCACACATTCTCACAGTGCCAATGGCAGCCATGCATGCTGTTCGCTCACCACCAGGAGAAACTTGAGGTTTAAAGTGTTTGCCCGAGGACATTGAGATTTATTTATATGGGCATTCATGGCGCGGCTCGGTTGGGAGAGCAGTCGTCTCCCAATCACAATGTTGCAGGTTCGATTCCATCTCTGCCTATGTGTCCTTTGGCAAGACGCTGAACCTGGAGTGAAAGCACCTTGCATGGCTGCAGCCTCCAATGGTGTGTGAATGGGTGAATGTGATGAACCATGTAAAGTGCTTTGCGGGGCTGCTCACACAGCAGAAAGGCACTATAATAGTGAAGTCCATTTACCATTCAAATTCTCTGGCCTTGAAAATTGGATTTCCTCTTGAAGGCATTTAGTTGTTTGTATGGCCTTTTTAATACCTTATAGTGAACAAAGTAAGGAACTGAGATTAACTTGTGAAGTGTGTGTGTGCATGCGTGTGTGTGTGTGTGTGTGTGTGTGTGTGTGCGCAGGCTCCAGGCTGCAGGCAGCACAAAAGCACTAAGGCCATATTAGGATACGAGCCCTTATTTGCCCTTCTATCTTTGTAAAGTCCAGTGTGTGTGTGTGTGTGTGTGTGTGTGTGTGTGCTCCAAATACAGACCAGTTGTGTCCCTTTTATTACATTGCAGTAATAGACGTTTTACCAACTTCGATCTTAGGATATCACAGAGAAATTCTAACACAGGGACAAAAGCTTTTGCTTCAGGACCTTTCAACATGACCAGTGTGATTAAAAACGTCTTTAACCCAGCGTGACCCAGATGTGATCTTTCCCTGCCGTCACAACATACGTGAACATCTGTATAATCTGGGTCGCCTACGGTTACAAATCACATTTTGTCTGTGAGGGAGAGCAGTGGGCACATTGATCGTTGTGTCCCGGTTTGTCTGGCTTGCACATGAAACACGATCATTACACGCGTATCGTAGTAATCCAGACGGTCCATTAATGCCCTACTTTTGCATGTGAGGGGGGGAAAAAAAGAGAGAGAGAGAGAGAGAGAGAGAGAGAGAGACGTAAACATAGACATCAACACTGCGAGCCGGTCGGGTCAGTGGGAGAGATAGAGGAGGGGTGGGCACAGCACACCCAGACAGTGCATGGCACCAACTCCTCCACCACTCTGCTTTAGGAGAGAGAGATAGAGCGAGACGAGGTTGCTAGGAGACCTGGTCCAATGCAAACACAGCACCATCTGCTGCAGTGAGATTTGGAGTGGGTTAGCCGGAGGGGGGGGGGGGGGGGGGGTGCAGCCCAGCCCAGGAGGCTCATTGACAACACTACAGGGAGAAACAGAGGAAGACAGAAGGGGGGAGACGGGGAGGACCAAAATATTAAGGAAAGAGTGATGTCGGGAGGAAAGCAGCAGTGAGAACTGGAGGGAGGAAAGAGAAGAGGAGGAAAGTAGGCATGACGAGGAGCTTGATTTATGTATGACTAACAGGTGTGACTCTTGTGCCACCCACTCATACGCCTCCGACACGCAAACCGAAGCACGCCTTCAAGCCCCGCAGAACAAACATCGCAAGCATCACCCTCGCAATATTTTCTGTATCAAAGTGATAAACACTGGTGGATGTGAAATCAAGCTCTTGTTGTTGTTGTTGTTTTTCGTCGGTCACTATCAGGCAGATAGTAACAGATGATGCACTCGTTACCATGGGGACAAGAAAATGTCACCTCCAGTTATCAGCGCTCGGTCTCAGCTGCAGACTGTTGACATCGTCCTCCGATGACGTCTTCTGAAGTCTCATAATCTCACAGCTCATCATCGTCCTTCTCATCCTTCACTTCCAGCACTGTTACTATGCTAAATACAATATTATTGTCCAAAAACTCCAACTCAAACAATAATGATTTTTCCATAAGATTTTGTCCATTTTATTTATACGGTCCAAGAAATGTAATCAAATGAATGTCTGATGATGAAAACTAAAGACACTTGATAAACATAGTCATAGAGAAGGCTACTAAAAGAGACACTATCGGCTCTGTTTCTCTCAGTGGAATGAAATACATTTTAAGTGACTTATCAAAGTGGATTTAATTTGTTGCTATAGTCAACCAACTGGTGCACAGCTGGAATCCAACAGTACAGCATTATTCTTTCTTTTGGATATATGAAATACCTACAACATTACATTGAATTTGTTTTCAATTTAAAACCTTAGTTCGGAAAGTTTGTGCAACATTTGGAAGACACACTCGGCAGGGAAGTGAAGATCAATACAATGCAAATCCACCATGACGGACCAAAGTGAATGATGTTTCATTTATGTTGGCTATTGAGAAAATCAAGGGAGTTTTCACGTATTCTGATGTCATTGTATTTCAGAATCAAGTCTGGTTTTGATCCTTTTTCTTAATGGAAAAGTACAGTCACTGGTGTAGTACTCATCATTTTTCTTGCACCAAATTTCTCTTTACTTTCCTTTACTTCTTCACTCTATTATTTATTGCAAAGCCGCCATACTGGAGCAGCTCATCTTTCTTTCACTGTTTTTAAATCATAACAGTAAATTGTGCTGTATTACTAAATCCACTTCCAAGATTTGGTCCCACTATTGGTATTTATTGGTTCACGACAATAGAAACGAAAATTGTGGTTATATTTCTTAAGTCATTCACCTCCACCTACACAAGTACCGGTAGTGCCACCATTAAAAGTGATTGTCTTGTTCAAGAAACCAGTTTGAGGTGATTTGGTGTGTTTCCCTGCTGGAAGTAGAATAGCGATGTGCTGGTAAAGTAAACTGCACGGTCAGCAAGAATAATCAAGTCTCGGCTGTGTGGTGTTTGAATGACTCGACTGATAACAAGGGATCCAGATTAAGAAAATCTCCTCCACACTGTTACAACAGCCTGTTGTGTGTTGAGCCTGTGTGAACCGTTACCTTTCCATAATCCTGAGCCAGTCTGGCCCATTTCTCTCTGCTCTCTACCATCAACAAACATTTTGGCCCACAGAACTATTGCTCTTCTGTTTTTCGAGCTGTAGATCAGCACTTTCTGAAATACTCTGTGCATATACCAACCATGTAAAGGTCAAAGTCTCTTCAATCACTTTTCGTCCTCATTCTCTCAGCTTGAGCCATGTCTACATACCTGAATGCATTCAATTGCTGCCATGTGATTTACTGATTTGCATCCATGTGTAGGCGAACAGGCGTACGGACTGAACAAAGTGGTTGGTGGGTGTAAATTGCGTCATCCATCGTCTGAGTCATGTCCGAGTCCAGCGTTGAACATTTCTCAGAAGACCCATTGGTTATGTTGTTCGGGTTGTGTGAATCAAACTCTTTTAACAGCTCCAGATATCAAGGTGCATTTTATTAGATGAAGATCCAATGATATATAGTCAACATCAGCATCCTCCTTTTACAAAAGACAATAAAATTGAAACATTTTCAGTAAAAAAGTATTATCGTACAGCCAATGTGGGGTACCAGAGAGAAAGCATGACATGACCTAAATCATATTCATTCATCATCGTATGGATCATAGATAAAACACAATACATTAACACTATTTACAGTCTGTAACACAGAGGTTGACATGAAACGGTGATCCTCCTGATGAGTACAGTAAATAGAATATATTCATATATTAAGATCTTTTGTTTACAAAATCATAACGCATCATATATATCACAGAGAAAGGCTATCCACAACCTTGGCTTTCAGCTATACACACACACACACCTTGTTTTGCAACACGTTGCCCAAGCAAAATGAAATCTTTTGTTTGGTCAATTTATTGTTGGTGGGTGGGTTCTTTGGTTGTGCTGGGTTTTAAAAGTTGCTGAGTGGTCAGCTGCAGACAGATATCTGTTTAGCTTGAACTGGAAAGGGCTCGCCATAGAGAGGGGAACATTCTGGAGCAAAGTTTGCAGAATGCCGTGAGAGAGAGAGAGAGATACTAATTTTACTTTTCTAAACCGGGATCACATTTAATGTTGTGGCTGTTCTCTGCCACTGTAAGAGGAGCTCACAGCTCCAACGGGAACAAGATGAAGCTGGTCATATGTTACAGCACAAGGTTTTCATTGCCACTCTAATCCACACAAATTGTTCTTTCCACAAAAGCGTGATGATGACCTATTATGAAACTAGTCGGAAAACTGGTTTTATATCAAGCATGCATTAATGCTGCCTTTGCAAGGAACGGAATCAGATGTTCTAGATTCTCTCATTGAAAACATGATTTTTCCGTTAGAGAATGGCACGTCCAGTGCGCTTATCAAGATCCCGCCCTCGGCAAAGAAAAGCAAGCATTGATCCACATGAGCAATGTGTCCCACTGATGGTATCGCAAGTATTACCCAGGTGTCATACACAGACAAGGACCCTCATGCATGAAAAATCCAAAAGAAATGACTCAATTCTGCAGGTTTTGTGAGTGAAAATCAGGCAGGTTAATCACATGTACAGCCAACCAAAAACAACAAAATCTATAACCAAAAATCTGAGGAAGTGTACAACTTCATTAAAAGCAACATTTCTGAGAGTGTTTCCGCCCCACTGCATCGCGTTACTTGTCATGCATACGTTTCTGTGATCTCCTGTCGATGAGATCGTTTCGTTGCATGAGCCGGTGGCGTGTTAAATGTCTCATTAAATTTGCTCTGTCAGACCTGCAACACCAGAACGATGCACACAGTGCTCGCGAATCTTTGGGAATCCCAGCCAAAGTGGATGACCTGAGACATTTGTTTGTGTTTTGTAATTCTACCGGGCAATTTAACAAAGGTGGACGCGGCGATGCATCGACCGACGCCAGACAAAGTCAAGACGGATCAGCAGATCGTCTTACGCCACCCAGGGTGTTGAACGACGTATAAAGACCTGGGGGGGGGGGGGTTCTTCATTGCTGCTGTGAGGGCAAATTCCTGTGAGGATTTAGGAAAGCTGGTGTCTGCCGTCTGTATCTCTTTCACTGCCGGCCCACCCTGCCCATCCTGAGCTGCATCACTGGCAAGACACGGTGTGGATCCCAGCCAGAAGCCATCAAAGCCACTACATAACTGGATCAGGATCCTCCCCTCCCCTCCCCACCACGTTGAGTGAGCTGCCGGGTGGATGACAATCCCTGCACTCACCACCCCCTCCACCCTCCACCACAACCATGTGCTCGGGCCTCCGTGCCAAGCCTCAGCACCGGGCCTCATCACTGGCCCAGCTGGCATGGCCGCGATCAGCTGGATTTGCTATAATCATCTTAGGTCATCTCATTCACGCTGGGTACAGGGTGAATACCCGTCAGCTCCCCAACCGGGGCCACTGGACCCCACCAGGATGGACCGACTGGACCAGTGAACGGCGGATTTTTACCGGCACAATGAAGGAGTTTCTTAGTGTGTATAGAGGGAGTGTTACAATTTAATTACATCAAATTATACTTCAATAAACAGAAAGAAAAAAAAAAACACACAACAATGAGACATATCATCTGCTCTACTGTTGCTGGCCAGTCATCTAGTCCTGCTAGTTGCATACAAGCCTGCCTGATCCCTCTTTCTATCGAACTGGGATGTCTGAGACCTTGGTGTGTGTGTGTGTGTGTGTGTGTGTGTGTGTGTGTGTGTGTGTGTGTGTGTGTGTGTGTGTGTGTGTGTGTGTGTGTGTGTGTGAGAGAGAGAGAGAGAGAGAGAGATATTGTGGGTGTGTTTACACTGAGAGGTGTCGCAGGGAGGGATGGGCAGCAAGTTACAGAGGTTAATGGTAAATCAGCCAAACCAAAGTCACACACTCGCCCACCAATCACGACTCGCCCACCGCTCCCTCCCCTCCCCTCCCTCCCCTCCCTCCCCTCCCCTCCCCTCACCCTCCCCTCCCCTCCCGTCCCCTCCCCTCCACCCCGCCAGCCCGTGCCCTCCCCTCCACTCCTCTCCTCCGCTGCGGTTTGTCACCGGACCGTTTGCCTCTCAGTCCCAGCCGTTGTCCTTGATCATGTGGGCCAGCTCGATGATGAACTTGCCCTCTTTGTATTTCTGACTGCTTTCAAACGCGTGTTCCTGGAGGGAGAAGCAGGAGGACAGGGAGAGGATATGCTTTAGTTCCAAAACAATAACATGCTGGAAAACATAGAAGTGGAATAAAAACCAAACAAAAATAAAACCACCACATAGTGTTTTCAGCTGTGTGTTAAAATCCTTCACTCGGTCCCGGCCTGTTTCTGCTCCTGGCTCTGTGGAAGCTGGTTATATAACTATCATTCACTAAACACTGCAGAGGAGCACAACCAAAACTCTCCAGCCACGTTGGATCGCCATATCTTACATTGGCAGAAAATGTGTCTCTAATGACTAAAGGTATGCCAAAACCCCGAAGGCTACGTTCTTGAGCCTCATAACAGCGAACGGAGCTCTGATTCTGCAAGCAGGAACGTGAATTTCCACTCTGAGGTGTGTAATACAAATTCTTCTAAGAAAAAAAAAAAGTGAATGGGATTTTTTAAAAAGCAAGCACCAGAGCTGATGTTTGAACCACATTACAGCTCTGTGTAAAGTGATGTGCGATACCACTGATCTTTTTTCTGATCTGATACCAAATAAAAAAGGCGGAAGAAAAAGGCAATTTATTACAAATGGTAGTGAATACCAACAGTACTCTTTTTTTTAATATCAAGCATTTTGTCCTCTGGACTTTGTTCCAGTTGTTCATGCTGAGATGATAAGAATGCTAACAAAATAATAATTCAAACATCAAGTAAAATGTTATCAAGAATGCATAAATAACTAGATTTTGCTATTGAGAAATAACTAGCAACTACTGAAACCATTGAGGAGAAAAATACAATTTAATTTAACACCACTGGGTTCCCACTTACCTATAAAGTTTATCAACAATAAACTCAAGGGCAGTATTGAGACAACATTGATAATAATGTGAAATATAATTGTAAATATATGAGAATGTTTCACATTTTTTACATACCTTCATTTTTTGTGCACTAATAATTCTGATATTTACTATCAATAATTTAACCATTTGATTACTATGACATTTGGTCTCTTTTAATAAAACTAATTCTGAAGTTTCAGCCTTATTCTATATCGTCATTTTAACATGTAATAAACCTGGCATTGGAACAATTCATGTCTTGGTATCAATCTGTACAAAACCGCTATTTTAATTCATGTCTGTTGTAATCTGATTGGTCATCGAGTAACAAAGATTTTTGAAGAGAGATTCTTTTATGGACAATATAATTTGCTTCATCTGGATTATAGGATATAAGACATCTTTGAGCAAACATTTTTGAGCAAGGCCGGGTCAAGTTTCTTTTTTTGGAAATGTAAGTATGTTTAATGCAGGCTTCTCTTTATAAAACTTTGCAAACTACCAATCAATTCTCAAGGGTCCTTTACGAAGCAGCTCTCCAGAAAACAAGAAGTCTGGTGTCACAACAGATATTTATATAAAGATAATTCTTTCATCTGGCTGACTAACTCTTTTTGGAGAAATGCTGGCCAACTATGAGTTTCTCTCTGACCCTACAACTGTGTTTTCTTCTATATGTTATTGCTGAAGATGAAGATAATGACATGAGTGACAACACTGTTACATATTTCCAGACTATTGTTGTTCCTGGTGGCCTTTTGTTAGCAAGTTGTTATTATGCTGCTATAATAAATGTGAATACTCCACAACATCTCCAGTAATTTTGATTCAATATTCACTTTGAAAACATATGTTGTCCCGTGTTATGATTTTGAACAAAATGAACAAGAGACATTAACTCATTTCATGACAAATGGCACGCCACGACTGCCTCCACGAGCCGTCCGAGTCCATTAGCGGCTTTGTGCTCTTTCCCGGAGCTCCCCCCGGCTCACTGCGAGATTTTCAAAGCAGCCACAGCGTCGGCCAATACAAACGTTCTTTCACTGTGGAGTGCCTGTACCTAGTTTTGTCTTTGTCTATTTTGGTTCAGGGCTGCAGAAGCACGCTATCAGATTTCTCGGTGCAGGAGTGCAGTGGGTCAAGCTTCTCAATAGAACTTTGATGAGTGCAGAAAACCTACACTGCTGCAACTGATATTAATGGCAGCCCTCCATTAGACCCTATTCAGTGCCTGTGTGCGTGCGCGTGCATGTGACCTCTGCTTTCTCTGCCTTGTGGGGTCTGGATGGGAATAGAAACTACTTCTGAAGCTGGTTCACCAGGTGTTTACCGGGCACCGTGAGGCAGACAGCTATTTTTGGGCAGAGAGGTTAAAGAATACGGTTTTAAGCAGCTGTGAATACAGTGAGAGGGAAAGGAAGGTTCTTCTGGTCAATAGAGCCTTCTGAGGAGGCAAACAACAAGGATACTGTTGTTCTCCGTGTGTGTGTGTGTGTGTGTGTGTGTGTGTGTGTGTGTGTGTGTGTGTGTCAGTTAACCCCTTCGGGGATACAGTCACGTGCCCACAATGGAAACTCTCACTTTCCTGCCGACAGAGTTCACCGGTGACAGCAGCACATGCTCGGCCCTGTTGATATATGAAGACAGCTAACATGTGAGGGTCCTGTTTAGTTCAACCTCAGTCGGGACCTAAAATACCTCTTGCGCTAAATGCACACTGCACATGTACCCTGACATGCCCATAGTCCTGCAATCAATACCAATTCACCTCAAGACCTGTTCACCCTGCAAGGCCGCTCTGCATATAGAGCTGCACAGTTACACCCCAACTACAACAAATGCGTTAAAAATTTAAGCTCCCTACTGTTAAAACGAGCCATGGGCCACAGCTTAAAATATTAATGTAATTAATTAGGGGCTTTATAATTCATTAATCACAATTAATCACGTTTTAATTTGATGTGTGTGTGTGTGTGTGTGTGTGTGTGTGTGTGTGTGTGTGTGTGTGTGTGTGTGTGTGTGTGTGTGTGTGTCAGCAGAACTTTGATACTGCTGAAGCAGCCAAAATGGGAATAAGTGAAGTTCACTCCCCATTTAAGTATAACACTAATAATAACCTTAAAATTGACTTAGGCGTTAATCCTTGTGGCTATAAGTTTAGCATAGACGAAACCAAAGACGCGAACTGCTTGGGTGATAAGTAAATTTCGTTGTTGTATATTTTGGAAAAAGCCATGCTGTGAGCCATGCTTTCATCCCACAGCAACGTGCTCTTACATGCAACAGTATATAGTGAAAGTAGACTCCTCATTGATTGGCACTGTCTCTCGCCGCCATCTTGGATGAGGACCCGTTTCATCTCCACACAATTAGATTAGTCATAACTTCAGTGAATATTTGGCACCTTTCATTAGGTTTGTTTTGCTACAAATGGCAGATGTGTATGATCCAGGATGCTTTTGTACATTGAAAATGTGGCTTCACTATGATACAGAAATATATAATACTATTATGTTAGTTATACAAGTCACAACACAACTCATTCAACATTTCTCTACTTCCGTCCCTTGATTGCTGAATGTTTGCTATTTGAAACAAACCAAAGCATGAGTAAAGCAGTTGAAATTTTGTGAGTTCTGATTATTCTATTTGTATAAAGACCTCTTTTCTCAATAAAAGTGAATGGACTTGCGGCGAAGCAAGTCTTCATTCAAGATGGTAGCCGAACTGAATACACTCCAGCAGTGACAAAAGTGTGTACTTATAATGATCAGAATGTGGCTGAATGCAAGTTTTTCAGGTGCACTGGGAAATGCTATGTGTTGAAATATCATATCAAAAGAAAATATCATTAAATGTGTTAATTGTTCCTCTATTTAATGAAAACAAACAAATGTGGTAACCTCACAGTTCTCGTAAAAACATTAAAAGTTTGTATTAGGAAAGTTTGAAAGACAAAAGAAATGAAACCCCTCCAGCTGAACCCGGTGATCCCTCTAAACAAGAAAAGCTCATCATGTCACTCAATATAAATAAAGACTTCTCCTCCATGTCTCCATTTGCTCTGACAAGCTGATCTCATAATTACATGAGCCTTCAGCTGTTCTGCTGCAGTGACTCTGAGTGAAGAGGAGTCCAAATGTAATTAAGATACAAATAAAATTAGGCTATGTTGTAACAACAGCCTCTCAGTTTCGAGTCCTCTAAATTTGGATGCACTTTGTGACGCTATCCATCCCAGCAGAGGCGAGGCAAAGATGCTTACGTATTTCCAGCCCAGGGTCGTCTTGCAGTTCTCGCAGTAGATATCTGCTACGGCGTGCAGGCCCGTCAGCAGAACTCTCTCCTCTGCAGGGCCGCACCCAACGTTCACCCTGACAGGAGCGGAAGCAGAGAGGGAAAAGTTCAAAAACAAAAACTGCTGAATGATGTGCGCTTAGAGGTTCGCTGCCTCGCTCCCACTCAGACAGGCTGTACGCTGACAGGAGAGTCGTACAAACTCATTCACATTTCAACTGGTGCACGTTCTCCCGGTGTGTGTGTGTGTGTGTGTGTGTGTGTGTGTGTGTGTGTGTGTGTGTGTGTGTGTGTGTGTGTGTGTGTGTGTGTGTGTGTGTGCGTGCGTGCGTGCGTGCGTGCGTGCGTGCGTGCGTGCGTGTGTGTGTGTGTTTATGACATTTATCCAGGTACAATTTGAAGACACATAGATTACGCCTCTTTCCCTCTGTGTTCCCTGTGATGGACTGAAGACCTGACGGACACTGCCTTACACCTAAAATAAACTAAAATCACGTCCAGCCCGCCTGAGACCCTCAGTTAGCTCAAAATGATAAAAGATGGATCGATGGATAAGTAATGACAGCAATATGAGCGCGAGGCAGGCTCTGTAACACGGGCTTAAAAAAAAACAAAAAACATCTCAGGCATTTAAAAAAGAGACAGTTAAAGGAGCAGGATGAGTTGTGGCTCCTTGAGACGGATACTCACACTGAGTTGAACAGGTAGGCTCTGCCCTGGCTGCCCTGAAATGACTGCAAACAAACAAAAGAAGAAAGCATTCATGTATCTGCATAGACAGAGGAACAACACTGCATAAAATCCAGTCACTGTCACTATTATAATGCATCATTGAAGCGCTCGCATGATTTTGGTTGCTATGGAAAAGCTCCATGTTGAGATGAGGAACGTCTTAAAATCTTTAAATAGAATCTGTCTACTTTGACTTATGAACCTAATTGGCTGATACATAGTCATATTTTTTCAATTAAAATGTACCGCTGTAACCTTCATGCAACCTGTTTATGTTTATTTTTAGCATTTTGCTATATTTGGTCGACGTCGCATTTATGAAATTTCAATCAGACTACAATTAAAACACTGTAGACCTTTTATCACAGTCTCCCTGTTTTAAATATAGGCTGCCATTACTGTTCGCCATTCTAGCTGTTCCTGCTGCAATGGTTCACATTTTAGGGCTTTTATAGCTGTTTCTGTGGTTTTAGCCACTTTATCCAACATGGAGGTGAAGGAGTGTTGTTGGCATTAAAAAAGTGATAAACTTTCATTTTCCTCCCAGTGATTTTGAGTTTATTGGTTTGGAACATTGGAGGCAGATGGACAATAGTTGTGCTCGACGTACCAACATTCATCATGTGTGGAGAAAAGCACTGATCAGGTAACATACTATGATGTGACATATTGTAGCGAATTTATTGAACCGTTGTCATTATTGTCACATTTGACAACAGAAGAGTCTGTTTGAGTCTTCTGTCATTGATTTACATGGAGGCTGCCTGTTCCAAGACATATTTCTTCAGAAAGTTAAATCTTCAACTTTCTTGTGTTTCTTGTACACAAGTGAATATGTTTTCATGATCACAAGTGGAAAAAGTGAAAGTGTATTCATAATCCAATATCCAGCTTATAACATAATCCATTCACGCTGTGGCAGTGACTGACAGGCGCGCAGGTGTTCAGCCTGCTGTATGTGTTTGTAATTCCTCTTCTACCCCCTTTTAATCTTCACTGATCACCTCTTTAAATGCTGTAATTCGTAAACGACGTTTTTTTTTTCATCGGTGCTAAAATAAGCTAAGCCGCTGTTCCCGTCGGCTACCTTGGAGATGAGCTCGTCGTGGTTGGCCAGGTGAGCTCGGCAGTGGATGCAGCTGTACGTTCGATGGCAGCTCGGCAGGTACGCCTGAAAAGTCTTGGAGCGCGTCATTCTGACCATGGGCGGGGTTGGCGGGCGGTGCAAGAAGGGACTGCCAGCCCAGGTCGGCTCACAAGGGAAGCACCGCAACACACAGGTGAGGGCCGTGGTGGGCGGTGGGTTGGGAGGCGAACACCTGCGCACAGGGGGGAGGACACGTGAGCGGCTGATGGCGACCATGCCGCGTGGCCGCTGCTTGCTAACAGAGCCACGGGTGTATGAGGCAGAAGGGAGAAACTCTCCAGACGAAACCTCCCAAAAATATGATGCGATTCCAATTCAGTGTCCGACGTCATCAAAAAAAAAAAAAATACATTTCAGATATGTCAGCTCATAACTCGTGGAAATTGTTTACGTTATGTGTTCCATGTGCTCGTATTGCATCATCATCCCCTCAGATGAAGATTCGCATTTCCAGTTAGCCTTATTGTTTTCATAATGTGAACTGGTGGGGCAATGCTGCATTCATGCACATGGGAACTGGCATAATTACCAGTTCAGAAGTCCCCAATTCCCAGTTTAAAGCTGTCAAATAAGTATAACAAAAGAGCAACAGCAGAGCTGCTTTATTGCTGCCGTTAGAGTCGGTAAAACGACAAACGCTCATCAGCCCACTCACAGACCGTGGTGGAGATGATATAAAGCTCAGGAGATATAATTTGCCTTTACACAACATTTTGTTGAATTTGATGTACAGCAGTTATTTTGTTTTCTACTCTTTAACATATCCAGCAATCATTGTAACATAGCTAAAGAGAGTTATATACATCTCGGGTGGTGTGAGAGAGCGCGCTGAATTATGCCTTTAAGTACACGCAGTTAAGAAATGAATGAAAATAGCCTATATGGAACAAGGACATTTCTTAACTTTTTAACAAAACCACAGTCCTGTTGAGCAACTTCAGAGCTTCTTCTTAGGCTTCTTCTTGTTTACATGAAAACGATCTGTTGGAAAGTGTATTGATTCGGAAGTGTTACATATGAAGACGGCATTGTTTAGATCCCGATCACTACACACAAAGGACAGTTTACCACCACTTTCCGTGTTTAATGATGCTGATTCAGATGATTGTGTGATAAGGGATAGGATACGTGCACTTTGTTAGAGAAGCGCTGTTAAATTCAAATGTTAAAGTTCCAATGTTCAAATCAAAGTTTACATGTTCCGCATGTTCAGATCTTTACCTGGGTAATCTGACTAATCTGGCACATAAATACCTGCTTGTTCAGATACCTGTGACTCTAAATCCTCTGCAGATGTGGATGTGTGTGATCGTCTATCGCTCTGTCCACGATGCCTTTTGCTCAGTGTTTGGTGGCCTCGGCTCCAACAATGATCATTTGGATGGTAAAAGCCTAGAACAGGGGTCTGCATGTTTTAGGGCCAAAACAGCCATTTCTCATGCTTTATACCAAATATAATTCATCTGGAGCCACAAAATATGTTTATAGAACACAGCTGCTATTCATATAAATACTGTATCTCAAATTGCATTTATTCAAGACACGTTTAGGAATTTTAGCCAACTTTTTAGCAATATTAGCCAATTTGGTTGTTTCAGCTGCTTTAGTCAGGAGAATTTTTGAAACTTCCATTTCTTGCAGGTTCCATCAATTTGAGCCGGTTTGACCTTTTCTAAGTGTTTCTAGTGGATTAGCTGCTAGCTGTGATCTCTTTTTAGTTAAGAGATGAGAGTCTTTTTGAATCAGATGTGCAAACTAAAAAATACAGTTGCAGACATTTGGTCTCGAAGAGGAAAATGACATTGACAAAATGCTTTGATGAGCTTTCATGTTATAAGCTGCAGCAAAGCCGATGGCAAACGCGGGAAAACCCAGAGCAAAAAGAGTGAAAAACAGAAAGATACTAAGGGCCCGTTGTCTACACAGTTTGCACTTCACTGTCACATTCCTTCTCTTTTAACTAAACAAATTCAGCGTAACACTCGTCTTCATCCACTACTCTTGTAGACGGTTCTGCCATTTTGGTCCCCCATGAATTCTATTGCCAAAGTTGGATGATTGCTGCTTGAGCTTGCACGGAAGGGAAGCAGAGGGACATAGAATCACAATATGACTAAATATAAAGATAAACTTGATCTATTGAAGAGGCATTTATCTTGTTGACTTGATGGTGAGAGTGATTAAGTTCCAAGACAATTTGTTTGGGAATATACTGCATGTACAGACATGAGCCTCAGCCCCAAATGTGCTTCAGGTTCAGTGCCACATTAGCGTGCTGTCATGCTAAAAGATTTACACTCACTGGATTATTTACCATCCAAACACACATTGATGCAATCCATTGCACCACAACCAGTTAATAAATGCTCTTTGTTTATTATTGAGGCATATGGTGTATTTTGAAAGATGCACCGTCGTCGAATTTTCGTTAATTGAGAAGCAAAACTAATAGATACACATCTGATTAATTCCACAGTAAACAACCTCAATTGAAAAAAAAAATAAAAATAGGTAGATGAATTGTGACCTATATTACCTTCATGCTCTCAAAGTAAACTAAATTATATTTGCCAAGATGAAAAGTATGGCACAGTTGTGTCGGCTGATGAAATCATACAACTTTACCTGGTTGATCTGTCTGTGTTGTCGACATTATTACTACAACTGCTTTAATTACAGTGGATCTATTCAACATGTCAACACAGGTCCACAAAAACTGCACAGAGAAACTCACAGTGTTGTTTCAACCTGTTCCAAACATGTGGACGTGTTTTCTGCCTTCATATCGTTGTCTTATGTCCAACTACGTAATTGTTTGCCAACCTTTTAAAGCAGCTGATGCGAGCTTATCAGTGCCTCATGCAGGTACGGTCATCAAATCAGTGATTAGATACTGTTGTTCCTGTCCGGCCTGCTGGTGGTGCTGGTTCCATGTTTTTCCAGGACGCACGTTGAGCAGCGCTCGGTCGCCTTGTGTTTAAGTCTATGAGGCTGCAGGGATAATCTGCTTAGCCTAGCACAACTGCGAGGATCATGCCATGGCTGCTCCATGATATCCAAATGGATTGAGCCCTTAAAATACTTCTGCTGGTGTGGCCTGGTGACTGAGAAGATTAGTGAGCCGGCCTGGGAGCGCATCCTGAAGGGCCGGGCGCCAGAGGCCACGAGGACAGGTTCATATTTTGACTGTGCTGTTGGGAGGCTCACTGCTGTCTGCTGAGGAATAATCTGTGTGCTTTTATCACCACATGCAACGTTAATTGTGGTTTTAGCAGTGCCGGTGAAGTTACTAAAAAAAACAAAACTGTGCTTGATTACAGGTATAAGTATCATTGGGGAAGTTATTAGTGACGTTCAGCTGAAGCAACGTCACAGAGTTCAGATCGTGTGCAAACCTAATTGAGCTGTGAGTTAATCAGTGTTTCTTACAGAAGAAGTCCCACTAATCATGCAGAATGTTGTAGAAAACCTTGGATTTCAGCGCTAATATTTTATTTATCTGTCCTACTTTTCCAAATATTTTCAACTAAACACTTTCTATTGTCTCCAAACATTAATAGAAACAACTTTGTTTCTGTTTTTAATAAATCTCTTGACAGGAAACCTCAAACGCACAGCCTTCTTGACTTAATAAAAATGCTAATTTAAACAATTTAAAGGTCTGTGAGTCAGTAGGACTTTCTCATAACGTGGGTAACTAGATTTTTATGAGTTCTTCACCTTAGCAATATGGTGTCCCGCTCTGTCTCCTCTGCTTCCTGTCTGTCTTTACGGAACCATCTGGAAAAAAGCTAATAAACTGCTGATTGGGAGCAGGAGGCCGCTCTGAATAGGACAAACAAAAGACGGGTTGGGGGAAGGGGGGGGGGGGGGGGGGGGGTTGCTTTACTGCTCTGCAATATGATTGTTTTTAGTGTCGGCCGGAGGCTGATGAAGGCTGCAGAGCTGATGGGGGAGAAAGCAGGATACACGGGGCTACGGCGGTGAGACGTGCCCTTGTTTTCTCTCTCCTCTGACTCGGTGCCAGCGGCGTAGGATCGGGGCACAAAGACACGCTCAGTGCAGTCGTCAGATCTGACCCCGGACGCACTCGCTCTCACACAGACCGACGTTTGACCCAAAGATGGGTTTTGTCCACCCAGTCATTTCAGGACAGAGTTTAAGCAACATCCAGTCCTTAAAGATGTGTGTGTGCGCGCGCGTGTGTGTGTGTGTGTGTGTGTGTGTGTGTGTGTGTGTGTGTGTGTGTGTGTGTGTGTGTGTGTGTGTGTGTGTGTGTGTGTGTGTGTGTGTGTGTGTGTGTGTGTGTGTGTGTGTGTGTGTGCGTGCGCACGCGTGTGTGTGTGTGTGTCCTGACATGTCGCATTAACACAGAAATACAGTAAGAGACTTTATCTATAAAACACATTTTCTGCACTCTGACAGTCTTAAACGTCTTCATTGAGGGATACATTCACTATGGCTGCTGTACAAGATGCTCGTCCTCCTTTGGGAAGAATTTGGGTTCAGAGTTTTGCCCGAATGGGATGAGGAATGAAACCACCAACCCTTGGAATTGATTCACTCACATTTTTACCTGTTGAACCAGTCAAGAGTTGTTGAAGTGCCGTCAGATAAGAACTTAAAGTATAAAGACGTCTGTAATGTGGACATTTGCCACTATTTCCCCAACACATCTCAGTCCAAACTATCGATCAACTCATCAAGATCATGAGGACAAACCTGCCTGCTCACAGCAAGGCAATTAGACCAAGGTACTGTGTATAATCTAGTAAAGTAAGCCTCCACTGTAGGCTGCAAATGTAATTCCACTCAATTTGAGCTTGTTCTTTCAAAGCCTCTGCAGCAGTCTTTTTACAACAAGTCACTCAAGCTAAAAGCACCAGAGAAATGCATAAAAATGTAAATGCAATGTACGGGTGAGGCTGCCTGCCCCAGCTAAGGCCAAATGCAACAAACCTCCAGCTGTAAAGGAAAAAAAACCCCAAAAAACGGAGCCCAGTGTAAAGCTGCTCGGGTTAATTGTCAGCATGTTGATGTAAAGAGAATCACGATACTTATGCAGCGATATTCAACAGCGGGATTATAGTATCGCACGTGTTACGCATCTTCTCATGGGGTCATACATAATCCATGTGTAGCTCTCTGTGTTATCTGTAAATACTGCGTGAGGAGGAGTCACTTTACATCAGCTGAAACACTGTGTTGATTCATATCTGCAGTTTTGGATGAAAACCGCCGCGTCGTGCTAAACCTGATTTAAAACACATTCTGGTACAGACTCTGAGGGATGGCTGAGTGCGTCTATTGTATTTTATACTTTTGGCTTTATCGGACAAAAAAGGTCCCATTAACAGTCGATGATGACTTTAAGTAAAAGAAAGTCAAAACGGGTGTCGACTTGAATGAGTGAACAGTTTGGGGTAAAAAGAACAACTGGGAACTCAAAGGTGGCAGTTGAGAGAGTCAGGAGAGGTCACGTGATCAACAGCCAACGCAGCAAATTGAATGAGGTAAATCTGCAGAGAAACAACAACCAACTCCACAGAACCAATATGGATTGCATGCTTGTAATGCGGGTGTTATTAGTAGGTTAATTTAGAGTAGTGAGGCTAACGAATTCTGTTTCCGCTTGAACTGCAACGATTTATTTTTCCTGAGGACTTCATTATTATCTTCTTATGTGACTCAGTTCTACGAAACTTTGCACTTTCCGAGATGGGAGTTCCCAGTTAGACAGCATTCAAAGTAACACAAAAAAAAAATACAAAAATTGAATTTAAATTGGTGTTTCAAGGCACTGAAGGCATCTTTATTATGGAAAACTGCTTAATTGTGTATTGCTTGTTTAAAATTGTCATTCCTGTCACACTGACAGTTTGACATTAAAATCTTCACAATGTTTAGAATGTCCTCATTACATTTATTCTATGATGTCCTATGTAAATATGTCTCAGTTTAAAAAAAAAATATATATATATATTAATGTTAACAGATAGTTTTACTCCCGTTTTCCCTCGAGGTCAAGACGCATTAAATCAGTATTTCTACTTGAACAGAGAATGTGAGTACTATTGCCGATAGTAGAAAACAAAAAGGCCTGCATGTGTACAAGTTTCTCTTGTTTTCTGTTCATTCAATTACTTTGAAAGTAACTGTATTGTCAAGTAATTGAGGCACGGGCCACTGTGAGCAGATGGAAATCACCAGGACATGTTTGACATTTTCAAACTCTCCGTTGGGGGTGGCCGACATGCTTGAAAAACATTTTGGTGGATCATCCTTGTTTGTTTGAAGGCAGCAGCCGTTTTGCACAATTTTTTTTTTTTTTTTTTAAACCAGCCTTGAAGATAAACAAATTGCATAAAGCATGACTGCAGAAGCTGATCACTGCGATACGAACAAAGCTTCAAGGGAGGAAAACTTCATCGAATCCGAAATACTCGGCACCAAGACCTTTGTACAGTTTTATTCTCCTCATACAGTATTTATCTCAGTCTGCTCGCCCTCCGTCCCGTTTGTGTATTTATTTTCCCTGCTGTCACACTGTCTATTCATCAGTGCTGCGGAGGGTCGTCCGAGGTCACCCCGCTGCCCATTCTGGTCATTTCTGGGTGTCATCATCACAAAAGGCTACGTGCCACGAGTCTCGCCAGCCGAAAGGGCCCTTGTGTGCCGACAAAAAAGAAAAAATCCTTTGTTATGTAACACGGCGATGCTGCCGCTGTTGATGCTGCCTCTGACAATGATGGAGGGGAGGAAGAAGACAGAAGAGGAGGGGGGCAGGAGAGGTGAAAATGAGAGTCATGGCAGGGATGGGGGGGGGGGTTTAGTAAAACGAACAGACAAGGAGGCAGAGAGGAGGAGGCGTGCTGCAGTACTTCATGTACTTTCATCCTGTGCTCCAGTCACCATCACACCGAGGCGCTCGACAGCATGACATCACCACAACAACTCCAGGAATAATAAATAAATAAATAAATAAATGAACCTCCACTCCCTCCTCCTATCAGATCGCACTGGTGAAGTGATGCTTCTCGGGTTTGTGTCTCTGGTTACTGCCTTCCTCCTTCCTCCTCGTTCATTCTCTCGGAGGAGAAAAGAAACTCTCAAGACAATGAGGTTGACTTTCAGCGGTTTCCACAATATATATATATATATATCCGCTGTTAGAAGAACAGAAACCAAGAAATACAGCATACGTATGCGGTGACTGGTCATATATTTATCGGCTCTGGATCAATTATCAATAGTTTTTGCATGCAAACAATCAGATTGTCATCAAGCCTTGAGTCCTGTTCCATTACATTAAATGTGGTATCTATCTTATCAAACAACAGAATATATAAGTGGTGAAAACAAAATAAAAGTAGAAAGCAGACTATTTTGAATTTGAACAACTGTATGTGTTAGTGACATGGCCTCTATATAAAGACCCTGACCTCCACTTTCAAAGTAAAAGTCTGCAACGAGCACAACGCTGATAATCATGTTGATTGCCTATGAACGCCAGCAGCCAGAAAACATCCAAATTTCACACCTCAACCTGAGACAATACACACTTCACCTGATCAGAGAGTTCATGGGTTTCGCTTCACATATACCTGAGAAAAATTATTTTGTCTGCTTCGCAGGTGAAGTCGCTTTAATAACAGTATCTGACACAACACGGTGGATACATGTTCAGTTCATGTACACCAGTCAGGTCTGTGAGAAAAAAAAAAAGAAAATCACCCTTCAAGGGCCTCAACTCTCTGACCCTCAGCTTCGATCTGCTCATCGACCAGACCCGCGATCGATAACAATCCGCCTGCATGCCCTGCGATGACAATAGATTTCAGAGAGTGGAAAAGCTTGTGACTTGATAAAAGTCTCTGCTCTTCAGCTGTCATGAACTCATGTGGGCTTTATTTAGTGGCTTCGGGAGGTCAAACGCTGAGTTTTGAATTAAGACGAAAAGGCTCTGGCGCTTTTTTAACCCCTGGTGCCAACTTCTATAAAAACATGAGATATTTTTCTAATTATAGAATCAAAACACAGTTTGGAAAGCTCCTATGTCCAAACCTTCATCTATATGTCACAGTGGTTTGCCACACTGGCTGCCTATTACCTCATTATAACACACAGCCGACCTCAGCAGAGCGCCTGTGGACTGACCTCTTTAAGCTGATTCATGAAAGCTGCCTTAAAGCACAGCGTCTATCTCTGTGACCACACTGTGCTGGTTCAACTCCGTTAGTTACCACATGTTGGAGTCTTGTTTGTTAAAGTGTGCCTGTTTAGGGAGGTCCAACTGTGCCCGATCAAAATTGTGAATATTCGCAGATGCTTTTATATTCCTTTAGAGCAGAAAAGTACTACAACAACAACAACAACATCAATAATAGTTGTGAGAAGTCAATGAAAGTATGTATGTACTTTAAAAAAGTAAGGGAATAATCTGTAAACAATAGCATGAAGAAAAAAAACATAAAACCAAATAAATGTCACAAGTGTGTTCAATGGTACGTTCACGCACCGGGAACTGGGAACATGCAAGTTACCATTTGAACAGTCCTGCTTCCCAGCAAATTCTCCCCAAGACAATCAGCATATAAGTGATAAATAACGTTGTTGCCCATATAATAAATCCTGTTGATGGAATACTGCTTTTAAAATCTTCTAAGTGGTTGATGAGTCACACATAGAAATACTGCTGTTATTGTCGGCTCGTTCGCCACTGAGGGGATGGTGACTTAACATTTTCACTGTTTATTTATAAAGTACATCATTAACAAATGTTGTTTCTCGTGCACATGCACAAAAGCAGCTTTATTGGTGAACTCTGCAAAACATTCCATTTCCGCAAGAAGACTTTCCCAGTTAGATAGATGTATCTTCCCACTGGGAAGAGCAAACCTTCCCACTTCCCAGTCATTCATGAAGGCAGCACAGGGCACAGGATACACGGCTATAGGACACCTAATACTTTAGAAATGGAAATATGATAATGATGTAAATAGAACAATTGGCGAAAACTGTATTCACATTTATGCATGTGTTATTTCACATTTAAATAAAGAGCAACCTCTGGAAAAAATGTTTGTGTTAACTGTTTTCTTCCCAACTTGTGGCGCATCAATACAAACTCTGTGTGTGTGTGTGTGTGTGTGGTGTGTGTGTGTGTGTGTGTGTGTGTGTGTGTGTGTGTGTGTGTGTGTGTGTGTGTGTGTGTGTGTGTGTGTGTGTGTGTGTGATTATTGGTATGAATCAGGTCACAGGCAGTGGCGCACTTTATCTGGGGCAGAACTTGAGCCACCACACGGAGCACAGATGGCGGGGATGCCTCGGCTAAGAACACACACACACGCACGCACGCACGCACGCACACACACACACACACACACACACACACACACACACACACACACACACACACACACGGCGACTTTGACAGGTTGATTGTCGTCACCATACGATCACGTGAGCTTATTACACGATAACCCGCATTGATCTGATGTGACGCGCACAGTGACGGCCAGGCGCGAGCACGGGGGGATGATGATGATGATGATGATGATGATGAGGATGATGATGATGATGACGGTGGCGCAGACGTGCACGCGGCTGGCACCAGAAACAGCATGCGTCCTCATAATAATAATAATAATAATCAATCCTCTCGAGAAATGACCCGTGCATCTGACACACACACACACACACACACACACACACACACACACACACACACACACACACACACACACACACACGCACACACACACACACACACACACACACACACACACACACACACACACACACACACACACACACACACACAGCTCAGTAAAAAAACATGTCCCAGCTCCTCCATGTGTGTTTTCGATCAATCCTGAACTTGTTTATTATTGTATGAAAGCAGCGTGCTTACCTGCAGTCTGACTTGAAGTTGAAAAGTACTGGACAGTCTGTACATTCAAGCATTCAAGTGAGTGCGATTTTGGAAAGAGTGCGTAATAAATGCACCAGAGAGGAGAGGGGAAAATATATTTTTTACCTTTGACAAGAAGAAAAAAACGAGTCTCCACGTAGACTAGAAAAAATGTCGCACCTCCTCGTTTTCCTCGTGGCAGCGTCAGTCCTTAAACCGTCTTTCGCATTCCTTTCCCGAGCAAATTTCCTCCGCTCTCCGGCCCTGGTAAGTCCTGCAGAGACGCAATGTTTTGACGCGCAACGATGCCCAGCGGAGTTTAGAAAAGGCTGCAGAGAGTATCGACACGACCAGCCGGAGCGAGAGCATTCACCCCCACCTCCCCAACAGAACGGCGACTCACTCAAAGCAGCCCTGTCGTTTTCTCAACCAAAGACTTTTTGATTCTGTCTCATATACCAGCGGGGTTTTATTAACATTATACAAACACAATAAAGATCGATAATGATTCCAACATACATGCATTTACATATAGATGAAAAAGAAATGCAGTGCTAAAAGTTAATTACTAGATTTACTACAAGGCAATAAATGTCGATATAATCTAGAACAGAAGAAACAAGAAACAACAAGCAAGAAACTAAACATAAAAACCTGGGTCTACTATAGTTTGCCAGGAAGAAGAATATATTATCTTATAATGTATTAACATATTTTAAGTGGTTACGGTTAATGGGTTAATTATAATGTGAAAAACTGTGTACACAACAACAACAACAACAATAACAACAACAACAACTATAATAATGCATTAACGTCATATATTTAGCATACTTTGCATATATGGCAAAACAATAAATATTGTTTGCATATAGCATAGATCATCTGAAATCACCTGAATGTTTACATAGTTTATCGGTTCAATGTGAACATTGTACAAATATCTCGTGCGCATCCGTTTCAAGCATTGAAATCTCACTCAGAAAGTCAGAGTTTATCTTGATTTCACACTCTTTGTCATAAATAATCCACTTGATTGACAGGCTAATCAGCCAATCAGCAGACTGATCAGGCATAGCAACACTGCGCTGATTGGTCAACAGTGAAAACGTGCAGCCAGCAAATTAACGCTTTTTTCACTGAACTCCTTTACAAAACTACACAGAGTTTAATTTGTCAGTCCTATTACAGAAAATCTACCTAGAAATAAAACACAGAATGATTTATTGTCAACATGAAGAAATCGTCCCAGTCAGATCCTCTTCAAGGTATAAAACATGTCCAGCATCTGTTCAAGCTGGTTCAAGAAAACAACAGAAAGCTCTCAAGTCTGCAGCGCCACCTCCTGTCACGTCTGCAGCACGGCTCATGAACGAATAACCAAAATAATCACAAAATACACAGATATGAATATATCTTTTATTTTCATGAATGTTTTCATCAATCAAATGAGAAACTCAGTGTGGAGAAAATGTATTTCCATTAAATCAAGTCCCACAAACTGGTTCTGCCACGACATACTCAAACACAACAGCTTCACTTTAGTATGCCACAATAAAAAAAAAAAAAACAACAAAACAAAACAGCATGCAACACAACGCAAAGTAATCAAATATATTCACAAAACTAGAACTATGGTTGGTGGATCAAGTCTTTATATATATTTGAAAGAAGAGTGCTGACGATGAAACACCAGGGATAGGATTGCAGGCGTAAACTCAGTGACAGCACTGATACAAAAATACCATACAACAAACACATAAATTATAGGAATACCATGTGGTTGGAAAATCCTCCAACAATATACAATACATTCAACATCTACATTCATTATGGACCCTCACTGTGTGTCCATGTCAAGGGTATGATTACACTATGAATGTTTGTTAAATTAACAGTCAGAGTGAAGATCGGCTCAACATCACCCATCATGAGTAGATTTCCAATTTGAACAATAAATCAACATGAATCAGTTCAGTTTCTTATTTTGTGCAAAAGAAGAAAAAAAAATCACTTTCAGTTGAACGGATACAATTCTTCAATCAATACTTTAGATTTGATGCCAAATCTAGAAAAGACTAAATCACACATTCACACAAACGCATGGAGGTTAAAATGCAATTCAGTGCAGAACAAAATGTAGTCTCCCTGTAGTTCTAAAGAGTTTGCATCATACTGAAGCAGTGTGTCGATTTTTGTGTGCTTTGTGTTAACGCCAGTAAGTGCATTAGTGCAATCTGGCCAAAGTGACTGTCGGAAACAGAAAGTGTGAAACTACTGTAAAAGTAATATGGCGTTAACACATCAAGCTGCGACTGCTGGTGTTTCTCCTCACAATACTTTAGCAATATTTTAAATGCTTTTAAAGCATTAAAGAAGCTGATATGTTTCTTTACATGAGTAAATCTTTTGAAAAATATAGTTCTAAGTCATAGATCAGGAGTCTCCTGTGATATTCAATGGTAATACAACCAAGGATAATATGTCAATGGGTAATTTGTCCTATAATACCAACATGTGTGCTAAAGTGTAAATGCACAGCAGGGAAGACAACTTAAACATGGTGATAATGACATACGGTACACGTATCATGTGATTCCTCGAGGTGACAAACCGTAAAGTTTGTTTCAACGACACAACAACTGGTAGAAACACACTGGGGATCCCTACTCGCAATAAAACAAGGGTGAGAGGAGCTCTGCTGGAATGCATGCAGTGTAAATTGGCTGTGTGTGTGTGTGTGTGTGTGTGTGTGTGTGTGTGTGTGTGTGTGTGTGTGTGTGTGTGTGTGTGTGTGTGTGTGTGTGGTGGGAGGGGGGGTTGCTAGTTTGGCAGGTCAGTCAGCTTGAAGGATAATCACTGGCGAGGCGGGGTGAGGTAGATTTTGGCAGGTCACTGGGGCTTAGAAATGCCATTCCTGTCCATGAAATCTTTAAGCCTGGTGGGAAAATCTGTCATCACTCCCGTGGCTCCCAAGTCGAACGCCCTCTGGAAGTCCTCCTCGTCATTCAGCACCCAAACGTACACCTGAAACCAGACGGCAGGAGTCAGCAGCTGCGATGGTTTGTGGCCACTCCGGCTTATATCCATATGCATTTTCTTGGTAGTGAAGCTCGTGCAAAAGGGAGTGTACTTTAACCTTCATACAGTTCTGAGTTCTGCCATCAAACATAATCCCCTTACATTGTAAACAAACCGGTTTGGGGCATCATGGGTGTGTAATGAAGATAAAAACCTAAACGGCAGGCGGCTGCTTCGCAGTACACATTCAATCACTGATAGTGCAGTGTTCACTTCCTCATTGTACGAGTACTGTATTATGATGTAGTAACGGCTGTGTTACCTGTATCCCTCTGGCAGTTAAATGCTCAAAAAGAACTTTCCTCATCAGCAAACTGCAAGAGACAAATAAACGCTCATTAGCGGGGAGAAAGTAGAGCAGCATGGTTGTGCAATTGTAAAGGCTTAGCATAAATCGCTGTTTCAAAGTCCCAGAGAAGAATAGAAAGAAAAAAAAACACCCAACAGTTAATGTTTACACATTTAAAACTGGGATTGACCCTCTTGTGACTATTGCCTGGATTTATTTTGGTTTTAAGGTTGTAGAATTGTTATAAAATAATGTTGAGTGAGTGCTTCTGCCCCCTTTATCTTTAATATTACTGTTTTGTCATTACTGAGAAGTCCTGAAATCAATAATAATAATAATAATAATAATAATGATGATGACAAATGCCTATAAAGCCCTAGTTTTGTTCTTTTAGGAGCTCTTAAATGTTGGTATAGAGATAAACAGTCTAGGATAGGGCTGTCACACTCATTTTAGTCTTTGAGCCATATAACTCTCCATTCTATCTCGAAGGGACGGGCCAGTAAAATGCAACGATATACATGATAATAATGTTTCTACATATGTTTTCGGTCATTTTCCTTTGATTTAGAGCAAAGCTGGATGAAAGCAATACAACAAAGGTGACATTTAATATAAAATATTTAATAAAACCTAAAAAAAACATTTTTTTCCAAAAAAATAAAAACATTTCGGAATGATGTCATTCTTAATGACGGCACCTGGTGCAAAATACAGTGAAATGTCGCAAAGCTTAATCCTGCGTTTGCAGTACGTTGCAGGTTTCCAGTGTCCCGTATGGCTTTGATTCTGGTGATACTTCATGAACAATAAGGTGAGTGGCTTTCACCACAGTCGTCTCCATGTAGCGTTGAGAATGTCATTCTGAATGAAACAGCAAATAAATTACAAGTAGAAGTTACTTGTAATAATTACAGTTAATATCTAAATATTTTTTTGTCATTTTAAGACTTCTGGCAGGACTATTTCAGATCCCAGGCATGATGCTTTAATCACACACAAAAGAGTTTCTGGTTGTGAAGTACACATGCAGTTTGCGGTTACTGATGTGGCGGGATCTTGTATATCTGGATCGGTTAATGACTTACGAGTCTGCGAGCCAGGTGATGATCCGCTGACTCCTGGTCAGTCTGTCAGGATCCCTCACTCTGCAAAAATCACACAGAGCGGTCAAATATAGTGTAAAGAATTGGGGCAGAGTATATTACTTTACCTCGACATTTGAGGCGCCTGAACATCAAATACGACACAATCAAGCTGAATTTACTCTCGTCTCGACAGCGACATGGAACAAATTACCACAAGTGTGGTTTGCTGGAGGAGGGGACATTAAAAAAAAAAAAAAAAGTATTTAGTGGAACAAGAGTGAAACAGGAGAAATGAGCTGATCCCTGTTGAATGTTCGGCATGTGAAATCCGCTGGTTTGACCTTGATCCTTACGATCCACTAACACGCCGGCTTCCAGGCGAGGGGGGTGTGAATGTTTCCTCTCGTGATCTAATCGGCGAGACGGTTCGTCTTTCAAACAGCATCCTTCAACCCGGATTACGGTCCAGTCAAGGTCTCGGAGACGAAGAGAGGACGCGGAGCTGACCGTGAGACGGCCGAGCCGAGAGCGACGGGCACACTTCCACACACATCTGCATCACACACAAAATTAAAACGCTGCCGAGCTTCACGCCACGGACTTTAATCGGTGTGTGGACTTGTCCACACGTAAAACTTTGTCTCTCGGTTCGAAGTTTGTCTCCAGTGATGTAAAAAAAAAAAAAAAAAGACACACAAAGCTGATTCCAGCGGAGTGTGGGTGAAGGTAGGCTCCAGCCTGGAGACACCGTCAGTCCATCACAGGGCAAATACAACCAGATAAACACTCAGTGAAATTTTAAGTCCTCTGGCGAGTTTCCTCTCGCTAAACTTTCATTCGTTCGGCCATTTCCTTCGGTTTTAATTGTGCAAAAAACATAATTATGAACTAGCATTTATAGTAGAGTAGAGCGCTTTATTCCTCCCCAGGGGGAAACACAAACTTACAACAGCTCAAGGTAAAAAGGTTCAGAAATTATAAAATTAAGGAATTAAAATATGTAAACATATGTAAATATCTAACAAGAGAAAAAAAAGAGCACAAAAAATAGAATGTGTAACAAATAAAATAAAAATAAAATAAAAACAATCCAGTAAAAAAGAAAGAAATCCTCTAAAAATAGAGTAAATTGCCAGGATTGATAAAAGGGATGTACTCAGTGCAGGTGTAAACGGTACATGTAGGACATTGACAGTGAGTTGTTAAATATCCTAACAGCTGTTTGGATGAATGACTTCCGGTAGCGTTCAGTTTTACACTGCGGGTGTAATAATTCAAGCAGCTCAGATCCGGCTCAGTGTTGGAGAGAAGCTAAAAGGGCTGCCAGTATTAAATGATCAAATTAATGATCTAAAGATCTACTTAATCTGCCCCAGTTGGTCTTGGGGACCCTTCAGCATGGGGCTTGCATGTTCTTCCACTTTATGCACTGGCTTTTTCCTCACACTCTGGTAGTTGATGCCTCTAAATTGGCCTTATGTGTGAGCGTAAATAAATAAATGGGGTTGGCTCCGGGTCGTCCCGCCACCTTAAGATGGATAAAGTAATATAAAAGAGGTATGGAATAATTTGTGATACAGTGACTGTGTCTTCAGCACAATGACGGTTTCAGGCTACATCCAGACCCCATTAAAAACTGCAGCCTTCCCGTTGATTTGAAGGGAGTCTGTAGTTACTGGGGACCAAAATTAATCAGGATAATCTTCTGTGACGACCCCACCTGATGCTTGTGTGTCATTTGTGGCCGTCACGACACTCCTGCGTCGCTTTTGAGGGATGAAATCGTTCTTTTGGTCTATGCCTTCCCGATTAAATGTTGATAATCGTCTTGTGAAGCAGGATGAAGAGCAAAACTCACACTCCAGTTACAACCCTGTGAGAAGGTGACCTGATGCCTAATTTGGTATGAATGCTACCTTTAGAGTTTGGGGCAAATTTAATCCTCCTTTGACCCACTAAAGCCTGTTACACTGTCACGCAGAGGTCATGTATTTATAATGGGCTGCAGCCCTATTTTAGGACTGGAGTTATTAAACTGGGGGGGGGGAAAGGAAAAAAAAAAAAAAACACCAATAGCCTCTAACCTAAATGTAATTAAAGGTTTTTCGACTTGAGATTGTTTTAGTGAGAAGTGATGGCGTTTCATCTCGCAAATAAACACGAGCCGCAAGAGGACTTCTTTATTTATCGGTGCTGCACAGCAACCAGCAGAATACATTCCATATTATGTGTTTACTCACTTGGTGATAATGGAAGGCATGACGATCTCCAGAAACTGCTCCTTGAGGGGAACAAAGGGCAGAAGGCCAGTGTAGAAGAGACCCAGCAGCTGCAGCACTCTGGGAAAGCTGAACAACACTGGGATGTGAGGGTTCTGCGAAAACAAACAGACAAGCTTGACTTTGGTTCGTGTCCAGTGACACCAACTCCCAATAGTAACTCTCTAGTTTTGAAACGACTCTTGGAATACCAAGATATATAAGATATATATCGGTACGCTTTTTTTTAATTGCTGAAATATTTTGTCCCGTTTCCCATTCATCCCACGAGAATATCAACAATGTCAATATAAGCTTCTGGTGGAACGATTTAATTATATAATGATATCGCTCATAATATTGAAAATACAAGGTACATATATAGTATGGCATGTTTATGGGTGAAGTTGCAGCGTACTTGCATTTATTTTGAATTTGCATGATGTATTATTTTTTTATATCTGGACTTGCACTGTATTTCAATGTACATTTTGTATATTCTTCTTTTTGTGTCTATCTTGTAAAGGTTTCTGTCTAGTATCATGTAGCTCTGTGCATCTTGCTGCTGACATAGAATCAGTGTAAAACAGTCACACAAAAAAAGGCTTCACATGCTCTATAACATTACCTCTTTATAACACTTTTTGACTATCTTGTTGGACGAGTTACCCCAAACTGTCAAATGCTCTCGGTCATACTTCACGACCAGCTCAGACACCTGCAGCAAAGAAAAAAAAACTAGTTTAAAACACTAAATCCAGACAGTTTTAATTTGCAACCTGATATTAAGTTAAAAATTAGTAATATGACATACAGATGCTGTATGCTATAACATATCACAGGTTTTACATCATATACAGGAAGATCTAATCAAATGAGTCATTGACCAAAGTGGTGTAAGTTTTAAAAAGACAAAAGCAAGATTGAAATACAGCAAAAAAAAAAAGAATGAATAAATAGATAAATAAATAAGTTAAAAGCCAATTTGAAGTCAGTCTGACATGCAGAAGCAGTTTCAGAATTGAGGCATTTCCAACTGCACGATTTCAGATCAGCAAAAGATTGGTTTGATAAGAAGGGACAATTTATTTATTTTTTTAAATTAATCATAAAACAATGAACTGCAATTTGAGTTCTTGTTGTTTTTTTATTGTATGACAAGGGCACATTTAGGTGGTTGTATTTTTTTTAGATTTAGATTTTAGATTTAGTGTAGATTGTGATAACACCATTTGCTATAAATACAAACGCTTAAGTAGAACGCGTTAGTTGTTTTTAGTCATTTTTAGGCCTTTCAGTCAATCTTTACTTTAAAACCCTCATTCAGTCAGTCTTTGCGATACGTATATTGCGAAATCAATACATTTGTGATATATTGTGCAGCCCTACCCACAGCGCAGGACTTCCCAGGTAGAGACCTTAGTGAGAAAGTCTTGAAAAATCAAAGGAAGATTGAAGTAGGGGGAAAAAAAAGGCACACAGTGACGTGCGCACACTGACCTTCTTGATAAGAGTGTCGTTGTTGACCTTGATGTCAACGTTGACCGGGGTGTTTGGAAAGGCATCAAAAACATCGGCGAGGAGAGGCATGCGTTTGTCCTGGCCTCCCTCGCAGACGCAGTCTGCACAGACAGGGACGAGTGGAAAACGCAGCCAGCTTCAGGTCAATGTAAACACACCAAACGGCTCCTACGTCACTTCAGCAGCAAACAGCTTAGAAATATAAATGTGTATCGTTGTAACACATTATCTGCTCAGTACATTTACTAGATTGTGGTCATCTGTTGCAGATGAATTGATGTGTTGTACCAGATAAATTGGTTAAAACATCTATTTGAGTGTTGGGTTTCCACACAAACTGAACAAAAAGAACAATTTGCAGGACTAAAATCAGCCTGGCGTTGCTGTCGAAAGCATAATTCCCCAAAGGTTCATCTCCGGTCAAATTTGGGTCAACAATGTGCTTGGGGTTCAAACACATGATGACACATGACATGAAAATGAACTTCCGGGGCTCCTGATCATCTCACGGCAGAAGCAGATAAAATTGTGCAACAGTTTCGAAACAAGTGAGGAAGTTGAACCACAGTGGAGCTTTAGTGCGGCGTCACAATTTCCACGTAAAGTACTGCAGCAAATTGCAATCACGTCTCTCGGATCTTCTGTACAATGACGTGAGAAAATGTAAGACTCCGGTGGAGGCCGGGTGACGCTCACCCCTCTGAAAGGTCACACCAAGCTTGCAGAGGTACGGAGGGAGTTCCTGCACAGAGACAGAAAGAGAATTCGGTGACGAACAGACCAGAGAGAGGCCATAAACAGTGAGGTGAGAACCCAGCATGGTGAACCTGCTTGCATTCAAATGCATTCAAAACAAGTTTAGTGTCCTTTTAGAGCTCTATCACCTCCGGTTTCACAATCAGACATTCAGATTTAAGCTGCGACCCTCTGGGAGAGGCGACGCAAAGGGAAATCCTCAATGAGCAGAATGAAACTCCGGACCAACTGTTTTTAACCGTCATGTGACATAATCAGGTGGATTGGTCCGGGCGTCACATGATCGGGTCACATTATCCACCTCATCAGAACAAAACCCACATGACTGTTGTTTCAATGGTCAAAAAAAAAAAAAAGAAAGCAAAAAGCCACCCTTACATATTGTTAAACACAGCTTGCTGTTCCACACGATAAAAACAAAAAAAACGACCTTCTAGAACATCTCACTTGCTTTCAGGTTCAGAACACGTACGCTCCACGCAACAGGCGCCAATGAACTCACGGCGTAGGCGACGTTACAGATGTCAGCGTTGATGCCACAGGTTCTCCGCAAGTTGGCGTCATGTGAAACCACCACTTGCTCATCTTTGGTCAGGTGGCAGTCCAGCTCCAGCATGTCCGTGCCGAGGTCCACCGCGCTGCACAGAGCAACACGCAACGCATGAGCTGAACGCATCACGAAGGCTCTGCTTGACATTTCGCTCCCTTCAGATCAGCTGTGTGTTTGTTTTTACCCAAAACAACAGTGTGTTGACTTTTAATAGATTCGAATGAAAAAATAAATCAATAAGACAAAAAACCTGCACCCAACTGGTTTTATTACCAGATCAAAACGAAGCATGAAAAGAAAAACATACATGTAATTCTTAAAAAAAAATACTGATTATCTTGAATCCCACGTAATCAAGTGTATCACACACAAACACCACTCCTTAACTTTAGCCCCCAGAAAGAGCTTCGTTATCATGACTCACTGTTTGAAAGCTGCCATGGTGTTTTCCAGGTTTTCGCCGGCACCTGCAACGCAAATTGCAAACACTTATTATTCTGGTGTTTTTTGTTTTTTTGTTTTCCCCTCAACCGCGTAACTGTCACTACCACAAGACAAGACAAGATAAACTCCAGCCCCAGAATGATCTTCATGGTGACCTCCTGTATGAAAGCACACTATCAAATCAACTGCAAACAAAACCATGTAAATACACCCGCAAACAAAATGAGATCACGAGTGGAAGACGTTGCCAAATTTCTTTTAATCTCGGTTTTAACGTGTCTTGTTTTATCTGAACATCTTGTTCTTTTCCTTTTGTCATTTGAGATTTTATCGACTTAAGACTGAGAGCGCTTAAACTGACTTTCCAAGGATTCCTTACCTCCACGGTGGGAAATGTGCTTGCTGAGAAAAGTCTGTCGTTTCTTCCCGTGCAACAGAGACGGACGTTTCAGCAGCAGGGCAGAGGTAAGCACGTAGCCGGTTACCATTGGCAGGACGTACACGGCAGCACACATCTCCTGTCTGTCATAGGTGGAACAAGCTTAAAGTCATATTTCTGAGATTACACTTTAATCCAGGATGGCTTGCAGCCACCCCCCCCCCTTCAGACTTAATAGGAAGATGAGTTAGATGCTGCTGCTATTTTAACGACTTGAGACAAATAACATGTATTGTGAACTTTAGCAATGCACCAAATAAAGAGGAGAAGCACACAAAAATAGTAGATGCAAAGGCGTTCTACGGTTCTAATGGATCAAAATATCTTTGCAAGAATAGAATAAGCAAGCAATGCTCAGTAGCGGGTCTATGAATAGAATTCTTTCAGTGCGTCTTGACAGGTTACGGTACAACTAATTATTATGACAGACTAAAAAGTTATTTCAAGGTGTGCTCACAAGAGGTATGTTACAATAGAGTTGGCGAGAGAGAGAGAGAGATCCCGATTAGCCATTAATTGTAAATTAATTCAAATCTATGAAAGGTTAAACATACCATACATGACTCACGCGGAAACTTACAATGGGATAACAGACATTTGAGTGTAAATTGACGACTACTGTTACCAAAATTATTAAAGCTCTCCAGCTTTAATAATTTTGGTAACAGTAGTAGTACCAAGTGATTAAAAGAGCCATTGCAAATATATCTTTGAAAAAGTAATTTCACCAGGCCAATAAAATGGCTATACTACGACGTCCATACCAAAAAGGGTAATTAAATATGACTTAATAGACTGAAACTACACATCAGCTACATAAACAGGACATTTTTTTAGTGTTTTAAGGTTGATTCAGGTGCTGTCACTGAAGAACAGGTCGGACTTACCTTGTGTGTTTTTTTGTTTTTTTTTAAGCCTTAGAGAAATAAATTGAGACTATATCGTGGCATGAATTGACCGACCGCCTTATGCTAACTGTGAGTACGGACTGTTTACACCGACTGACAGCAGCTTCATAACGAGGCTCAGGCCAAATCAAATCCCCGGATCAACTCTCACCTCTGTCATCAAATTGTTTGAGTTGATCTTCTTTCTCTTGAGCGTCTATATCGCTGTAGTCTGCGGACCACAATGACAGACTGCACACGCTCCAAACACAGACCGCACTCACCGACTCCTGTCAAACGCACGCGCACGCGCAAACGTCTGTTCAATCATTTGCACTTCCGCTTCCGCGTGAAGCTTTTCAAAGTCCCGACTTCCGGTAGTGGCAAAACAACATCAAGAAGCGTGACACGATGGTGAAGTCATGTTGCGCTGTTGGCTGTAAAAATCGCTTTTCCAAGATTTCATCCACTACATTCCACGCGTAAGTACATGAGAAATAATCCGTAACTGCATTTACCCAAGATAATATTTGTTCAGTTTTGGGTTTTATGTCGGACTCGACTACGCTCCCGTTCCTCTGCCACTTGTCTGCATGCCTCACTACAGTCTCAATCATTATTTGGTGGTGGTTTCACATTTCTCGACCCAAGGGTTCTTTCGCAATCTTTAATGAAATCGATTAAGTTTCTTGCAATATTTGTGAGTGGGGACTGGACAAGAATAGGAATATTGTGGAAGAAAATTAAGTTGATTGTTGTGTGTTGTATTTTGAAATGAGGATTGAGCAATTGAGCAATTGAGCAGAGATATTTGACCAGATATACAATGACGTTTATTTGTTATAATTGTTTTTCTTCATGGCAGATTTCCAAAGGAACACACTCTGCTGGAAAAATGGACCAGAGCCATTAACAGACTTGATCCTACAAGTAAAAAGCCTTGGCATCCAACACCTTATGACTACGTGTGCTCCGCACACTTTCTGCCATCTGACTTCATTATTTCACGGCATGCTCAGCACAAAAGATTGAAAAAGGGTGTGGTTCCTTCTGTTATGTCATGGAACAGTAAAGGAAAGGTAGGGAGGTATTCTGCTTTCTGACAGTTGAATGGAAATCCAAAATGTTTCATCAGTATTGAAAGAATTTGTATGATTATTGCATGTATGTATGAGAATAAACGATGCAGATAGCACATGGACAGTATGCATAAGCTATACTTAGACACTCAAATGTTAGAAATATATATACATAGTTGATTTAATAATTGAAATCAACAAAGGTATTGGACAGGCATGTGACATAAGCTTGGATAATGATTTCATCAGTGACTGTATGTTTATGCATGTGTATGTTCATTTTGCAGACGACCAGGACGTTACAAACGAGTCAAAAAAAACCTGCTGTCGAACCAGAATCACAACCACAACCTTATTCATCGAGTGTAGATCTTATCAGCATAGAACATTGCTATGCTGCTGACATAACAACAATGAAAAGAAAGTATGAAGAGACCCGCTACCAGTTTGAAAGTGCCAAGAAGGAACTTTTGAAAGCTAAGAAAAGAGAAAAAAGAGCTAAAGTAATGGTTAGTGCTCTACTGGAGGAGGTGAAAGACATGAGGACCCTGACAGAAGAGACAGGAAACTTGTTGGAGTCATACAGAGGTGATTGCCGATACGTCATGAACCTAACCAATCACCAGGACATCAATATGTGATGGGCATTGTTTTCCAGTTTAGAACATTTTTTTTAGATTGTCTTATGTTAAATGTACTTTTTTTTCTGTTTTTCTTTTTCTTGACCAGATCTGCCACTTGATTTATCTGTGACGCCAGCAAATGAATACACCGAAGATCAAAAGCAGTTTGCTACAACACTCTATTTTTATGGACCCAAAGCATATGAGTTCTTGAGGGAGAAAATGAACTTGCCACATCCATTAACACTCCGCCGGTAAGTGAACCATAAATAAATAAAAGCTTTTCATTTGTATGCTTTCAAGTTTCTGCTACTTACATTTGTCACAATATGCTTTTGAGATATTTATGCTGTTGTTATTACTAACCCAATGTATGTGTTTTAATGATTTCTGTCATATTTCTGATTTATTTTGTGAACCAAATTTCCAAAATCAATTATCTATGAGCATAGGTTTGGTAATTAGAACTGTAAATGAATTGAAAAATACCAGCAATTAAAGTATTTTGAAAACTTGTTCATGGCACTATTCACAATAGACCCAGAGATTCTGCTCCCTCCGTCCATGGTGTGTAACTACTTTTGACAACTGTACTACTTACAATTCGAAAAAGAAACAACAATTGTACATTTGTAAAGAAAGTTAATTCAAAGTCAGTAATTTACATTCATTACCACACATCTGTAACCATTAAAACTTCAGGGATATAATCCTAAATCGTTGTTTTTAAGCTACAAAACTTATCACAAAATTCAACCATCAGAGAAACCGAGCAATCATAAAACTTTTTGCCCCAACTGACCGACGATTGGATGGAGTTGATCATGGTCGCATAACCAGTTAATATGAAATAATAATAAATGATAGACGTATTAGAATTGCCTGTGATTTAAATATGAGATGCTAATGAGTTCTTTGGCTTTGCAGTTGGCTGGGGAATATATCCTCCAGGCCTGGGATGTCTGCCCAAGTCCTTGAGGTGTTGAAGAAAAAAGCACGAGAAGATCCATCAAATTTTTCCTTCCTCCTTTGATTGTCATTAAGGCAATAAATTAGTTTATTTGTAAGGTTTCATGTTGTTCCTGTATCATTGTTTACGTGTTGGATGGCAGTTAATGACAACATAGAATGAGAGGCGTGAACCCGAATTGCACGTCACACCTGAGTTTATGACTCATTTTTGATGAATTAACAGCTGTCAAAAGCCAGATGGGTTGTAAAGACTCAGTGTCGCTGTATTTTCTCGCATTGTAATGGTGCTGGTCAGCAGCTTTTTGCCACCACCGGAAGTCGGCGCCTATTCGCCATGGCGGCGCCGGCAAGTAACTGGCTGTATAGGTCCATATTCAAAGCAAGAAAAACAAGGAGATCAACATTTCAGGATATAGTGTTGGTATGATAGAAAGTTTCAGCATCTAAAATTGTTATGGGTTGTTATATTTTCTGGTTAAAAAGGTACAGTAATAGTAATAGTAGTGGTTTTGCCATTACTGTCCTATGTCTCATGTTTTATGTCTGTAATGTTAACATTTTTATCTCAAAGAGAAACACGGTGAGAGCATGGTCTTTATTGCCAGTGATGACAACATGCATGACAATGATACGGAAATCAGACTTCGGTCGCCTCGGAGACGTCGACCAGAAATGCTCAGATATGAGAGCATTGGAACACCAGCGTGATGCGTTGCTACTTTTTTGCAATCCGACACCTTTGGACCCAGCCAGGCCAGTCCTACTGCAATCAGCAGTTTTGTGATTATGTCATGTCGATTGAGACTTGCCAAGCACTAAGCACAGACACTGAAACTGAACTTCGATAAAGCAGCTGAACTTTTTGTATTCATCAAAATGTTGGCGTCACAGTGATTCAAGAGAAAAGCAGTGAACAGAAAGTTCACAGGAGAACCGACTTTTATGTGTCTCATGGACCTAAAAGACCCTGAAATTTAGGTGTTTGATGTTAATGGAGCATTGCCATAAAGAAGTGTGAGTACATTCTGAAACTGTTCACATTTCATATTCTCTTTGGACATAAACAAATAAAAACATGAATGAACTATTTGATCAATCCTTAACACACAGAAGTGCAATTTGAAATCTGGCCCAGTGTTTCTCCAAATCACTCCCACGGTATGGATTTTATGACGTAATTTCACAGATAGTATATACATATATAACGTTCCCTAATATTTTCTTTCTCTCAAAATAAGTCGGTTTGTCCACTAGATGTTGCCGATGTGCTGCTGTGTTTCTGTCAAAATACAACTACAACATTGTTGAGGAAACCCTGCCAGAGATACTAATACAGTCCTGTTGTTTTTCACATTCTGAGAATTGGGAATAACCATAATTATGAAAATCTTCGAGTGTTAAATGAATAGTATCTTAACCAGACCTTTCCCACAGAACAATGTCCAAATCAAAATCTTGAACATTTGTACCAGTCAAAGTTCACTTGTAGCAATAAACTTCTGTGAGGGTGCCACACACACCCTGGGAGATTCTTCAAGCGTTTCAAAGCATGTCGTTGTGATTAAACTGTTTGAAATAATAACTGTTTCACTTAAGTGGACTTGACAGCAAAAACTTTGCCAAGATGTCTAAAAAAGTCGCAGACATTCTGGTGGAGTGGAAAAACCTGGAGGACGAGTATCAACAACTTCAGGTAAGACGCAAACCTCAATCAGCTGGAAGTAGCAAGTTATTTCAACAATTTCACATTGAGTTCAATGACGAGTGAAACTCCGAAGTAAAAGTATTTTTTTTTTCGTATCCAGCGAATAAACTCCATGTAAACCTCACGCAATCATAGTCTTTTTACCTTAAATTTACACAGCAAAGCTCCCTGCTCCAGTTCTCTGGAAATATATCTCCATACTTTTTCTAATAATGGATATAACCGAACTATTGATTTCTACCGACATCCAGGAGACACACAGAATCTACTTACAGAAGCTGGGTGAAATTTCCAAACTACAACAAGGCTGCTCTTCCTCAATCTCTCGCCAGCAGAATCGACTGGATGATATGTCATACCATGTGAAAAGGCAAGAACCTGCTGACATTCACTGTACACCAGGTCACACTACATGTACCAGGAAGAAGAAAACTTAAGTGATACTGACTGAACGATTCCTCTCCAGCTCCAAACATGTTTTGGGCACCAATGATCCAAGCTCATCTTCTGCTTTTGTCTTTTAATCAGATGCAGCACAGGAACATCAAAAGAAGACGTGACAGTTCTGGAAGAAATAAAAGACAAAATCAAGACAAGGCAGACGACTTTCTTCGAAATGAAAGCTTTCCTTCCCAAGACAAATGGGTGATGACTTTTATATAATTACATTTTCTGGAGAAAAAAAAAATAGTGGTCTCACAGAAATAAACGTGTGAAAATATGTCGAGTACAGAGTAATGATCCATCCATCTGAGTTGACATTGGGCAAATGCGAGAAAACATGTTGGATAGGTCAGAAAGCAAACACAGAGAGACAAAGACACACTCGCATTCGCACCGAATGGTCACCACTTAGCCTCAACTGTTTTTATACTGTGGAAAGAAACCAGCATAACCTGAAAAAAATGATGGGGAAAAAAAGCACGAACTCTACACAGAAGGAGTCCACATTTTTCAGACTCAAACCCAGGGATCTGTCGCTGGAACTACTCACCACAACAAAATCGTATGAGCCTTCAAATGAAGATAAACAAGAATGTAATAATTGTTTCTCGTTGCAGGCTATACCTCAGGATGGTACTTGGAAATGTCAATGTCACTCTTCTCAGCAAGCAGGCAAAGTAAGAACTGATGGCCAAGGCCAATATGCACTGAAAATAAAGTCCACATTTTGGCACGTGCGCCATTTTTTTTTCTTCCAGTTTTGTCTTAGTGAGGTGATGTGGTTACTCAGGCTTCAATGCACCAATGAGGGGTTTGTTTAAAAAAAGGACAGGCTCTCTGTTTCCTTATCTCATTCATTTCTGTTGATATATAAAGCTTCGAAAAATGTCCGATCCTCACCAGATTCGCCTACAAAGACGAATATGAGAAGTTCAAGCTGTGCCTGACCATCATTCTGCTGTTGCTCTCCTTCATCTGCTATTTCTTTGTGAACTACAGGTAAAGTACAAGTGAACACACATAATATATCAGGACAACAAACGTCAAACAACTGTGCCACATATTATTCTTATACATTGTGATTGTAACTCATAAATATGATGACTCGTTCTCCTGTCTTTAGATTTGTGGACGCCATCCTTAATTTCCTGCTGTTGTGGTACTACTGCACACTAACTATCAGGGAAAGTATCCTCATCACCAACGGATCCAGGTGAGCACATCAATAAAAAAAAGTTTTTTGGGTTGTTTTTTTTTTATTAAAAAAGTAAAGGAACAGTAAAGAACAGCTCATGTTGGTAAGAAATATGAAGTTGAGATGGTTTCGTCATGAATGTATGAGAGAAAGAACCACAGTGAAGAGGTTCAGCGGCACCGGAGGATGGAATGGCGAGAAGATTGTATGATTATACTCCTTTTCCATGATTTTCCTAACAATTGGGTGTCTCATAATGTGTGTGACGTGTTACAGAATCAAAGGATGGTGGGTCCTTCACCACTACATATCAGCATTTTTGATGGGTGTCATGCTGACGTGGTAAGTTCACAAAGACAGAAAGTTTACAGAGTTCATCATCAAATACACTGTTTGCCCACATATGTATGTTTGTGCACCCCTAGGCCAGATGGGAACATGTCCAAGATATTCAGGAACCAGTTTATCGCCTACTCCTTGTATCAAAGTAAGACCAAACTTCTTCATTCCTGATCTATGCCTTTTCTTAGTAACAAAGTGATTCGGGTTGATTTCTTGTGGCACCGACAGGTTTTGTTCAGTGTCTGCAGTGCTATTACCAAAGTGGATGTCTGTACAGACTGCGGGCCCTGGGAGAAAGACACAACATGGATCTGACTGTGGGTGGGTAATGATGTGAAAACACCAAGGGCACAGAAACCGGCACAAAAACTCAAATGAAAGTCCTGCTTGTCATTACCTAAATTAACATGTTGAAAAATGAAAAGATGCATTTTATTTTTTTTTTGTCTTTTGTCTTGCGTTTAGAGGGATTTCAATCGTGGATGTGGAAAGGGCTGACATTTCTTTTGCCCTTCCTGTTTTTTGGTCATGTGAGTACACTTTGTGACACTGAACAGTTTCGTCTCGTGGCTTATTTTGCTCAATGCTTGGTCATGGTTTTGACTGGTAAAAACCCATATTATAAATGCTGACGTCACTCCAGACTAAGCGTTTATGATTGCTTTTGGGCATGAGCAACTTTTGCTAAGATTTTGGTGTATGTGTGTGTGTGTGTGTGTGTGTGTGTGTGTGTGTGTGTGTGTGTGTGTGTGTGTGTGTGTGTGTGTGTGTGTGTGTGAGTGTGTGTGTGTGTGTGTGTGTGTGTGTGTGTGTGTGCCTGTCTATTTGTACACTACATCTTTTCACTTGAAAAAAAAAAGCAAACCCTTCAGGTTTCATGTTTTGTCTTGCAGTTCTGGCAGCTCTTCAATGGTCTGTGTCTATTCAGAATGACTCAGCTCCCAGACTGCAAAGAATGGCAGGTCAGTGCTTCCACAAATATTACCCGTTTCACCCTCAATATTTGATAACTTTTTTTTTTTTTAAATTCTACTGAGCATTTGTTTATCAGTCATATACATTGGTTATAAACTGGTTACACCCATGCTTTCTGATTTGCTTGCTTATGCTTTTTTTTTTTTGCCAGGTCTCCATGAGTGGTCTCTGTTTCCTTATTCTATTCATGGGAAACTTCTTCACCACTCTGGCAGTAGTTCGACAGAAGAAGAAAAGCAGAAATCAGAAAACAAAGAGCCAGTGAAAGCATTAAAAAAAAATGTGTACAAATATCCTGGGAAAAAGTCACCACATATTAATCTTCTAATAAAAAAATCTTATTGTATTTTTCTGTTGTGGCAGATAACAAATGTAAGTCCATAAGGAGTAAATAGGATCAGATTCAATGTAATAAAATACTGGTGATCCACTAAAACCAAACCTTTACAGATGAGTCACTCCTGTTCAACTTGCTTCAGTTTCTTTTTTTCAAAATTATATTTCAGTTCAACAAGCATCCATCATGTGTCCTCAATTTTGTGGGCAAATATGACATAAACACTTGATTAAAATGTGCAAGGACCTACAACAATATATTTAATCTCATTATCTTTATTTTGGCTCGTTTTTGTGTATATCTGTATATGCAAGAACTTTACTGGTGTCTTGTGATTGTGTTAAAGATGGGAATGGAACGTTTTATTCTGGGGTTATAAATTGCTGCTTATTTGACATGCTATTTTGTTTTCTCCGTGTTTATCTTATAATAAAAGTGTTTGTGATCAAGATATGACCCATGTGATAATACATCTCAGTGTGAGTGATTTCAGTCATTTGTTGTATTTTTTTTATACTTTCAAAGTATGTTTGTGTTACCGTAAATATTCAATACTGCTTTATCAGACTATGTGTGGGAGTGGTCGCAGATCCCAAATGAATATAGTGTAGATGAAAGTGAAATGTGCTGACACTTTTGTCAAAGACAAACAGTGTACATGAGAAACCTAATGAAAAAAACATAACCATAAATTAACAAACAAAACAACAGCAAGACAAAACAATGTGACATTAGGACTGAGATGGAAGGTTAGAAGTAATCAAACCAATAACAGCCGTGATTTCTTCTTAAATCATTTCAGACATGTCAGCACAAAGATATAAAAATACAGGATACAGATATATATGAAAAGAAAAATTCATTTTTTCAATTCAAAGTTTTTATGTATCTATTTGTGCAGCACTATATACACTTATATACACACAGGCATATACAATACATGGTGGGTGTTGGACCTCTTTTTTGTTTATTATATTTCAATTACTGTTTTGATGAAAAGTGGAGCTGAGATGGAACTCAGTGGTGAGGCCACCACGACATTGGGCTTTTGGAAAGATGCCCACTCGCTCTTGCTGAATTCTGGTTTTTAAGAAGAGATATGTTGAAATGCAAATGTTGGGGCCGTAAATAATTGTTGACATTTGTTATTGGGGGACTGTTGATATGAAATGTTGATAATAATAAAATGTCCTTCAGAATGTGATTGTTGGATCTTTGTTGACCTTGGACGCTTCGAACGTGTCCCAAAGTATGTATAAGCGAGTGAAGGAGCTAAATAAACTCACTGGGGGATTTCTGAGATTGTACTGCCAAGTTTAACTGAAGGTTGACTGAAGGTTTCAGTCCCTGTAAATTCCAGGTACACTGCTTTTGCTGGTGTTTGTGTCCTTTGTAATGTGAACATAAACACTGAGTGGGCTGAAGACGACACGATCAGGTTTGATGGATATTTACCTTGTCAAAGATTCATGGTATCTGCTGGTTTTATTACATAACCATGACCCTTCACCCTCTGCACTTCGACTGCATTGGAATACATGTGCGTCGTGACGCTCCGGACCATACCAATTAAAGAGATGGACAATTTGCATATATGCGTATCTTGATGTCATAGTTAATTTTTGTTAAACTATATGTTTAAAAACTAACTAATAGCAACTATCTAAAAACAATATTGCGTCTGTATCATATCTAATTAGCTCAGAGAGTGTCGGAGTTCTCCCCCCGCCCACAAACCGGAGTTGGTACGGCCCTACATGGCGTACAGCTTCCTTCCGCGTTGAGAGCAGTGTGAGCCTGACACAAAGAGGAGAGGCCGGAGGTAAGCTGCGCTCCAAACTCTTTTTTTTTTTTTTAACACACTTTACATCGAGCTACAGTCTGTGGCAGGCTGCGAGGATTCCAGCTCATTCACAGTTAAACCACAACAAAGCCAAAACAGTTCACACACGGGACAGATATTTAGGTTTTTATTATTTTTTATTTTTAGAGATTGACGCTAGCTCCTGGAAAGTCCGGCGTTATGCAAACTCTCGCTAACTTGCGTCGGCTCCTATGTCGCGTTTCGTTCAATTCTACGTAGCTTTTCTTTACTCTTTATACGTCCCAATACTCATTGCGAGGCTGTTGCCTTTAAGAACTGAGAAGTAGTTTGCAGCGTGCCGTGTTTTGGTCATTGTTGTCCCAGTCCAGCCGATAATTGGGCCCCACTCTCCTCAGCTGGCTCTTTCTACACCCTGGCTCATGTGTGTGTGTTTGGGGGAAGTGAAATTGGAGTTCGTAACTTGTGAAAGTTTCGTTGGGGGTTCATACCTAAAGGAGGAACAAGATCCTGCAACCCCAAACTGTTGCGTAACTATTTGTTTTAAGCAGCAGGAGATGGACCGTGGCGATGAGTGAGAAGTTGAAATATATCTCATTCATGTATTGCTTATAGCCACGTGCAATTAGAGCTCATAAAGCTCCTATTCATTTTTTTCTTCTTCTTATTGGGTGCCGAACCAAGTCTCACATGATATTTGAATTTACCACGTGTTGGCCGGCAGTAGGCGGAACACAACTCTTGACAGACGTAAGTTGCGTAACTTAGTTGAAGAGTTTTCTCTGCTGTCTAGAAGGTATTTAACGGGGGCGAAGTCATTGAGAGCTGTGCAACTGGTCTGCAGGAGACATCGGCCAGGACTTCAGGTGATCTTTCCCGTCTTGTCTGCTGTTTATGTTGAAGCACAACTATGACGCGTTTATATTGCGTGATGGGCTGTTATGAGTTTGTTGTTTTTATTATAGTTCCATTGTTATGTTCGATTATGTTGTCAGCTTTAGCTGCTAATTGATCCTGCTGGGAGATCACCAAGTTAAAGTAGTTGGCATGGAGATTGTTCTGTAGCATACACCAGGAGACACTATAAAGGTTATGTGTGCGTCATAACCTAACGTTGTTTTAGTCTGGAATAATCTGCATACAGCTGCTTTTGTTAGCGGGATTGTATGTATAAGGCAAAAGTTTTTTGGTTATTTATTTTTTGTTTATCACAACTTGCTTGAGGACTTTAAATTATCCTTACAAATGGCAAAACAGGACCGAGTTTCACTTGATGACAAATTAAACTTTAAAAGGTATCACTGTAGCATTCCCAATTTGAGTTGAAATAGCTCAATTATTTAATTTGATGTCATGCCCTTATTTGAGGTCTCTTTTATTCAAATATTGCATTTGCCTTTATAGATTAGTTGATTTTTTTAATGGTGAAAATGACAACAATGGTCTTATTAAAATGAATAGAACACGCCAAAATGATTTTTTTTTTAAAGTCGCTTATTAAGACATATTTGTCATTTTGAAATACATACAACATGTTTGTGGAACAAATTTTTTCAGTATTCAAATAAGTATTCAAATAATTTTCCAATAGTTAACAATTTCTAATATATTCATCTTTCATCACATTTAAAGCTATTGGTAAAGTCTTTTTTTAAGTCTCAAATTTTTTTTTAAAAATGTAACTTTTGTTTGATTTGAGTCTTGAGAACATCCTGATAAAGGAACGGCACAAATGTCGTTCTAACATATTTACACAATATTAAACATTCTCCCCGGAAAAGACTAAATTGCGGTTGGAACCTGACCGTGTTTTCATCTGACAGTATTGCGTAACCTGTAGTTGCCGTGACTTTTGTACATAGAGGGATTGGCACATAGCCGCCTCTCGAGTGGTTTGTTGATTACATCAGCGAGTCACCGGTCCTAATGGCGAGCTGAGCTTTGTAAAACGAGCGTTTGCATGGCTGTGTCTCATTGTGGACAAGTCCGCTCCCAGGATCAGAGAAAAACCTGATCTCATTGTGTTCAGTCCTTGAACCAAATTGAAACCTGAGTGCTCAGAACACAGAGTTCCCCCAAGCTCGCTGTGAAAGGAGCCAATGTTGTTTAAGCATGACAAGAAATTCCATTCGCATCTATACTGTTGGGTTGCGCTGATTCAGCAGTTGGTGATCGTCAGGCCAAATCTACAATCAGTTCCTGAATGACGTGTGCTTTCTGTGCAGCTGCCGAACCAGTCCTTGAGCTAGTACTCTTGTGTACTCGTGATGACTTTCTAAACTATTTGCATGGCTCCTTTTTTTTCTTTTCTTTTTTAGAAATTTTTCTTTTAAGTGGTCAAAGAATAATGTACACAGCCAAGAAAACAGTGCAGCTATTAAGAATCCCCTGCATGACTGGCGAAATTCCAGATTGACCAGATTGACCCTGAATCTAACTGTCTAATAACTTAAAAGTGAGGGCGCAGCGACTCGCCCAAAAATATGCAACTTTACTGAGGCATTCACTGTTGTCTGCAGGAAAAAAAAAAAAATGTATTTGATCTAGACTGCTCCACTTTAAACCACAACAACATGGTGTTCTTTTAGCATTTTTATTTCCGCCCAAATTAAATGTTAAAATCGATGTGTTCATGATTCGTTTTGTTGTTGCTCGACCTCGCAGCTGAGAGAGACATTGTCACAATCCAGAGACGACGATCTAAAGTCACCGGTCAGAGATCGTTAACTGGTGTGACGTCAGCTCAGCGATGTGCACGATAACGTCAAGTTGGATGTAGGTAGAAAATGTTTGAGCCACTGCTGGTCCTCGCCACCACTACCTCTGGACCCTTGTGCAAGACTTGTCCCTGGGCGCTGCACTGTGGCAGCCCTCTGCGCCGAGCACGTGCACCGGAGTTCAACTATGAGTAGGATGGGTGAAATGCTGACGAATGATCTACCCAAGGGGATCAATAAAAGTAACTGAAAGGCGAGTAATCCCAGCACCACTTTGGGTGTTTTTCCAGTATCTGTGTTTTGGGTTGTTTTAACGGCGTGTGACTACGTTGATAGTCGGCGCTCTGATGGGATTAGCATTGTTTTAATGTTTCCCCATCTGCAACAAACTGATATAGTTTGTGTTGTGCTGGCGCGGCTATCGGAACGAGCATCAAGCTCTGCGGCTGGTTTTGCTCCAGCCGCTTGTCTGTTGGATCGACCCATTGAGCCCAGGAGGGCCGTGACCCTCTCCTGGGTTCATGTCTTTCCCTCCCTTTGCGCTCATTTGGAAGACGCAGCACAAGAGCTTTCCGGGATGCTCTGGCGCCAAAATAAGATGTGCCTATTTACTGACAAATTATTAAACACACTAGTTTATACAGTACCCATTATATTTGGCACCTTGGAATAACATTAGCCTATTTGCTCATTCACATCCAGACATTTGCGCCGGAGTAATTTTTGGTATTGATTGATGTTTGTTCCTGAGCCTCTTTGTTACTGTTGTGTGTTGGGCTAGACAAGACATAGCATCAGCCACCGTAAATGTGGTCGTTCACTATGATTGGTTAGGCGAGTAGGAAATATATGTAGTACATCATGAAAGCAGTCTGAATGCAGAAAGTGTGCTGTGCATTTAGCGGGGCATTTGCTCATCTTGGGATGTTGCTTATTTAAAAATCCTAATAAAAATGTGACTTTCCCTGGACTTGAGTAGCGGTACAAAGCCCATGGGTAGCAATGATATTAAAAGCTGCCAATTACTCGTTCTGTGGGTTGTTGCTGGTGATGTATTGAGCTATAGTGGTGCTGTTATAAAATGTTCTCTTTCTGCCGGAGCTATCACGTCCACTAACATATGTCTTGATAAAGAGATCGGTCGGCATTATTCACTTTGGCTGTCGTGAACTTATGGCTGATGTGTATGGTTAGTTTATTGCTCGTGAAGCTTCAGCGTGTTTGCAGTTAATGTTTTTACATATCTAATTAAATAGTCTGAGATGATACGAGTGATGCTAAAACATTTTTCTTTCTTGAACATAATCTCAAATGTAGACATTTTGGTGAAATAATGGGTATTTTAAAGGAGTTGGGTCAAATAATATCCCAGACATTTCACCATAAACTTAAGTCTATAACCATGCGTTGCAATTGAAGTGTTCATTCATCATACAGCACATCAAAAGTCTCTCCTATACGTCCAGCATCTTGAGCACATTTTTAAGCTCTTTCAAATCCCGTGTTCTCTGCTTCCACAGGTAGTCTCAACGTGGCAGACATGGACGCAGACGCCATCACTCACACAGAATCCGCTGCGGAGGAGGCGGAGCCTTATTTCACCAACTTGGACCTCTTTCTCTTCTCATTAATTGTTGGCATCATCATTTACTATTTCATGCCCCGCAAGCAGCCTGAGCCCCTCCCTGATTTCAAGAAGCTTGACACACCGTGAGTATCCGTTGGTGCTTTAACAGAGCTCACAACAAGTCTTGTGGTGTAGCTATTTAGAACGCCATTTCAGCTCTTTGATTAATGCTTTGGATAGTAAAAAAACAAAACATGGACATTCATGCTGGTGTTCCTCTTTTTTTAACTTTCGATTTCTCTGAAGCTCACATTTGACCTTCAAATGTTCTCTTGCAGCTGCTGTATAGCAATTTTGACACACAGGCTTACAGTATGTAATCACATAGATCAATGTTTACTTTGAGGAATCACACCTGTAATACGTTTGAATCCCACTCCATATCACCAGAGAGGTGTAAATTCCCTCTAATCCTCTCTGTTTGCAGGGCTGTTGCTCTTCTTGTTCATCTGGGAAGCATTTGAGAGAGTTAAGCTGAAAAATGCTCCCAAAGTGGGACCACCGTTACTCCAGCACAGATCGATTGTGAGCCAAAAAGTGAGCTTCTGGCTGTACCAGTGCTGGTCTCAGATCCGTAACGGTCACAAGCCAAGCTGCTTCTGGTTTGACATGTTTTTCAAGTGAATTATCCTTCGTGGACATAATCTGTCAAAACATTTGGCAGTATGAGTAAAAATTATGGAAGGTATGGCTTAAGGGTTACAAGAGGTCTTTTTCAACCAGCTTTAATTGGCATGAATCGGTTTGGTGATCTTTAATAAAATCACCTCATCTGCCTTGCAATGAAATAGATAAATCTCTCTCTCTCTCTCTCCTCTCATCTCTCATCTCTCATCTCTCTCTCTCACATCACTTGTCATTGTCTAAGCTCAAGGAAAAATCAACATAATGAATGTGGTTGTCATGGACCCTCTGATAACCAAATCACATGTGTTATCCTGGAGTAGCACTGTCAAAGCAACGTTCTCCATGCCAAAGCAAAAGACCCTTGAAGCAAGTGTGTGAGAGTGCACAGCCAAAGATGCTTGTAAATGTTTCACTAGTCCTGACCTTTGCTTCTGTCTGTTCTCTCTCATTAACTCGGCCTATCTCTCTCTCTCTCTCTCTCTCTCCCTCTCTCCCTTCCTCTCTGTTCATTTTGAATGGAGGCTTGGCTTGAATTCAGTATCGTGTTTTGCTCCTATAATTTTACTCACTTCCCAACTACTATATTTCTTTAGTGATCCATCCAGCCGCAGGGCCAGCAGTGGTTAGACGTCCATGAAAATGGAGATTTGTTTAACCAAGGCAGACCCTGAGAGTTGGTGTGAAAACAGGCTGGTGAGAGGGGGGGGGGGGGGGGGGGGGGGGGGCTGGAGAACAGTGTTTTGCTTTGGGAAGAGTAGTATCTGTGGAGGGCGGGGATACAGGAAGGGAACACAGGGAGCAACACAAGCACCAAGCTGGTCTCCCCTCCCCTTAAAGGGGCAGCGATTACCTAACGGTTGTGAGGAGGGGTGGTGTGGAGGGGGGGGGGGGGGTTGTAGTCTTTCCATGTCTTTCCTGTGCTTTTGTTTTTGGCCCTGAACCCATTTTGAAAGTTCCCTGGAGAGCAAACGAGGAGTGCGAGCCAAGTTCCTTTTGTGAGCCTTCTGCAGAGGTGGAAAGTTGAGGCAAAAGACAAGCAACCCTTTCTTTGCTCTGAGTTGCATTTTTTTTTTTCATTCTTCTTTCCCCACTCCCCTGTTTTTCTTTTTAGTGCTTGTGTGTGTGTGCGCGTTTGTATGCGTGTGTGTGTATATAGGGGCTGAGCGGTGCTGCCATTGGAGTAGAGCCCTGTCACAAATGGAATCCTTTTATGATAAATGAGGTTGCCATAGCAATGACATTCCCTTCTCTCCTCCAATGAGGTGGGGGCAGGGGATACTTTAGGAAAAAAAACAAAACAACTACCATTCACAGCCCCCCACCTTTCAGTGATCTGCAGGAGTTGCTCTGATATCCAGCCAAATTCTCAGAATAAATGTTGTAGACATTTTCACTCCTAACACCTTTCAGACCGGAGAGGAAAGGGGGCGGGGATGAGGAGGAAGGCGTTTTTTAGCCCAAGATCATTTCAGTGTGTGTTTGCATGAGTCAAAAGTGTGGGTCTGCAGCCCAGCTACATTTTATGGGAAAGTCAGTTTCCCACCATTGTGTTCTCAGTGGCTGCCCGACACTGACAGGGCTCGCAGGCTGCTGTGTGTGTGTATGTGTGTGTATGTATGTGTGTGTGTGTGTGTGTATGTGTGTGTGGCGGAGCTCTCTGTGTGGCGATCAGACGCTGCTGGTTTCAGAGAAGCGGCACAAGAAGAGGCAGAGTTCACATCGTGCTCGAGCCTCTGACGTGAACGCAGACGGCTTGTGACAATTGGTGTGTTGGTCTGCCTTCTCCTGGACGGGTATTACTTTTCCATCCCGAGGCTGCCCTGTGTTGACGTCCTGCTTTTGATTTTGAGTGTGGCGGCTCCCGGCGTGGCCTAGCCATTGGTGCTAGTGGCAGCGGTGAGCTACAGGGCTGCATGCCATGGGCTGTGTCTTCTCTCTGCCAGAAGACAGGATAGATGCTGCTGAAAGGTCAGTAAAGTGTTGCTTTTTACTACTTCAGTGTTCAAAAAGGCACTTTTTATCGACCGGAGGAAGATGTCTTGAACTGTCAGCTGCTGCCTTTTTCTACTTTTTGTTTAGTTGAGAATTGTAGATCTGAGAACACACGGGAAGTTGTTGAACCACAATCAAGTATTTTTGTATGTAGATGTTGAAACAGTGGTTTATTTGTAGTGTTGGCTCAGCTTGTAGTGTAATGTGTTTTTTGTTTTTTTTCTTTCCTGGACTGGATAATGGTATTGAAACCATACAATGTTCCTGGGAGGTTATGCAAGACATGGAGATAAAATCTGTGTACAAATGCAATTTCATGATTAGTGTACAGCCTTTTTCCCTTTCTCTCTCTCTCTCTCTCTCTCTCTCACTATCTCTCTCTCACTATCTCTCTCTCGCTCTCTCCCTCTCTCCCCCCCTCTTAAGATGCAGTTGATAAATGAGCAGGCTGCTCTCCAAGAAAAAGGCTTGTCGCCTTTGAATAAATATTCAGGTCTCCTGTGAAACACATGAGATTAATTGTACCGGCAGAGAATCTCTCTCATGTGTGAAAGCGCTGAATGACGGAACTGAGTCACCGTGGTTGTATTAAAAGGGCTGGCTTGATGAGTGGATGAATGAATGAATGGGTGGGACCCTTAAACACATGGTGCAGTTTTTAAAATAGAATGTACGAATGATTGAGCACATACATGCGTCAAGATTTGTTTTACACAGTCTGTAAACATTCCAGTATTGTTCAATAGAAGTATTAATACTAGTAATTCTAATAACGTTATTGCTTAAAAAATGCCTCAAGATGATTCTTGCAGAATCACCTCAGCAAGTCATTGCTTTTACCAGTCAGGAAAAACCAATAGTATAGTAGTGACGATGTAGCCAAGACCACACACCTCATCAGTTCATTTCATTTGTTATATTTAATATAGAATATTTGGTTTGGAAACAACAGAATGAACTGAAATTCACATTAGTTATTAAAATCATTGACGGCGATCTCCTATGCACGCCTGTGTGTTTTAACTCCGGATACTTCGTCTCCAGTTTGAAACATGTTCGGAGTTTTTGATGGTGATCTGGTAGTTGTAATTTGAGTAAACATGGAAATCCTCCCTCCTTGAGTGACTGACAGTGGGACCGCTGAGGCCGAGTGTCTCAGCTGATAACATTTAAGAGCGATCCTGCTGAAGCTGTCAGGAATGCTTCCGCTCAGGGGCAAAGGATGGGTTCATGCTCTGAGCAGGAATTCACTTTAAGCTTCAAAGAGCGGTTGGAATGAATCACAGCAGCCAGTGTTTCAGCGAGTTGGGATCTTACAGCAAATTGTTGCATAAATAAAACATGTGTAGCTAATTATTTAAAAAAAAAAAAAAAAAAACACAAAAAAACAGCCCAATTTGGAGCAGTTTTATGTCTGTATTTGCAATAAATATTTGCAAATATCCCAATCCAGGAAACATTTTCCAGCACTAATTGTAGACTTAGTCCTTTCATTCTTCTTTGATATCAGCTTTAAAATGCTGAGCTTTCCTTAAATGCACACTGTTAAGTTGAGTTCTTCTTCCATTACACTACAAAGCTATAAGATTAATATTTTTACTATTACGGTCAAATGTATTTTTTCTTGTTGATAATCACTGCAGTTTTGACGACAGTTTTAGTAACTCTGCTTGGCTCCTACTAAAGTTGCCGTCGTACCATTTTCAGCTTTTAGGGAACAAGTAGAACTTATTGCTGTGTCACAGCACATCGTTTCAACTTCCTTTGTTGAGCATCGGGCGAGAGGGGGGGAAAAAAACCAAAACGTTTGTAAACGTTTTGAACACTGTTTTTTTGTTAATAGACGGCTTGTTTGTTCGGGCTTCATTACAACCAGGTTTGCTGTAATGAGGTCTGCATGAAGGAGGACTCCCTGGAAAATGAGACATTGCAGGAATTGTGAGAAATGACCACTCCCACAAGTGATTATTGTGAAATTTATGTAATTGCAGTCACAAGATCCCCATTTCCTGTCGGGATGACTGATGACTTTTGCCTGTTCTCCATGCCTGCCCACTGTGTGTTGCTTTTTTTTATGCTTTGCTGCGTCTTGCTCGGCTTGAATTGAATTCAATGGTTTTGTGCTGCTAAATAGTAGAATTGTATTCATCTGGCGTTCAGCTGTGTGCTCAAAGCTTTGCTGCTGAATGAAGCTGCGTTGGCTTTTATCCATATTTCCCTTTTTACCCGCATTGTGACCTGTTGTCATTGTTTGATTACTTCCTGAGTACATCTGAATCTTCTTTCTTTTCTTGTCCTTTTTTCTTTTTTTTTTTTTTTAACTGTACTGGGCAAGAGGCGTAAATGTTGAGATGGAAAACACTTCCTCCAAAGCCCATCTGCGTTTTAAGTATTTTAAAAGATTTGAATGACTCATGCTCCTCATTGGATGAACGATAGTAAACATGACTGGGCAATTTGTAGGTGTTGCTCAAGTCCTGCTGATGCTGCTGATTTAAAATGTCTCGTCATGCTACCCCACACAACGGAACCATATTACTTAAGTCAGCATTAACAGGAGTATGTATTTAAAAGTGTAGTGTTACAAACACCAAGCTGATTTGATAATGAAACGTTTTGTTTAGTTATTGTTAGCAAACAAGTTTATTCCCCTAAAAGAGAAAGTTCCAGCTTCATTTCTATTTGCTTCTACCATGATGTACGTTTTATAAGTTATTGTTCGTCTGTAAAATGTCCTTTGAATGTTGTTTAAACCAGATATTTTGAGGTTAAATTGACAAATCTTTTTTCAATGTTTAAAAAGAAAATTATTATACTGAGGGTTTTTTTTTTCTCCTTCTAATTCATCAAATCAGTCCTTTCACTTGTAACCGAGTACAGTTTAAGCAGTGTAACAGTAGTTGTACTTGAATACAACGTTTCGCTCGCTTTATTTGAGCCCAAATTGATGGGAAAAGTGACGTTTTTTAACTATTCAAAATGATAAGGAGTGCGTTCACGTCTCCAGCATGATTGTCATTACTGCACAAAAAGTAGAATAGTTTCGGATTCTGTGAAAAATAGGAATTGATTTCACTTTGGTTTATTTGTGCTCTGAAACTCATTGTTGATAATTGGGGAAACGTGGTCACTGCTCGGTCAATTTCAATCACAATACCGCGACAATATGCACTTTTGTCTCTCTGTATTATTATTGAACCAAATCTGTTTTGTTTCTTCAGAGAACCGGCCGCACGAGAGACCAGTTTCATCGAGAAAATGAAGAAAACGGTGCGTGACGTTGCTCTGATGAAAACATGCCGTCTGAGACTGAGCTCTTGTTGACCTGCGTTTGTTTCTTGTCGCGCGTTTGAAAGAGAACACGCACCGACGTGGGCAACGTAGCATTTCCGTTGCTGATTTCCCGATACCCAGTGTAATTACTCTGTCATTCACCAACGAGTCCTGGAGCAGGACAACCCCAAATAGCTACGGCTGTTTGAGGACTGTGCCTGCCTGAATTTAACCAACATATTCTTTTGATTGGCGAAGCCTCGTCCAGTACGTCCAGTTCACCACAGCCTCATTACGACCAAGAGACGGTCATTCTCATACATTCACACCTACGACTTCATGTCACCACTTCACCTTGAATGCATATTTCTCGTTTGCAAGAGGGAGCAACCTGCTAATACACATAAAGGCCCTGAGATATTCTTTTTTTTTAATCCGGGATTTATGATTTGTTTCCCATATCCAATTCATAAAAAATTTGTATGTAATCTACAGTGAAGAATATCAAAAGTATACGTCTTTTTTGGTCTTCATGAAAAGAATCATTTTACAGACTTTCTGTTGATTTAGTTGTTTATCAGTGTGAACTTCACCTTGGAAGAATTACATTTTATGACCGTCCAAGTTATTATCCCTGATCTAAAGCCTGACACACAGTTATTTTGCAGTGAAGAAGTATTGAGCAAAAAAAAAAAAAAAAATAACACCCACGACTGCTGACTGAATATTTCTCTATTTTCTCTTTTTTCCCCTTTAATAAACGCATGCCATCTATGTTGACTTGACATTTTACACCAAATTCAAACTGTATGTTTGGCTTTTATTTCTGAGTTGAAAACTATTTAATATATTTATTGTGTTTTTCTTAATGGTTATTTTTCGCTCGGTGTATATCTCACTGTTGAAACTGTCTCACTGCTGTTGTGGCCTCATGAAGTTTGAGATTCAGACAAATTGTTTAGTCTATTGTGGTTCTCTTCTTTTCTAGCCAGAGTTGAGAAACAACATAAACTCATGTAGTTCAGCAAGAAATGGTTGAGCGGAGTGGAAGCAGAGCTGCAGAGCTGCTGCTCGGTTTTCTCTGTTGCTTTACCAGTTCAGAACGTGAGCAAGCAACCATGTGGAGCAAAAACCATTTCCTATCTGCCCGTTCTTCAGTCAAAGCTGTTTAACACACCTTCTCACTTGTAGGCGTGGAGCAGGGAAATACACCATTGGTTATAAATTCTATATATTTTTGTGCGCCCAGTTCTATAACATAGTCAAATGACGAAATCAGGCTTTACACTCTCCTGTAAATGGTCTTGTGCACAGGGGAAGAACGTCATTGTGTTCTACGGCTCGCAGACGGGCACAGCAGAGGAGTTTGCCAACAGATTGTCCAAAGACGCTCAGCGCTACGGCATGAAAGGAATGGCTGCTGACCCAGAGGAGTATGATATGGTAATTTGCAGCAGCGGCGCCGTCTTCAGATCACATCCGTTTAATCTGATCTTTTAAATTCTTCTTTTAGTTTTGCGCCTCCTTCCTAAATTAGTTTGTTTGTTTCAGCTTTAATCCTGTACACGCAGCAAACCATGTATTATTTTCATAACTTTTCAGGACACGTCTTGTCTTGTAACTATAACTTGACTGCGTTTCAAAAAAAAGTAATGGGTTCAAGCAAGTGTTTCTATAAAGGTTTACGTACATCCTCGCCTCAAATCAGAAGTGGTGCGGTATTTGACTCTTGATAATACACAGCACATAATGTTATGACTTCAGGACATAGCACAAGAGTAAATGAAATGCTTTGAAGCGACACTGAGAACTTCAATCGCTCACACCAGTTTGCCGACTGTCTAAAATCTTGAAGCAACTTGTCTAATTCATGAGAACTAATGATCATTTTATTGGCACCTCAGGGGGTTGGCGTTTCTGAATTTGCCGTGTCGTTTCACAGGGGGAACTCTCCCGTCTGGCTGAGATCAACAACTCCCTGGCCATTTTCTGCGTGGCCACCTATGGTGAAGGAGATCCAACGGATAATGCGCAGGACTTCTTCGACTGGCTGCAGGAGAACGACGACGAGGACCTCTCCAAATTAAACTACACCGTGAGTGTTGGAGCTCTAAAACAAATAAGTAAAGCGACATATGAGTGCGTTGGAATGGGATCTTACCCACAATGCACTACGAGGTTTGTCATCATTATGAGCACAACACCAAAAGCAAACTGGCCACATTATATTATGCATCCCAGTTGAGTTTTGGGTCGCGTTTGTTCAGAAAAGTCAGCTTTTTTTTTCTTTTTCTTTTTTTTTTTTTGTCAACCATAGCAAATCTATAAACAAAAAAATTGTCAACAGTTGTAATTTGAAAAAAATTGAAAATGATTAGAACAATTTTTACAAACGCCATTTGAAGCATCACAGATGCCACTCGGAGATACTGACATGAAAATTGACCACAGACCAGAGATTATCTCATACGAGTTAACTTTTTTTGTATTTTGTATTATTCCACTGATTTGTTTAATCATTTACCTCAGTGTTGCATTTTTAGTATAATTCCAAATATACTTGTTTTTGCTTTTTTAGTATTGTGAAGAATTTCACAACAACGTTTAGAGAGTGCCATGTAAGAAATGTTCATTCCTAAACTTAATTTAGACAGTCTGGTTATCATTGTATGTTTCCTGCCGCCTCCCTTCAGAATAATAACGTAATCCGGTATTTAAATGGCAACTAAATTATACGGTCGTAATCAACACGGCGACATTGGAGGAGCGAAAGGTGAGGTTGCTACAAACGTTTGTATGAGTTGCTCATTAAGTTCGCATGTCTCGCACAGAGCGGCAGGGTTCAGTAGCGTGAGCTCCGCTAAGTTCCGTGAGGGTTGACAAAGAAAGGGCGTCGTTGTGTTGCCATGTCTGATCTGTGCATGCTATTGTTGAGGTGCAGCACCCGTGGCCTTATGCGAGCAAAGAATATGATGATGGGAAATCTGGTTGAATTCCTGTGTTATTCATGCATTCGCTGTGTCCCGTCTGCCCTCAGGTGTTTGCGTTGGGCAATAAGACGTACGAGCACTACAATGCGATGGGGAAATATGTGGACAAAAGGCTCGCGGAGCTGGGAGCCACTCGCATCTTTGATCTTGGTTTGGGAGACGACGACGGAAAGTAAGTGACCGATTAAACCGCTGAGCATTAAAAAAAAAAAAAAAAAAGTATGGTTTTCCTTGGTGCTGCTTATGTTGCATGACGTGGATGACGAGAGGAATGTTTTAACTTTAGTGATACAAAATTGCCATAAAAGGCACAATCTGGCCAATCGAGAACATTCAGTTCTGTAACTCGTACATTAACGTATCCCAGTGGGTTCTTGGTTTTGTCTGACATTGAAAATATCACAGTGATCTC